>NC_141385.1:42108422-42512066 GCF_017979445.1 Akebia trifoliata | reverse complement strand
TTATCATTTCTAACCTCCAAATACAGGAAACTTGGGGAGTTACTGTCGCTGCATTTAAGACCCATGAGTTTCCAGCATTTTTCACAGAAACGAGTGGCTACAAGGTGGTAATCGTTGGACTCCTTCATACCATGTTTTTTTTTTCCTCTAAATAACATCGTTATTGAATTTTTATTTATTTATTTTGTGTGTCTTGGTCTAACTTATAATTGTTGAACTGTGATTCGAAATCTAGGTGCCATGTCGTGTGGACACTCCAGATGACTGTGCTCGGCTCATAGGCAAGTGAAACACAGAGCCCTCTTTTTTCTCATTTTATTTTTTCTTCCTTCATCTTTTAATATTTTATTTACTTTTGAATTTTTTTTGTAAATTATAGATGCTAACCTGAAACTCAGACTTGGAACGGGGATTTTGATCGCGGTGCCAATACCAAAAGAACATGCTGCTTCAGGAAGCTTGATAGAGTCTGCAATACAGAGTGCCCTTAAGGAAGCTAGGTAGAAACCATTGACCCTCTTTAAACTCAACCACTATATATTTCTTTTTTTAGAGCTTCTATTCCCGCACCAACTTTTGCTAACGCCACCCCAAGATGTGTACTAATTCTTGGTGATTTACATATGAATTGGTGTGGCTTTAGCAAAAGTTGGTGTAGCAATATAATCTCTCTCTTTAAAAAAAATTATTGAATTGGGTTTGGAATCTCAGGGACAGCAATGTGACTGGCAATGCTGAAACACCTTTCTTACTCGCGAGAGTGAATGAACTCACTGGAGGAGCCTCACTGGCTTCAAGTATCCTTTTCTTGTTTAATCAATTACGCTCAAAATACATTTTATTAGAGACCTAGAATATTCTGTAGGCTGTGGTCGGGTATGTTGCGAGGTGCATCATTTAGATATTTATTATAAGAAAAAAGTAACACACGCACATTAGACATTTATTGTAAGTTTTCAACATATTTTTGAGCAAAAAAAATACCATTCAATATTTATACTTGATAGCATATTTTCAGACAATTTTTTTTCTGATCGGTTATTTTCAGACATAATTATAGATTGTAGGATGCTAGGAAAAGTCTAAATCATCAAAATATGTTTTGAAAAAAAGATAGTGAACCCTAATGAAAAAAATCAACCATCATAACATCATCAAATCAAAATTAAACTACATTTATGCATCACCAAATCCTATATTATCTATCAGATCCCACATCAAACTACGTTCATGTTTAAGCATAAGAAAAGGTTTAAAAACATTTGTTTTTTTATAAAAAAAACTTTTAAGGATTGAGACCAAAGACAATAAAATGTATTAAAAGTTTTTTTTTTTTTGGAAAAAAAATAAGGAGAATATGTTTCTTTAAAAAGGTTTTTTTTTTTTAAACTTGTTTTATAAACTAGAGGGACAAAATGCGTTTTAAATAAAAATGTTGTTTTGAGTCATGATAAAATGACACTATCACTTACGCAGTCCGTACGCAGTTGATGTGGTGAGTGCACAGAGCCATAGATCTTTTTCTTCGGGATACGCAAGGAAAAGATCAATGGTTCTGTGCACTTGCCACGTCTACTGTGTACAGTCTTTTTTGCAACTATGGATGAGACTAGGAATGATTTGGAAAACCATCAACATGTCTAAATGTTTAGTTTTAGGCAATTTACTATCATAACTTTTGTGAGCTTTATATATTTCTTTACTTCCTTGTTCTTCTTAGCCAAGCCATAGACATTGCACTAGTGAAAAACAATGCACTCATTGGTGCAAAGATTGCTGTTGCTCTTGCTAAACTCAGACTACGCACTTGTGACGGTGAGTTTCATTCTCGGCATTTGTTTCTGTGCTGGAAGCTGTCATCCCAAAATATTCAAACCATCCTCAAAGTCAATGGTTAACAACAAATACTACTAAATTCAAAATTTCATTGAAGGATTTGTTCTTGTTAATTTAGTGTCCAGATTGTAGACACCCAGAAGGAGGATTTAAACTCCACTCCCACACCTCAAATCTTGTTACATATATCTCTCAACTAATCCATTAAAAGGAGATTTTTTTCTTCTTCTTCTAATGAGAGATCTATGTGACTAGATTTGAGGTGTGGGAGTGGGGTTTAAATCCTCCTCGCTTGGTGTATATGACCCTGATTCCTTGGTTTACACTATAATATACGTCATATGCAACCAAGAGATTCTACTGATCACCTAAACTTGTCCTTTTTTCTGTACAGATGGTGCTGAGCCGTCATCATAGGCGGGGAATTCTGACATGGTAGTATCTCATTTTACAAAATAAATATCCCACCCTCAATATGATTTTTTTTCTTTATTTTTAAGAAAAAAAATTATGTGCAGACTCGAGAAATTGTCCGAGTCACATTTAGGTACTTATTAGATCCCCATATATTGTATCCCCCCCCCCTCGCCCTCTTACTTCCTCTGTGAATGGTAATATCTTCAGAAGCTAAACTCCAAGGGTTTGGCCAAGTGGCAAGCTGAGCCTTGATAAGCTCCTCAGGAAGGGTAGTTCAAGTGTTTGATGAAACCCCACGAAGCAATGAATTCCTTGGTACCACCCTCCAGGATCTGGTTGACCCTTGACTCAACCAGTTGCATCATTGCATGTAGGACTTTCCAAGGGGGTGGTGCGTGTAACCATGGGATTCGTCTCACCCACGATAAGCAATTTATATATATTCAGAAGCTAGGAGTAGAATTCGAAACTATTCGAATAGGTAAGTTTTCATTGTGTATGGGATGAATTTCATAAATTTTAAGTGAGATCAGTAATCAATGTTGATTTTTCATCTTTTCACAAATTCAGTCTTTGGAGTTATGGTAAAGTGGGTTATGTCCACAGTGGATTATACCATGTGTTGTATGAATTATTTTAACAAAAATGTTATCCTTTTGTTGTGTGGTGGCATTTCTCTCCTCATTGTAGATGATGTGAAAGCTTTAAAATGATTTGTGGAAAGAAAGATAAGATTGTGGAGATGTTAATGGACTTTCACTCGTAAATGTTGGAATCTAATCAATGGGTTGGATCCCAAATCCCATGGGATGGGACATAAACCCTTTTCTCCTAAAGGAAAACTATTGATCATGCATGCCACACCCCTAATAAAACGCCTCAAGGAAACCACCTTTTTCATGGTCATTTGGGCCATCTCATCCTTACTCAGACCTATGTGTTGGAAAGGGTTTGAGGTGGACAAAATTGCTTACTTTCTAAAAGCTTTGCTGGTTTTCTTTCTTTCCCTCTCTGCTTGGAATCTCTCATTTTATTGTTGCAAGAAAAAAATTGAGTCACTTTAAACAAAACAATCTTGCTTTTCCACTTAAATGTTCTTTCACCCTTTTTAACATATTTTTTTGTGCGAGTTTCGATGATCTAATGGATGAAGATAAGAAAAGTGATCTGATTTGAGGCAGATTGGACCTCCTGTACCAGTTCGAGATGGTCAATCTCCAGTTTCTCTTTGAAGATAAATAAATTTGGAAGACTCAATTCTCTATCTTCTCATTCATCTTTAATAATTAAGTACATAATACTCTTCCCAAGACTTCTTACACGACTCAATAACTGAACACAACTCAATCCATGACTTTTTAAGAGACTCAACAATTGAAAACAAGCTCAACCAATGATCTAATTGAATCGATAACTTAAAACAACTTCTAAGCAAGTTTATAACACCACCATTCACACCCATTTCTATGAATTGTTACTTAAGAGTTATGTTTTGATTCAAAAAGAAAATCATCCAGACTTTTTGTCTCGAGAATGACTTGGAA
Organism: Akebia trifoliata; assembly: GCF_017979445.1. Taxonomy (NCBI): domain Eukaryota; kingdom Viridiplantae; phylum Streptophyta; class Magnoliopsida; order Ranunculales; family Lardizabalaceae; genus Akebia; species Akebia trifoliata. The sequence goes on along the minus strand of NC_141385.1, from coordinate 42,508,269 downwards.
AACTTGTCTTTGGCCAAAGATATTGTGGGTAAGAAAGTTCCTTTTAAAGTGAGGGAAGGTGTTGGGCATTTCTTGGGAAATTTACTTAAAGGACCCGACAAAAGGATTTCTTTTTAATTAGTCTCTAACCATTCAAATTCACCATTTTCGTTCAAAATAATTGACTTTTCAACATTTCGGTCGAGTTTTGGAGACTATACCGATGAAAAGGATTAGAGAAGGAAGAAGAAATCTTTTTCAAGGATTTTTTCAAGCATTTTGAAAGTGTATTAGGATTTTTTATTTTGTTTTTGGATGAAAACTGATTAAGGATGGTTCTTTTGTTTTGAAATCATCTATAAAAGTTGTTATGTCAAATTTTTAGCTGATCTTTCCATGTATTTTAGTTGGAAAAACTCAAAAAGTGAAAATCAGTGGATTTTACTACTATCGAGCTCACTACTTTTTATTTTTGAGTTTGACAATTTTTTTTTTAAATTGTCGAATTCAACAATAAAAAGTGGCGAGCTCGACAATAAAAATATTGAACTTGACAACAAATAGAAAGTAGTGAGCTTGACACAGTAAAAAAAAAATTTTGAATCTTAGCTTCACTCTTCATTTTTTGTTATAAATCGTCAAAATAATATATAAAAAAATACATCTAAATGTTCAAAATTAAAAGTATATTATTTCCATTCATCATTCATAATAAAAAAGTCATCAAAAATTATTGGAATCACCATTGAAAAATCTAAATATATGAAGAAGATGGAAAAAAGGGTAGTTTGGGTATTTCAAAAAATATTATAACATGAGATGAGATTGAGGGACCATTAAGAAAAGCAAGTTTTACTAAATAGACTATTAAGAGAAATCCTTTTGCTTGGGTCTTTCAAGTAATTTTTCCTTCTTACTTTGTCTTTCAACAATAATTGGTACTAGGCCTATTTTTGTTATGTGTTACCTTCTTTTCTAGAAATGTTTATTTTGGTTATATTTCCAGTGGAGTAGATTCAAAGGAATATAATACGCCAAGATTTGTGGTGTGTGGGAAGTTATACTAATAAGAAGTGAAATCTCTACTTGAATTGGGTTCTTGGAGGATTTTTCTCTTCTTTTATTTATTTATTTTTTTTTTTAGAACTCTAACTCATTCTGTTTGACCTTTAAAGGATAGTTGAGAGTTGTGGAACACAACCTCTAGGCTTGAAACGTGGGGCTATTTGCTTGAGAGAAGAAGTCTTATTTATAGATTTTTTTTTTATAGACTATTCACATCAAATCCCCATCAGTCGGTCAAGTATGCTTAGTGCTTACGCTACCCTTTTGGAGAGACTAATCTCTTGGTCACACACACCGTCCCCTAAAAAAGTCCTAACTACAATTGGTTGAGTCGAGGGTCAACAACTGAACCCGAAGGGGTGACTCCAAGGAATTCATTGCTTCATGGGGTTTCAAGCACTTGACCTACGGCTCGGCTTGCCACTAGGCAAACTCCTTGGGGTTACGTGTTGGACAGTCTAACAGATCATACATGCACCGTTTTACTATTTTTGGGCTTGTTCAGGAGTTTTTGTTGGGGTCTACATTGAATGAATTTTAGGCTGAGTTTGAGAAAAATCTTGTTCAAATTTCCTTTCGAACATGGACTTCTATGAAATTTGGGGGTGTCTATATGTTTAATTTGATTAATTTCATGGCAAAAACAAATAAATGTAGATTGTTTGGATCTCTCATTTGGTGGAGCAACAAAGATATAAATAGTACATTTGACTAGTTGTACGCTACGGGTGTCGTGTCTCAAATCTGCCTATATTTAGTCCAATTCTTATAGAGATATGAAACATCTTAAAATTGTTGATGATCGAAAAATTACAATTCGTTTCTACGAAATAATTAAAATTGTAGAATTTACTTAGATTTGGATCTAGGGTTCATAATCAATTTTCTGGAATAAAATCGAAAGTAAAGAATTGGTTTAGGGATCATACTCTCTGATTCTTACAAAGAGAATCGACCAAAGATGAAATCTTTTCAAGAACGAAGCAACATCATTGTTATTAGAGATCATTCCCTTCATTGTTATTATTTTCTAAAAACTTGAAGCAATTCAGACCCAACCATATGGTACGATCCCCACTCCGTGAACTCAATTTTTCTCAAAAAACTGACACCGAAAAAAAGAAAAAGCGAAGAATGTATTTTTATATATTCTTTATGATCAAGACTTTAATCAGCTTTTGTTTCATGATGATTAATTCATCTCAATTGACTTTTCTTTATTTTGTTATTTTTGTGTACATTCACAATTATGTTCATTTTTAATTTTATTATAATTATTCAATCTTTGATACATTATTTATATTGATTGCTCGACTTTCAATTTTTCAAATCATTTTTACTACCATCTTATAAAATATTCTTTTAATTTTTATTGGGATGCTTCGGTCACACAACATTCCAATTGACAATTGTACCATAATTGTTAAAGATACACGTTGACTCAAGAACTAACAATCTCGACTGTGTAAATACAAAATCCAACGATTGAGAATTATCCTTGGGAAGTGTCATCGAAATATGCATTATTTGGATACACATAATATAGTACTATTATATTACAATATGATCAGGATCCGTTGACTCTTAAGAATGACTCATGAAAAAAACACATGATCCCAACCTTTTAAACACAAAATCCAATGATTCAGATTTATGAGTATCTTGATAACAAAAATCTTGGAGATACTCATCCCAAGGATATATCTCAACCATTGGATTTTGCATTTCAAGGGTTGGGATCATGTGTTTTTTTCATGAGTCATTTTTAGGAGTCATCTGATTTTGCATTTAAAGGTGTCATTCTTTCTAGTTATTTATAACTGGCTGGTGGCACAATTTTCTTCGAGATATTTAGTTGATATGCTCGAGAAAATGAGTGGTTCTTGTAGAGAAAATTAGTAAGTTACTGTAGTACAACTACTCTATACGTCGTTACAATAGTGCGTAGGTATTAGGTATACTTGAGTGGATTTTTTAATTAAAATTACTAAAATCCTATTTTTCTACCAAAAAATATTCTCCATTTTTTTACTTTTTTTGAGCTTGATCCATGTTCTAAAAAATTCTACCAAAAATTGAAATTTTAAAATTCAACAATTTAAATTGTTTTTTTAATGTTCTTCTAATGTTGTCCTCCTCAAGTTTAATGTATGTCATAAGAGGACACTGTATTAAAAGGCACATTAACCAATATTTTTTTGATATTGTGAAATTTATTTGATTAATGATTGATCTATTTTTCTTAGTCTAATACATGTTTCCGTAATTAGTTCAATGTTTTGATCTTCTTAATTCATCTTTGGTAATCAATCTTTGATATTTTGTTAATGTTGATGGGATAAATGGTTTCTAGGGTTGGTTGACCAATTCTGTTTGTTTGATTTCAAGGTAATTGAAAATTAGTCCAACTAATAGTAGAAATTTTATCTGATTTATATTATTTTCTAATCAAACTAATGTGTTTTAGATGTTTGATCTATTTTTTGAAAGGTTGGTAGATTGATGTTGTTTTTTCGATATCAAGGTTTAGTACTTATGATTACTTCCCTTTTTCGAATTTATTCAATAATATTTTTTTATTGGATTTATGTTCTTTTAATCCCATTAGCGGATTTTAGATGTTTATTATTATTTATCTAATAATTAATAATTCATTTCTTCCCATTTAATTATTTTTTGAACTAGTTTATTTGACTTGTGAATGTTACTTTATAAAAGGAAAGTTTTTCCGTGAGAAAGGTTTCTATTTAAAGTTATTGAATTAATTGTGGTTTGCATAGTTTTATAAACTAATTTAAGTTTTAAAGTTAAGGGTTGTGATCCTGGAATCATATTATAACTTGAGGTTTGGACGTTAAGACTTAAAACTTTCATTATTCCTAGATCAATTAATGAGACTGTGAATTTTGAAAAATTAATAAATATCTATTTAAGAAATAAAAATAATAATTAATATGATGGATAGATCAAGATTCTTCATGAAAAGTAGTTTTCCAATGTTTTGGGGATGAATTTCCATATATTAGGAGTAGGGATTAGATAAAGACCTGCTCTGAAAGCAAGATTTGAGATTTGATGAGGTTCAAAGGTTAAAAAAATTTATCTTAGATTTTGAAGTCAATAAATTTTTTGTTTGAAAATCAAGGATAGTTTCACAAGGTTAGAGAAGAGGGCATTTTGATCATTTTATGATAGACTCACACACAAGACCGAAGTGAAGGGGTATGTCCATGGAGGGTATTCAAAATTAGAATCCTCGAACCACTTACTAGTGTGTTTTTTATTCTTTTTTCCTCAAAAAAAAAAAAAGAAAAAAAAAAGTAAAGTTATCCTCCTTTAAGGTGGAGATAGGTTGGGTGCCCCTCCCACTAGTCCACCTAGCTAGTGAGCGGTTCTTTCGGGCGGGCATCTCTCGCAACGTAAGCAGCATTGTTCACTACCACTCGAAAAGCAAAAGATTCGAGAGTTCAGGCAGAAAATACATGCATGGATAGTGGTTTAACGACAAGGGCCGACTGGAGCGCGCTCTTTCTTTTTGCAAGAAATTCTTTATTTCCGTTGAGCATGCACTGCTATTTTTGTTAGCTAGCTCCTTCATCGAATGGGTTGGAGGCTTCTCGACTCAAATGACTATGAGTAACTATACGAATAAGTCTAGCCTTATTAACTTAAGATTTCATATCTTACTAAGACTTGTTGAGCTTACCTTATGGCATCCAAAAACATGATCTGATGCCATAGGAATGTAGAAGATAAAATTCCATGAAAAAAAAGCATCTTGGATCAAGCTCCCAAAAAAATTAATTTTTAGAATTTCTTTGTTGGATCTGAGTTTTTCCATGAAATCTAGGGGGTTGTGGGGTTGGATTGCCAATTTGGTAATCCATTTCAGCTAAACCACCCATAGTAAGATTTGAAATCTTACTATGTTAGTAAGAAAAGTGTTTCTCATAATAATTGGTGGGGTAATCTGCCAGCCCCTCCGAAGATGTGTACAGCCAAATAAGTAAGTCATCAGTTTGGGTTTAGACCATGGTTCAAGACTTTCATTGGATCGGATTAGACCCCAAATATTATCTAGTCTGATCCAATAACTTTAGATCTAGATCAAGAATTTGGGACCAGCTAAGGATCCAATATGATAACTTATTGGATCGGATTGAATCGGTATCTACCCTATCCTAATCCGATAGGCCATGATTTGAAAAGATATGTGAATTATGTGGATTACATATTTGGATTCAATATTGAGATCCAATAAAATCTTATCCAATAGGGTCTGCATGATTCTCATTGGGATCGATTCCAAGTCTAATTTGATTCTTATCGGATTAGTCCTAGATCCACTCCAATCTGATGCAGATTGTTCTATTAACAACCGTATCATGATTTCAGGGTTCATTAGATCACAAGGGAAATCATCGTACCCAATCTAGAATCCTTTCGGCTAAGGCGTCAACAGATGGTATTCGAATTGAATTTAGTCTTTTTGAATTGGAATATTTGATTTATTCTTTCACAAAGATTAATGTAAAATGATTGAAATGCCCTTAACTTCAATTTTTGCCAAAAGATATTTTTTGACTCGAAAATTTTCACTAAGTCTATACTCTATTGACACGATAAGTGCACGGAATTGTAGATCTTTTTCTTTGTATCTCGAAGAAAAAGATCTATGATTCTTTGCACTAGTCATGTTGACTGAGTACACACTAAGTGAACCACTCCCAACACACACACGCGCACGCGCACGCACAACTCATGTCTTCAACTTCTAAGGTAAAATTTTTACATAATAAAAGATTCTATTTTTATCAAACCTAAAGAGTAGTAATATATGAAATTAAAGTACAATTTCACTGAAAAATCAATATCCAATTTTTTAAATATAATATCTGATTATTCAAATATAAATTTGAATTTTCGACTATCCATTGATAGACGACTCAAATCTAAATTATTATTTATTTAAAAATAAAAGATTAAGAGATTGAAGATGAGAGTATTTCAGTTATTTAAAAAAGAAAAAATCTGTCAATCGCTTTCAAAGACCTGTCAAGTGGGCTAAGTCTTCAATATGAAATTATTTTCAAATACTATTCAAAACCTTCAGGGAAATATCATAAATACCCTCATTTATGATAAAGGCTGACTTTTTGTCGTTGCCAAGGTGTTTTCAAACGTATCCATACCTTCTTGGCACTGTTCTTTTATAAGAAACTAAAACAAAATTATCAAAATAACTTTGACCTCAAAAATTTTTATTTTGTCAAAATAAAAATTGCTCAATTCTTTTCTAAGAAGATCAATTGGTTTCGGCTTCTTCAATCCTTAGGATAATTTTTTTGACTTATTTAACAATTCTTGATATATTTTCTCAAAATCTCTTGATTTTTCCCTTCAGTTCTTGATATTTCTGACAGATTCATCTTAGATAAAAGTTATAATTATTTTCTAATTGATCCAAAAGAGGAAACAATAGTAAATATTGAGTAGTTACCCAAAATGTTTGGGGAGCAAGTGGAGAGATGCCAAAAATCTAAAACTCACTATTTTAGGATAAAATCATTAGTTTTTGACAAGATGTTAAAGATAAGGGTATTTAAGTCATTTTATTCGTATCTCATATAAGATCAAGGTCAAAGGAGCTATAAATTAGGTTAAAACACAAAGGATATCTTAAATATTCATGATTGTTATGTTTAAATTACCCTTTATTTTGTAACTTATTATTTGTTCTTGTTAGTTTAACTTTATTCTACCTAAATCCTAACTTGGATTTAGCTTTAGTTCTTGTGAAGTTATGGAGTAAGAAGTGATCAAACTGGAAAGAGTCAGATTAACATTACTAACTTAATAAGAAAAAAAGGCTTTACTAAGGCTTATCCACTATCAAAACAAAACCTCGAGATTCATAGCAAATCTTGAGATTTAGTTGTTATGAATCTCAAGATTTTTTTTTTTAATGGTGGATGAGGCTTAGTAAGGTCTTTTTTCCTTACTAACTTTGTCGGGAAAGTGTTTTTGAATTAGAAAAAGGGATTGATTAGTTGTAGAACATTTATCATAAGTCACACTTTGTTACTTAAAAAATCTTCCTTCCACTTCAATTCATACACATGATTGTATTCTAAGAAAAAAAAATGATTTTGAAATTTTCTTTTAGTCATGATAAACTGACACGCTAAAACATATGTCGTTTATATGTAGTTGCATGGCAAGTGCACAAAACCATAGATCCTTTTCTTCGGGATAGAAAAGGAAAAAGATTTATGATTTTGTTCATTTTTCACGTCAATCATGTCATCATCACATGTGTTTTAGCGAGTCAATTTATCAGTAGTCCTTTTTTTATTTGTCAACTTGAAATTGGTTATGACGTTGTTCTTTTTTTTTTTCTCACTTGAAAAATGTATATATAAGAAAGAAAGAAAAAAAGATTACACTCTTTTCTCATAATCATTTTCTTGAAGATTAACGTATCTGCCTTCACTTACTAATTATTGACCATTAATTTTATTTTGCTTAATAAAAATATTTATGATCTTATTTATTGATTATGTTCTTTATATATAATTACAATGTCAGGAGAAAATATTCACGATTGCAATTAATCGTAAGAAAAATATTATGAAAATAAATGAGAATGAAATGGATTGAAGGAGATAATTGAAAAAAAATGAGTATACTTGTAGATTTGATATGATAGTAGTCAATAATATTGGAAAAATAAGATGTGTCCACATATTTCTACTCTGGGCTGTCTGTGCAGAGAAACCCTTCCCCAACCAAAAGTAGTGACAAAACAAATGTTTGGGACTTTAGAAAGGACGATTTATAACATTACTGTAAGCGATCCGAATAAACCATACTGTGGGGCGTCCCGAAATATGCAAAAGAGCCATTCTACTCTGACTAAATAGCACACTTCGTTTAACACTGAAAAGACGTGGCATTGACCATAGAATCATAGAACCTTGACCTCGTATCTCGAGGAAGTAATCTATTATTCTGTACACACTGCTACGTCAGCAAAATGTTGAACGCAGTGATCGTAGTAATCAGTTTAGCAATTTTCTATGCGAATATTTGAATCATGCGAAACGATGACGTGGCACACATCTCTCTCTCTCTGTCTTCCTCTCTCTCTCTCTCTCTCTTCCAGACTTCCAGATATAAAACATCCCAAAACCACTTTGAATCTCTCTCTCTCTCTCTCTTTTCGAATCCTTGAAGCGCAGATCAAAAACAGCTTTTCAAAACCTCGTGAATCCTCCAAAACCGCTTTTCTCTTAATCGGAAAATCAATAGCGGTTTTGAAGCTTTGGTGCAAAGCAGAGCTTCTGTCTGTTCTGGGTTTAGTATCGGTTTGAGAAAATTTTCATTGGTGAAAGATGAGAATCGGGAAAGAAGAGAGGAATTATCGTTGACTTTGCTATTATTATTGGAAGTTATCAGATTTTTGATCGTTTGATGGGATTTTAGGGTTTATGGCGTTGTTTTTTCGCTTTTGGATCAAGGTTTGATTAGGGTTTTCGACAAAGGATCCTCAGGTATGTTTCTTATTCTTTGTCCTTTGCCCTTTGTTTATTTTTTATTTTTCAATTTTTTTTGGTCCTTGTTTGTTTACTTAGTCATTAATGCGTTTTTAACGAACAATTCTAATTTTTTTCCGTTACTTTTAATGTTTAATTCATCCGAGTCGCTCCATCTAGTTTTTTTTTTTCTTTTTTTTTTTCAAAATAAAAAATAAAAAATTCCGAGGAAGCTCAAAATTTCAGACACCTTTTTTTTGTGTGTAGGATATCAAGTTAAATGTTTATTCCCTAACTACCATCAAATTTACATAATTTGAATGATTAAAGATTAAATATTGTTCAAAAGATGAATTTGTTGTTAAAATTTTTACTTTTTTATTGGAGTAAAAGGAAATATTACCCCAAGTTTAGAGAAGTAGAAATTTAGCCATAGATGAAAAAAATTCCAGAAGTATATATTATAGTTTTCAAACACTGAAACAGAGAATTTGTGATACTTAAAAATGCTTAGGTAAAGAATTTGTAGAGTGAAGTTACAAGAAACAAATAGAATTATCAGTTTTGGTAGGCTAAGGCACACGTTGAACATGTTGTCCTCAAAGAAGAATTTGTCTTTGCGACTCGAGGTCATGCTACAAAGTTTGCAGAACTTTGTACCCATGATACAACCACCCCTGGATGTTGTAGACATCTCTACCGACTTGACTACGTTTAGAAACCTTGGGAGAGCAACAAAGAACTTGAGAAGAGTGAGTTGGAGAACAAACTCTGTAACTTGTATTATAGTGAGGACAGTTTCTGTTATCTGATTTTTGTGTATCTCCAATTGTCCTTGTACAACTAATGGAATAAATGAAAATGTGCTTATAAGTGTAAAAATGTTTGAAAATAGGTAAAGACATGATTAAGGTATGTAAACAATCAAAGTGAAGATGATTGGATCATTTAATCCACATTTAACCTTAAATTGAAGTAATTTTGGGACAAAAAGTCTTACTTGAAACTCAAGAAACTTAAGTTGTTTCCCTCCAAAAATTTATTAAAATATTTTTATGAAGTTTCACCTTAGAAACCTATGTAAAATGCATTATTGTACAAATTAAACCTAATAAAAGTAACATGTTGAATGAATCTTGTACCCTGTTGAATTCTATGTAAAGCCATGTCCTTTGTTGTTTCAAGTGTCTTCAAATTTTCTCACACTATCTCAATCCATTGCCTTTTTGTTCCTCCTCTCATTCTTTTAGAACCCTTAACCCACCTGTTCCTTCTCACTGGTGTTGTCTCTGGTCTTCATTTCACGTGAACAAACTGTCTGAATCAACTTTCCCATAGTTCATCACCTATCTATGCTGTTATATATTCGCAAATGTGTTCATTTTTTATTTTATCATTCTTAATCTTTTAACCCACTTATTTAAACACTTCCATATTTACTACACTCATTATGTGGACATGTTGTTTCTTAATCGCACAACATAGAAAGCTTAGTTGGTCTAATTGTCTTCTTATGAAATCTTCATTTCAGTTTTATTCAAATTTGAAGGTCACATAGCACTTTGTCTTTACTCTGCTAGAACAACCAAACTCTAATCTATGGAAAATGTCCTCCTCAATCTTTTCATCCTTAAAATATCAAAATGGTTGCTTCGTGTTATTCCTTGGCGATCAATTTTCAATGGCATATCCTTTTTATGTTTCCAGGTTTTTTGTGTTGATCCAACTTATTTTAGTGCTCTAGGACTCCAAAGCTTCTCTTTGAAGGTCTAATTTGCATTGATCCCCCCTGTATAGTGTCATCAACCCATATTGTATCATTTAAATAGTATACACCTTGGTACGCTGCTTGAAGAGCTAAATTAATCTTAGGAGCCCCTCAATCAAGCTTGTAATCACCATTAAAGGCAATTGTTTCTTCAAGAGATAGTTGATTTCTTTTTTGCCCATCATGCTAAGTTGAAGGGATCTCCATCATATATTTACATGACATTTGATAAATGTGTGTGTGCGTGCATGCATGCATGGGGACTATGATTGGACATCATTCCCCCCTGCACAACCATATATATATATATATATATATATATATATATATATATATACAATGCTTTCAATGGTTGTGTACATTGTTATCAACACACCCGCCATATGCCCATCAGGGTGTGCACCAGCTAGGGATGCCTAACGGGGTTTCTCCTCGTGGCAATCAAACTAATTTATATGTGAATCCTTCTTTGGAAGTGGTTAATTGGATTAGTTAATTGGCGAGTCATCAATATGCTTATGGAGGCATTGTTTATGAGAAACCTTGTTTCTGGTAAGGCGAATGAATCGTCGGGGATCATATGGCAACCTCCGATGAGACACTTGGGGTGCTACTTGGTTTCATATGACGATATCGAGGGGGTGGACCCTTGTGCATGTGGATTTCCTTTTCCACTGCTTGTTAATAAATTTGAATTATTTTTTCTTTATGTTGTAATTATGTTAAGTAAGTCAGATTACCATGTTTGCGTGGTCAAAAGCATGAGCGAAACTTAAGACTATTTGGATGAGGTGAGTCTAGGCAATAATGTTTTACACATTCATTAAACTAGAGAGAGAAAATAAGAGTGGAGGTGACTGTGACTATGCACATAGTCCCTCCTATCATAAGTCAAAAATGGCTCATACTGTCTGATTATCTATCTGAAATAAGCCTAGAGTGCTGAAATGACAAGGAGAAGGCTCAGAGGACTTTGACCAGTGATTGGTTTATGCATGTGGAGGGCAAATCAGAGAACATCGGCACAACTCAGACACAACACAACACAATATTCCGGAACCTTTGACAGATGGGGAACCAAACAATAGAATTTGCATAGGTCATTTTACAATATCATCTAAAATCATGTTTGGCACATTTGATGGTTTCATAAGCCAATAAGAGTTTATTGACCATTTGGCATACCAAAGTGAATTATTTCTTTGATCCATCTTTCATAGAATCTCTTAGACTTGTCTGGAACAAGTTCAAATATGGTCAAGAGCTGAGGAAGTTTTATATACCCAGCGGTTGCAATGGCAGGTACAATGCCATGCGCAGTTTCTACAAGTTTTGAGCACGGGCATAGGCGCTACTGATGAAATGATTTGACATAAATAAAAATGAAGGCATTCTTATATTTGGCAATGGGATGCCTGGGAAGCTTTTTCTAGAAATTCATATATCAAACCTCTATAACTGGTCAAGCCCTCTTAAATAGTCTTTTGGGTTGATTTGACAACATAGTTTTAATATTGACACTGGAATTATGCATTTTTATATACCATGATTAGAAGTCTGTGAGGCTGATCTACAATATTGAGCAACAAAAACGAGATTTTTGGGGCAGCTACCTACATGAAGAGTCAAAGGAAGTCTTTTGGCTCATGTGGCATAGCTTTCTGATAAGTTTTAATACCCAGTGGTTGTGCTAGGGCGGCATTTATGTAAATAGATGTTTTTTATATGTCATGAGCCCAGGCAAGTGGGGCTTTTCTTCTTCTGATTTTTCAGTTCACTGAAGTGCTTTGAGTCCTGTAAATAATGCTACATCAACATATGGATAAGTACTAATGATTTGCATCTTGGTGGGACACTATTGCCTTTCTTTTTTCCTTACCCCCCCACCCACCCACCCACCACCACACACACTCAACTTGGGTTAGCTTGCCATGGGGCCAGACCTCTTGATTTGTGCATGGAAGGCATATGGGATCCCTTAGAACTCATTGATCAGGTCCCAAACCCCCCCACACCTCCTTGAAATTAAAAAGAAGAAGAATAACTAGTGATAGAGGTGCATAGTTTCACTCAAAAAAGTAAACAAGAAAAGAAACACAGAGAGAGGTTGTTTCTGTGCACACGCTTCCTCCCATAAATAAAAGGAAGAACATGTGAAAGGGAAAGTTATAGTGGAGGGACTGTTTATAAGCTTCTTAGTCCTTCCCAAATATAAAAAGAAGATTCCTCCTCAAGTACTCATTCAACTCCAGAATGACAACGCCTTTTCAGGAAAAGAAGTGGTGAGTTATAAGAATAAGATGAAGAACATACATTCTTTCAAATACTTTTTATATAAAAAATTCAAGAGCCAAATCCCAAAATCCCATCCTTGGGATTCTTGTAATTTCTACGTAGGATTCCTCGACCTCCTTTTATGCCTTGTGTTTTTGGTTTCAATGAAAATTTTCACTTAGTGATGAAAGGTCTAGGAGCAGCTTACCTTAGGGCTTAAGAGAGTTCCAACACGATTGGAAGTGAGAAAAAATGGTTGAAATAAACTACATGAAAGATTATAAGACTCTTGCTAATATGTAGAGTACACAACATATTGAGTTGCATCACTTGCATGCACCGCATAGAATATCTCCTTTTAGAAAAGAAAAAAAAGGGAATTAATAGAAGAAAAAAGACCAGCAAGAGCTGTCCTTAAGGCTCTAGACATGAATGCTTCAGGCTGCCAACGTGATTGAAAGTGAGAAAACGGTCGAAATGAAGTATTTGAGCTATTTATGTAATTAAACCAAAGATTACAGCTGTTTTGCTAATATGTAGAGTACGCAACATATTAAGTTGCATGCACTGCCAAGCCTAGTGCCGTAATGCCTTGCTTTTCACTGTGTACACAACTGCTTGATGATTAGCCTGCCTAGGCAGTAGAAGGTTGGCTGGGTGACTCTTTGAGTACACCAGTACATGGAACTGTTGCCATGTTTGAATGTTTTAAGGTTCCCTTGGACCCTTAAGGACAATTATCACTTGTTACTGATATCATTTGTTCAGTTGACAATTAATAATTACACCTTTGTAAACAAATTTTGATCGTTTTCATAATATTTTTATTTCTTCCCCCCCCCCCCCCCCCCCCCCTCCTTTTTCCCCATGTCTGTTAAAATTTTATGATGCTGCTGCACGATTGTGGTTGGTGGAAGCTCTACAAATGCTGCATACTATCTGTGAAGGCAGGAATTCCCCAAGTCTTGTTCTTGATAATTGTTTCTTTATATCTTTTTATTTTAAATAGACATCATCATGTCCATGTTCTGTGTCTATCTCAATGTCATCCACACTCCTGTAATGTACCAAATCTAGACTGTGATTGTTGTTCCGGTGTAATGCATCAATAACCTTCCTCATTTCTGTCGTCTAAATTTTAAAATTTTATTATCCGTTCTCGACTCTCCTTCTGGTCAAAAGTTCAAGATTTTAGGAGCATAATAGATCCTTGAACAGATTTAATATTTTTCCATTTCATGTAAACAAGCCGTATTTAACTTTATGTTTGCTATGTTGCTCTTTGGTATCTTCCCTGACACATTTTTCACTGGGTTCAGAATGAGAACAGATTCACTGATAACTCATCCCTTCCTTTTTTTATCTATCTTCATGATTCATCATATGTTTGTCCAATTCTAAACTGGTATCCTTAACCCGCTGAAATTTATTAGTTCAATATGTAGAAAACTGGAAAATTTTCTCTGGTATCCAATAGGGTTAGTGCAATTGTTGCTAAAATTAGTGAATAAGGGCCAAGGAGTAGTAGCTATACCCCTGTAATTTTGGATTTTCTTTAAAAGAAAACACAAATCTTATGAAGGCCCCTCTCTCATCCTTGTTGTGGACAACATGTTCATCCATCCAAACACCCAATATCTGTTCCATAATGATAAACTAAGTTAGCTTGTACATATTGGGGTTGTGATTAATGTGTTTTATATGCAAATAGTTATCTTTTTTTTTCCTTTCTTTCTTTCTCTTCTACAACTACTCGATATAGTATTCTTTTGAACCCATCTCAACAGGTGTACTTTGGAAAAGACAGAAAAGGAAAGGAACATAAGTATGGGTGTAAAAGCTCGTCAAAATTCTACAGATTCTCCAAGGTTGGAGGTGGGGGAGATAGATACCAGAGCACCATTTGAATCTGTCAAAGCTGCTGTCAGCTTATTCGGTGAAGCAGCCTTCTCAGGCTCAGGGGAGAAACCCATCATTAAAAAATCAAAACTTCTTCCTACAGAGGTATTTCTGATAGCAAGTAACTGGATTTATAAACTTATTTTTATTATTAGCATCTATATTGTAGAACCTGTGATTAAATTGGTATCATCCTTAGTAGAAACATATAACGGATTTCTTCTTTTATAATCATAGATTGAGGAATGCGTATCAAATCTAATTTTGTTGACAGTAGATATGGAAAGGGCATTGGATAAAACCCTTTTTTGGATTATCCAGATAACATTAGAGACATTTCTCATGTTTCATGCCAAATAATTGAAACCCATTATAAATCCCATGAAGAATTCTCAAAGTTCTAAATATGGGGTCTCTGGATTTTCATAAAACTGGTGGAAGTTTCTTCTTTTTTTTCCACCACTCTAAACTGGTCACTTGTATCTCCCCGTTTGTTATTTGATTTGATAGAATTTTGTTGAGTTTTTAATATATAAAAATGTTGTACTACCTTGATTTTTGAAAAAGTAAGTTTTTTGTCTTTTTGTGAATAAAATTTTATGTTGAATTTGAATTTTTCCTCCTTTGGGTTTTAGTTTCACTAAAATTTGAGTCTCTGTCTTTTGGTTTTCTTCCTTTGAGTTTTAGTCCCACGTGGATTAGGAAGAGAACTTGAATTTAGTTTTTAAAAGGATTTTTTGGAACTTGGGTTGGACCCCAAGGGGAACCTAAGTTTTTCCCCCCAAGGGGGGGAACTCTCCTACATCGAGTCAACTCAAATTAAACACACACACATGTGCGCGTTCCGAGCTGAGTCGAGTCAGGCGATGTAGTGTGGTGCGTGCGTGCGAGCGGGTGGGTTCCTTTTCTAATGTCTTAACATTATTTTTATTTGAGATTTATCTCTTTAAAACCTTGTGTCCATTTTTCAAATTAAAATAGTATTTTTAACTGTCCGTGACTCTTCAGTTACACCATTTTATCTTCTTTAAAAAATCTTAATAGAACTCAGATTTTTTATATCTTTTTTTCTCTTTCTTATCTTTTTTATACTTAAATCTAGGCAAGATTAACGTGGTGTGAATCAGAACTCTTAATTCGAAGCAGTGAGTTACGTGGTTAACAGAGGTTTGACTGGACTGTTGTATCTTGGGGGTGTAGTGTCCAAAATCTACCTGCTAAGTTTGTAGAGGCGTGAAACACCTTAAAGAGAGCAACTTTGTTTGTGTCTTATTCTGGTTTAAATCGAATTTTTTTGTGTATTTTTATTTTCCAGCAATAACAATTTTAAGGTGTAATCATCTCAACCAATTATCCATGGAAAATATAGAAACAAACACTTCTGCTCCGTCTGAAAGCATCAATAAATCATTTTGATCCGTTGAATGCACTTTAAAGGATGGAAACATAAGATGTTCTTCTATCTTACAACTATGAAAGTAGTTTTCGTACTTAAAGATGATCCAATTTGAGAAGAAGAACATGAACCAGGAAAACCTTCGCAATTCGTATATGGGAAGAAGCCAATTTTCTTTGCAAAAATCATATACTTAATGGCCTTGTGGATGATCTCTATGACTACTATGCTGCCCTTGAATCTGCAAGAGAAGTTTGGGAAGCGTTACAGAAAAAATATGACACATAAGAGGTTGGATATGAAAAGTATGTTATAGGTACATATCTTAAATTCCAGATGGTAGATGATAAATCCATAATTTCCCAATCCCATGATTTTCAGAAAATTGTTCATGAAATTTTAAATGAGGGCATAAAAATTGATAAACAGTTTCAAGTAGCTGATTTGGTAGATAAATTGTCATCTTGGAAGAATTTTAGAAAATTTCCCTTCGTCATAAATCCTAGGAATTTTCTATGGAAAGTTCGATAGTTCGACTTTGTATAGAAGAAGAGGCTTGACTAAAAGATCAAAAGGAAGAAAATTTTTCTTCGGCAAGAATAAACCATGTTTATGATAATAAGAGCAAGGTTCATTTTAAGCCAAATAAGAACATGAAGAAAAATTGAACCCAATATCCAAAGCCATCACAACAGCAAAACAAAAACCAATATCCCTCCAAGAAACCTCTTTTGAGGCATGACAAAGATAATAATTTGATTGTTTGTTTTTCTTGCAACAAACGGGGCATTTTGCTTGGAACTGTTGTACTTGCAAATTTGTTCTTCAGACCAATGTGACTAAAGAATTTTTTGTGGCCATGATATCAAAAATAAATATGATGAATGGTTCCGAAGGATGGTGGTGGGCAGGTATTGGAGCATCTAGGCATGTTTGCTATGATAGAAACTAGTTCAAGAATTATTTTCCTTCTGATGACAAAAATGTGTTGGGGGATTCTCATTCTACTAAGGTACTTGGTATTGGGGAAGTCGAGATAAGGTTTACTTCAGGAAGAACAATGCTTCTAAAAGATGTATTACATACTCCTGAAATGAGACGATTACACTTTAAAATTGTTGTTACTGAAAAATAAGAATACACAAAAAATCTCGATTTGAATCAGGATGAAGCACATACTAAATCGCTTTCTTTAAGGTGTTTTGCACCTCTGCAAACTTAGCAGGCAAAATTTTGACACTACACCCCCAGGATACAATAGCCCAGTTAAACTTCTGTTAACCACGCGACTCGATGCTTCGAATTGAGGGTTCTGATTCACACCACGTTAAGCTTGCTCAGATTTAAGTATAAAAGAGAGAAGGGGATAATATGAGAAAAACCAATATAAAAAATATGGGTTTTGTTAAGGTTTTTTAAAAGAAGACAAAATGGTGTAACTGAAGAGTCACGAACAATTAAAAATACTGTTTTGATTTTAAAAACGAACACTAAGTTTTGAAGAAACAAAATTTCAAATAAAAATAACGTTAGACATTATAAGAGGAACTCACCCGCACACACCACACCGCATAGCTGACCTAACTCAACTCGGCGTGCTCGTGTGTGTGTTTTAATTTGCGTTGACTCGGTGTAGGAGAATTCCCCCCTTAGGAGGAAAAGCTTGGGTGCCCCGTGGGGCCCAACCCAACTTCCAAAAAATTCTTTTAAATATTTGATTCAAGTTCTCTTCCTAATCCATGTGAGACTAAAACTCAAAGTAGGAAAACCACAAAGACTCAAAATCTAACTGAGACTAAAACCCAAAAGTGGGAAAATTCAATTTCAAAATAGAAATTTATTCACAAAAAGTACAAAAGACTTTTACTTTTTCAAAAATCAAGGTAGTACAACAATTTTTTTTTTTTTTTTTGAATTAAAAACCAACAATCCCCCACTTATTTTAATGTACAAAAAAAAAAAAAAAAAATTCCAAACAAAATCAACAGAATCATGCTTAAATGAAAGTGTCTATAAATTTAAACTTTCACATAGTGAAGATATTTTCAAAATATAAGAAACTGGGTGATTATGTCTTGAACTCAATAGTTTTGCCTATATAAGAATACACTTCACACACAATTCTGACTGGTGTGAACCTTACAAGCTAGCACGTTCCGGCCATGTGCTTTTATCCCAGTATTCATAAGTATGTTAGAGAATTGGCCCTATATTCTCATAGTATGTGCCCTCACATTCATTCTTATATAGATGAGAGTGCTCTTTGTAGCTAATCACTCCACTTAAAAAGTAAGCTCTAAACCTTATTAAGAGTATTTATAAACTCGACCTTCCTTTTTGCTTCAACATATCATGCATTTTTTGTATAGGAAGAAGATATAACTTTTCCTTTGAACCTAGTTCTTGGGATCTCCAGTCTCTAGGTAGGGTATCCATCATAGGTGACTCAAACGGGCTTCTGTTCCATTTCTGTATATGTATTCCACACATTTCCCTTGCTAATCCTTTAGTCAAGGGTCTATGAGATTATCTCTAGATCTTACAAAATCTATGTTAATAGTACCATTTGATAACAATTCTCTTATAGTACTGTTGTTTTGAAGAATTTGTCACGATTTACCATTGGAATAATGGTTATGTACTCTCCCAATTGCGGCTGTACTATCACGATGAATTAGGACAACAAGAACAGGCCTATCCCAGATAGGTATGTGAGACAAAAGTCTACAAAGCCAACTTGCTTCCTCACTAGCTGAAGCCAATGCTATTAGTTCAGACTCCATTGTAGACTGAGCTATAATTGTTTGTTTCTTGGACTTCCAAGAAACTACTCAACTAATACTGAACACATATCCACTAGTGGCCTTAGAGTCTTCTGAAACAATATTCCAATTAGCATCGCTGAATCCTTCAAGAACAACGGGAAACTTTTGATAGTGAATGCCTAAGTTAATAATTCTTTTCAAATATTTCATTATTCTACTTAAGGCATTCCAATGTTTTGAACTTGGATTACTGGTAAACCTGCAAAGTACTACTACTGCATAGGCAATATCAGGTCTAGTACAATCTGTTGCATATCTAAGACCGCCATAATACTAGCATATTCTTTTTTATTCAAACTATCACCATCATTAGGATAATCTAACACTAGGATCAAAAGGTGTACATACAGGTTTACAGTCAAAGTATTTATATTTCTTCACTATATTTTCAATATAATGAGATTGATCTAATGAGATTCCGTTAACAATTCTAATTACTTTAATACCCAAAATTACATTAACCTTACCTAGGTCTTTCATGTCAAAGTTATTGGATAATAGATTCTTGGTTTCCTTAACCAATTCTAAACTAGAACCAAAAATTAAAATATCGTCAATATATAAACATGTCATTACACATGTTCTATTATCATAGACATGCATTTATCACTTTCATTTATTCGAAAACCATTAGAAATAACTACTTGGTCAAAATTTTCATGCCATTGTTTCGGTGCCCGTTTTAAAGCGTATTAACGATTTCATCAATTTGCATACCTAATGTTCTTGATCAGGATTAATAAATCCTTCAGGTTGATCCATATAAATTTCTTCTTCTAGATTACCATTTAAAAAGGTTGTTTTAACAGTATTTGATGTATTATCAAATTATGAATTGCAGCAATAGCTGTTAATACTCTAATGGACGTTATTCTAGACACAGGTGAATCAGTACCAAAGAAATCAACGTTTTCTCTTTGTTTGAAACATTTTGCTACTAACCTAGGTTTATATTTTTCTTTAGTTCCATTTGGTTTCAGGCTTCCTTCTAAACAAAGCCGGATTTCAGCAAAACATAGGGGATGATCAATATGTAATAACTAGAAATGGAACTTTTTTAGGAAAAGGGTATGCTTGTGATGGTATGTTTAAATTGAATTTAGAAAATCCTAATAAAGCTTCTAGTTCTTCTATTTACTCTGTCTTCAATAAATGTTTGGCATGCTAGACTTTGCCACATTAATAAGAAATATGTTAGTAACTTGTGCTCCCTCCCTAGGCATAATACCTTTTTAAAATAATGTCACTTTTGAAAAATGTGAATCTTGTAGTCAAGCAAAAATAAGCAGATCCTCTCATAAATCTGTTCAAAGAAATTCTCAATTATTAGAATTAATTCAATCTGATATTTGTGTGCTTGAAGGTATCTTAATTCAAGGAGGTGAAAGATACTTCATTACGTTTATAGTGATTGTTCTAAATTTACCTATGTTTATTTAATGAAACACAAAAGTGATGCTTTTGACTTGACTAAGACTTTTAGAATATGATCCCAAGAGGCCAAAACTTGGAAGTAGACCTTCTGAGTGTGTTTTTATAAGATATGCAATTAACAACAGAGCTTATAGATTTTTAGATATTTCTAATAATGTTATAATAGGATCTATTGATGTAGAATTTTTTGAAGATAAATTTTCTTTTATATTAAGAATTAGTGGGGGTTCTAGGATTGAGGGAAATTTACATCCAGAGTTACCTATGCTTAGAATAACTGAAAATATTTATTCCAACATAGAACCAAGAAGTAAAAGAGCTAGAGTTTTTAAGGACTTTGGCTCAGATTTTGTCACTTCTATGTTAGAAGGAGACCCATCTTCTTCTAGAAGAAGCCTTATCCTCTTCCGATGCAGAATTTTGGAGAGAAGCCATCCATGATGAGATTGTGAACCTCTATAGATTAAGTTACATTTATCTATGATTTCTGTGAAGTTTCCATCAATTATGCAAAACCGGTTATTACAATTTCTTCTTCCTTTGTTACAGAGAGTGTTGGCCAAGGAGACACAGCTTCACTTGGCTCAAAAAGAACTGAACAAGTTTAAGGATCAGCTGAAGAATGCTGAAACTACCAAGATCCAAGCACTTAATGAACTTGAGAAGGCTAAAAGAACAGTAGAGGATCTGAACTCCAAGCTCAGAACAATAAATGAATCCAAGGAATCGGCAATTAAGGCAACAGAAGCCGCTAAAACTCAAGCTAAGAAACACGAAGAAACAAACTCTGGCAACCCCACAGAATTAGGCGGTGCTTGGAAACAAGAGTTAGATAATGCAAGAGAACAGTATACAGCTTCACTTGCTGAACTTAATGCTGCAAAACAAGAACTCAGGAATATCCGTCAGGATTTCAAGGCATCGTTGGAAGCAAAAGCTGCTGCCTTACAAGAAGCAGATGAAGCCAAGCACTTAGCCGAGGTTAACTCAGAGAGGGTTGTGGAGATCTCGAAGGAGATTGCGGTTTCCGAGGAATCAATTGTGGACATGAAGCTTGCCTTTGTGCAAGCACAGCAAGAACAAGGAAAGATTCTATCCGAAAAAGATGTTCAGCGGCAGTCCTATAGAGCTGCTTTGGAAGAAGCGGGGAAGAAATTGGCATCTTTTAAAAGTGAATTTGATCCTGAGCTAACTGTGAATCTCGAGGCCAAGCTGGCTGAAACAACAGCTGAGATTGAGGGTTTGCAGAAGGAGATGGATATTGCTAGGGCTTCTGATTTGGATTCTGTCCGAACTGTGACTTCAGAGCTTGACGACGCAAAAGAAACGTTGCACAAAGTTGTGGAAGAAGAGAGCTTTCTTGGAAGCCTTGTAGAGTCTCTTAAGCTGGAGTTAGAGAGTGTGAAGAAAGAGCATTCCGAACTAAAGGAGAAAGAATCAGAAACTGAATCTGTTGCTGGGAATCTGCATCTCAAGCTCCAAAAAAGCAAGGGTGAGCTTGAGGCAGCTCTTGTAGAAGAATCAGAAGTGAGAAGTGCTTCTGATGAGCTGGTTGCGACACTTCAGCAGTTATCATCGGAATCCGAAAATGCAAGGCTGGAAGCAGAAGAGATGACGAAAAATGCAGAAACGTTGAAGGAAGAAGCCAAAGCAATGAGGATTACCCTTGAAGAAGCAGAGAAGAAGCTACGGGTTGCCCTAAAAGAGGCTGAAGAAGCAAAAGCTGCAGAGGCCCAAGTCCTTGAGCAGATCAAGGTTTTGTCGGAAAGAACAAGCGCAACCCGAGCTTCAACATCGGAGTCCGGTGCTAAGATCACAATCTCAACAGAGGAGTTAGAATCTTTGAATAGGAAAGCCGAGGAATGTGATAATTTAGCTGAGATGAAAGTAGCTGCAGCAAAGGCTCAAGTGGAAGCTGTGAAGGCAAGTGAAAATGAAGCACATAGGAAGTTGGAGACAAGTTGGAAGGAAATCGAGGAGATGAAGTCAGCGACAGAGGAGGCTTTGAAGAGGGCAGATATGGCAGAAGCAGCCAAGAGGGCCGTAGAGGGAGAACTCCGGAGGTGGCGTGAAAGGGAGCAAAAAAGGGCAGCTGAAACTGCAGCTCGAATCCTGGCAGAGGCGGAGATGTCTTCGGAGTCATCGCCACGTCATGCTACAGCTCAAAAGCAGATCCAAGCAGAGAAGACTAGCGGCACTCGTAAGTTGGAGAAAACATCTGGGTCAAAAAAGGCACTTTTGCCCAATCTCAGTGGCATCTTTCATAGGAAGAAGAATCAGGTTGAAGGTGGGTCTCTGTCTTACCTCCCTGGTGAGAAACCCATGGGAATGTGAGTGTTGTCTTTCTAAAGTACTGTTGTGCACATTTTGTGAATGGTGAAAGAAAGAAAGAAAAAACAAAGACAATATTTATGGCTTGGTTGGTTGTGTATATGTGAGAGCAGTAGAATCACTTTTGTGAGGTGAAATAAGGATACTAAATTTGAAGTTCAATGTTAGATGATTTTTTGTGATGGGTTTCTTCTAACAGCTTAAAATTTGAGATAACATCTCTGCAACATTGCAATAGGGACCCTTATTGGAAGAGTTTCAAGTGGGGCTCCACCCACTTTGTGATGAAAACAATATATGTGGATGTTTGGGTGGTTATTGCCAGGTGTATAACCACAGTGACTGACTACTATTTATGTAAATTTAGTAGTGAAATCATTTGCTAATCTGTTGTTCTTTTGTACATGCCATTTGGTTTCGTTCTCTCTCTCTTTGTATCTTTTGATATTTTCCTATGTCCGTAAAATCTGTATTTCAAAACTGGCAGATCAAAACCTATGCTTCTTGATAAAGGATTTTGTGGGGATGGAAATAATTGACTTGTTTTAAGGGAAGATCTTGCTCCATGAGATTTTTTTTTTTTTTTTTTTTTTTTTTGTGCTTTTTAAAGTGAGATGCTTAAATAATTTAAGGAAATGTTCTTTGTGAATGTTTTCTTTAGATGAGATTAAATATGTATGGTACTGTTAATTTTTGAGTTTGTTTCCTATTTCTTTGATAGGTCTCATCTTTTTCTTCAATAAATTTTAATGTCTACCAAAGAAGGAAAGATGTTAGATGCTAAAACTTTTGAGCTCATTAACCCAATCTTAACCCGAGCTTGAAGTTCTGAAATTGGGTTGAGGTCGGGCTTGAAGTTCTAAAATCAGGTTGAGGTCAGGTTAGTTCAAGTTAGGTAATTTTCGGTAGGTTGAGTGGGTTGGGCTCGTTGAACAATCCTAATTTCAATATGAAACAAAATTTATATCTTGAAAAAGAAATACAACATATAAATAAAGAGTCGTGATAATCTAACTCGTCCACATGACATACTCATCGCCTCCCTTGACTAGGGGTGTGTCACATGGGGGAGTCATGTTATCAACACTCATAAATAAATAAACTCAAATTAAAAGAAAAGTATACATGTAGAGGCAGGATCCCTTGACTCCTAAGAATGATTCAAGAAAAAAACACATGATCCCAACCCTTCAAAGCAAAATGCAATGATTGAGGTTTATCCTTCGGATAAGTTTCGTCGAGATTTGTGTTACCAAGATACTCATAAATCTCAACCATTGGATTTTACGTTTAAAGGGTTGGGATCATGTGTTTTTTTCATTAGTCATTCTTAGGAGTGATAGGATGCCAACCCATATAGATATATTCCTTACTACAAATATATGTAGGAAGCAATAATTTAAATATAAAAATATTTATATATTAGTATATTGCACCGGGTTCGAGTTGCTTGAGCCTTCAACCCGAATGGAGGTCCGATTGAGATATTCCAACACAGGCTTAACTCATCTTTTACATAACTCAGCTCATGCTCACCCATCAATTGGGTTGAGCACGAGTTGAGTTCGGGCCAACCAGCCCAAGTTGCAGCCCTAGTAAACGTATAAGAAGTTGTAACCTATTTTACTAGGTTCGGTAGTGAACTGTAAACCTAACAAATATCCTTATTCTAGTGAATTTTTGAGATACCCCATGGTTTGATCAATAATAATGGAAATTACTCTTATAACCTCAAGGGGTTAGCTTAGTGGAAAACTGAGCCTTGATAAGCTCCCCATGAAGGGTAGGTCAAATATTCGAAACAACACGAAGCAATGAATTCCTTGGAGCCACCCTCCAAGATCCAGTTGACCCTCAACTCAGGACCTTCAATTCAACTAATTGTGTGTAGGAATTTCCAAGGGGACAATGACTGTTGAATTAGTGTCACGCAAAGGGTGGGGATACCCACTAGAAGGAAAAAAAAAATTCTCTTACTTTAGAAATGAATTGTGATAATCTGACTACCTCAAACTCAATTGACTACTTGACATGACAACTTAGGGAACTGTGTATCTGGAGGAGCGTAGATGTACGGTTCTCTAACTTGTCATATCAGGGTAGTCGATTGAATTTGCCACGCGGCTAGTTAAATTATCACAACTCTTTAGAAATCCCAAGATTTAGTCAATATTAAAGATACCTTTTTATTTTTAAATTGATGATATGCCCCTTGACTTGAATCTTCTTGGATGAGATTATTATAAATGATTTAAGAGTCCGGCTCTTCCACGGTCGTTCGTGGGAGAGAAATATACGAACTAGTCTTATGACCATTGGATTTTAGCAAAACATATCTCGAGTTTTATAACCACATCAACCACTTGCCACGCTAGTCTCCTTCTCCCACAAACTCCAAACTAAAAAAAAAGAGCCCCGAATGCTGAATCATTAGGGCATGTCTCTCCAAAAATTACAACAACAACAACTTCTCTTCGTAACAAAAATTTCCGAGTTCTCTCATGTTAGGTTGATTCTCTCTGTACCCTAAATCTGTCTCTCTGAAATTCAAAGAATAATCGATGTGGGGAAGCAGATTTGATCATCTAAAGAATTGATTATTGAGATCAAGATGAAACAATCTTTGGAAAGCAAAAAATCTGAAGTAAATTTAATGATCTCAATGTAGATCTGATTTTTACAGATCATAAAATCTATGAAATACGTGACCAAACTACCTTATTAATTATTAAGGGTGATTGGAGATTCAACCCAAATCTAAACAAATTCGATTTTTGGTGTGAAAACAATCTAGATCATTGTTAAGAACCAAACAACATTTTGCAAATTTGGTCAAATACTTGTTGCAATAAGAGGATATATCTTAACTTATATTTGACTAATATTTTGGGTGAAATTTAGTATCTCAAAAATTTGTTTTAATTCTTAAAAGTTAATTAAAATTAAAGAATGTGAGTAGAGAAAAAATGTGACACATTCGAATTGTAGGCAGGGGCGGAGCTAGCAAGCAGCTAGCAAGCAGCTAGCAAGGACAATTGCCGCCATAAAACTTTGAGACACCCCTATATTTTCAACTAATTACATGCCCCATTTGTCCCCATCCCGTCACCTCTCTCAGCATTCCCCCCCCCCCCCCTTCAATTTTTTATTGATGACATTGCCTCTTGACCAGGCCTTCTCATATACTAATTGGAAATGACCTAAATATCATTTTCTTCAACTTCTAACTAAAAGCCTTTGAAACTTCTCTCTAAAATCATTCATCTTCAACTTCTTCAACTATACAACTAACCATAGTTTGCCCTCACTACAAGAAAATCCTGGCTCCGCCCCTAATTGTAGGATTGTAGTTGGTCAATGAGTTCTATCTTCAATTGTCAGTAAGTTAAGGAACAATGCCAGCAGTTGAACCAATTTTTTTAGAATAAAAAACTTAGGACCTATTTGGATTGATTTCTCCAAGTGCTTTTGAATCTGGTAGAGAGTTAGAAGCATTTATTTTATCATTTAGACATTCAATACTTTGGAAACGTAATTTTTTAAAAGAGTAAAAACAATACTTTTATGAGAAGTACTGAAATTGGTACTTCATAATTTTATTTTTGCGACAGTAATTTTTTCCATCGTTTTTATTGTGTGGTTATAATATTATCCTCAAGATTAAAAAATCCTTTTTCGTTTTTTTTAACCCAAACCTCAAAAACACACACACACACACACACACACACACAGAGTCTATCTCATTTGGAACCCTTGACTGGAGGCCTCAAGAGAAGATTTATCTCCCTCTGAAAGTATCTCCTCCCTTGGGAGACTACGACAGTGAATTTTTCGATGATTGCAACGACGATTTGGTCATCTCCTCATAGGTAAGTCGATTAGAACTTTTCATGTGATTTTCTCTTCTCTTTTCTCTCATCATATTGATTCTTGTAAGAATCTATTGGTTAATGCAAGAATAGGTATGGGATTTTATGATTATGAATCTGTTGATTTATTTCTTTTAATCTTTTAGGCCTAAAACCCATAAACATTCACAATAAACACGTTGCTTCAATAGGGTTATGTTGTTACTTGAAAATATTTTAGGCTGAAAACCCATAAACATTCACGACAAATAACATAAATTCGTTGCTTTGATAGGGTTATGGGATTTGTTTAATTATTTGTTATGAATTTGTTTTGTTTGGTATGGAAATTTAGGTTCTTTTTTTTATTTGTTTAATGGTTGGTTCGATTGCAATATCTGTCTTGATGATGGTAGTTCATACGATTTGCTACATGTAGAGATATCATGTAGACCTCCCGCAACTACTTTTATACAATATCTTCATGGTAGTTCATACGAATTACAATCACTGGTTCAATCAAATCAACAGTAACTGATACATATAAGGGCATTCTAATTATTTTAACATAATCCAGAATAGTTCCTAAACACAAAACTCTGTCAGAAGTATTTCTGACAGTACTTCTTAGAATTTACATCTAAATGCATAACATGTTTCCTGCTACTTCAGACAATACTTCAAAATATACTTATGACAATACTTACGTTTAAGTACTTCTAATACATGTTGGTCGTAATTCATTTAATGTTGATTCATGATGGTTCTCTCATTTGTCACGATGAAAAAAGATAAGAGAGTATTATTGTTGATTGGGTTTTGATAGAGATCTAAGTTTTTCCTCTGATTTAGGGGGTTTTGTGGGAGGAGACTGGTGTGGCAAGTGACTCATGTGTATAAAGTTTGAGATATGTTTTAATAAAATCCAATGACCGTAAGACTAATTTGTATATTTCTCTCCCATGGATTGCCGATGGTGAGCGGGACTCACGATTTAATTATCTGCGATGAAATACCTCGATGTACGAACCAGATTTATTCAAAGAGTGTAGAACCACGAATCCGAATTCGAACCTAACGAACTGGTAACATGGGCTGTATACAGTATACCTACCACATTCCCTTTATATGACACGTGGCAGTGCATCTTCGTTAAAGATGAGCTCCCCACCAAAAGAAGAAAGATTCCAATATCAATGGAAACCAGACTACAACAACAAAAACCCTCTCTCTCTCTCTCTCTCTCTCTCTCTCTCTCTCTCTCAAGTCTGAGCTTCTAACAGAGACGAATCACTATTCTTCATGAACATGTCATCATCTCCAATTCAAGTCTCAAGCAACGATGGGTACCTCATCGACCCAACAACCAACTCAGTGATTGGAAGCGCTTCAGGAAGTTTTCAGAACGATGGGTTGCTTACAGCAGGTGATGGCGGGAGTGGAAACAATAGTGACGTTGAGTTAGGGTTCCAACGTCAAGAATTAAGGCAGACCCCTCTTGTAGGAACATTGCAGATCTACGACCGCCATGTCTTCCTCTGCTACAAGATACCCCAAGTATGGCCCCCGCATGTCGAAGCCGCGGAGTTCGATCGATTGCCAAGGCTTCTCTCTGCAACACTATTGGCAAGGAAGTCTGAGATGAAGAAACAGGTGTAAACTTATATTTATTTCATAATTATTATTGTCTTTTTCTGTTTGCTTGTATGGTTGATTGTGTGAACTAGGTTCTTGTATGTTGGGGCTTTGAAGAAATAAGGGTCTGGATTTTAGGGGTTTTTTGTTTTTTTTTTTTAAAGATTATTTTTTAGGTTTTGGTGCGAGGAGAGGGAAGTTTGGAGGAAATGGGGATCTGGGTTTGAGAGTTTTTTTTGTTTGTTTGTTTGTTTTTGTTTTTGAGGATTATTGGTTTTAGAGAAATTGGGTTTGGGTTTTAGAGATGTGTGAAGACTGTTGGTGGGTTTTGATGTTATTGATATTGGAAGAATGAGTTTTGATTATCTTTGGAGATTATATTTGGGTTTTGGTGCTAAGAGAGGGAAGTTTGGAGGAAATGGGGAACTGGGTTTGACAGTTTTTTTTTTTGTTTTAGAGAAACTGGGTTTGGGTTTTATAGATGTGTGAAGATTGTTGCTGGGTTTTGATGTTAAATAGGAAAGGCAAATTTTATCTACAGGCCACCAATCTCTAAGGGCCCTCCAAAAGTTTTAAAAAAAAATTGAAAATACAAAATTTTAAAGGCACCTCATATTTATTTATTTCTATTTTCCTTTTTCATTTTGTTTCTTCCTGATCTTCAGCACATCTTCTCCGGTGACCAAAACATCGGAAATTGCAGGGCTCAACATGGGTAATCGGAATTGAAATCTAATCGGAAAATTAATTATTTTTCATAAATATGGAAAATATATGTGAATCTTCAGTGATAATCTTTTGAAACCTTTAAATCATTTGTTTAAAATTTGGTTTAGGTTATACTTCTCATTCTTAAACCCCTATCTACAGTCCTTCTCCATTCAATGTTATATCTCATTGGTTAACAAATAGATGATTAAAGTGTTTGATGATAAAATTTAATGTATTAAAATGAGATGGATACAACCATGATTTAAAATATCGCAATGAAATAGAGAAAAAAATGATGCTACGATTTGTGTCATATATACACTTTTGACATGGGCTTCACAATGTCAAATGTGCACTTTTGACATAGATGGAGGCATGTCAGATGTCTACTTTTGACATGGATTCAAGCATGTCAAATGTCCGATTTTAAATCAATCAACCAAGATGACTATTAAGAATGAAATGATGCTATAGAACTTGGATATGTTGCTGCTAATAAAATGAGGATAAACAAACATCTATTAATTAAAACATCGGCAACTAACCATATATTCTTAAATCGACAATTTTCGCATTCAAACAAAGAACCTTTAAGTAGAAACGCCAATGATATGTAATGATAAATGCGCCGGAATCAATGGAGTGGAAGTCGAAAGTCTTCGAAATCAATAAAGTTGGAGTCCCAAGTAGCGAGATTGCCAAAGTCTCAAGTGTGTAGAACAAGAAATTTGTTGTTATTTATGTTGGAGGGCCCTTAAAAATGGTATGCTATTAACAAAATAGTTAAATATTTGAGGTGATCAAAGAAATTAGAGGGCCTTTAGAGATTAGTGGCATATAGGTATAATTTCTTAATAGGAAAATGAGCTTTGGAATTGGAAGAATGGGTTTTGATTAATATGTGTGTATTTTTTTTATTTATTTTTCAATTTTGTAATTTGTATATTTGGTTTGTGGGGTTAGAGATTGTTGGTGGAGTTGAAGATTATTAATGGCGTTTTGAGGAAAGTTGTTTTGGGTTTGACTCATGTTTGTTGTGTACATTGTTTTGTTTGAGGAATTTGCTATGTGGTTTATGATTGGGGGAAGAATGATTGAGTTGTGAAAATAAACAAATGGAAAATTATATCTACACGCCACCAATTTGTAAGGGCCCTCCAATTTCTTTAGGCACTTCAAATATATAACTATTTTATTAAGAGCACTCCATCTTTAAGAGCCCTTCAACATAAACAACAAATCTCTTATTCTACACACTTGCGACATGGGACTCCAACTGCATTGATTCCGATGACTTTTGAATCCGACTCCATTGATTCTGGCGCATTTATCTTTAGTGTTTCTACAAAGGTTCTTCATTTGGTTGCGGAGATTGTAAATTTAAGATTGTATAGATTGATGTTGATGTTTTGATCCATGAGTGTTTGTGCATCCTCATTTTCTCAGTAGCAACATGGTGAAGTTTTATGGTCTCATTTCATTCCTCACAATCATATTGGTTGATTGTGTAAAAATCAAACTTCTCATATGTTTGAATTCATGTCAAAAGTGGACATCTGACATGTTTCCATCTATGTCAAAAGTGCACATTTGACATTGTGAAGTCCATGTCAAAAGTGTACATATGACATAATCATAGCATAATTTATTTCTCTATTTCATTCTGATATTTTAAATCATGGTTGTATCCATTTCATTTTAATGCATTGAATGTAGAGAAGGGTTTAAGGATGAGAAGTATGTCTTAAATCAACTTTGAAACAAATGATTTAAGGTTTCAAAGGATTTTCACTGAAGATTCACATATATTTTTCATATTTATGAAAAATAACAAATTTTTCTACTAGACTCCTGTTATCGGTGTTGAGTCTTGCAATTTCTAATGTCTTGGTCACCGAAGAAGAAGATGTGTTGAAGATGAAAAAGGAAAATAGAAAGAACTAAGTATGAGGTGCTTTAAGAAAATTTATTTTCAAGTTATTAAAAAAAATTGGAGGGCCCTTGGAGATTGGTGGCGTGTAGATAAAATTTCCCTAGAAAGATGTTGATTGTATATTTGACATGAGCAACATGATTTGGGGATTGCATATTATTTTAGAGAATGATTATGGAATTCATTTTCATTCATTGATGGTTTATATAAGAAAAATATGTTTTTGGTAGGTTGTGTGGAATTTTCAACACATATCATCAATTAGATGTAAAAATTTTGCAAGATATTTAATAACTATGTTGTTGGTAATTTTCTCTGCTCTTGTAGTTATGTAAATTTCAAGTAAGGCTGAAAGGCATTTTATTCTATTTATATGGAAATCATTCATTGTCTTTTTTAGGGGTTTGTTTTTTGAAGATTTTTTGTTTAGATGGGAGAATGTAATTAGGGAGTAATCGCTTTTGTAGTTTTGTAGTTCTCTTTGCTTGTGTGTACTATCCCCATTTCTGGACATCTTGTCCCCTTTTCAATAAATTTAACTTATCAAAAATATATATATACCATTTTTTTACTGATTAAAAGATTTTATTAGGAGAAAAAAAAACAAAGAAAAGGAGATCAGTCAACCTACCTAAAGGGAAAGGACAGAAAAACAAATTAAACTAAGAGGAACATATTACAGCCCATCTAAACAGAAATTCATTATAAAAAAACAGAAGACTCCTCTAAATTCAGGGAATTCCGTAGGCCAAAAATACAAAAGGGCCGCTATGTTTAACACAATTTCTTGCCTCAATTGCTCCTTTTAGAAACATATGGCTGTTTCTTTCCAACCAGATTTCCCAACAAACAGCAAACCTCAGTAAACTTTCCTTATGCCTTAAGGATCTAATTTTCCATTTGTGAAAGAGATTATAAGATAAAAGTTAAGAAAGCACCATGACACATGAAACATAGATAAGAAGTGAAACCAAATATAGATGGCAACACGACAATGGGTGAAAAGATGATTCATTAATTCTACATTTTCTTTGCAAGACAATAGGTTAACCGAAGTAATTCCTTAGCTATAACTTGATCAATGATTAGGATTTTGTTCTAAGATGCATACCATCTGAAAATATAGATCTTTGAAGAAAATTTCATGCCCCAAATTGATATCACTGGATAGAAAGATGTGAAAGGTGACAAAAGTGATTCATAATAGGATTTGACACAATTTTCCAATACGATTAGTGGTCTAAACCATTTGGTCTTCCTCATTGGGGAACATAGGGACCATGGAGACTTAAGTTAGAGATAGATGCCACCATCTGAAGCTCCCAATCATTTAAATTTCTTCTAAAACTCAGACTTCAAGAATTTTATACATCTCTTTTTAGAGGACAGGGCGAAAGGCTGAGGACAATTTTATTTTTATATTTTTATGAAAAAATATTGAAAAAGAGGAGACCACCCAACTGTACAAAAGAGGGGGCAACAAAAAAGCAAACAACTACAATACTCCTATACCTCACATATTTTTTTTTGATAGATAAAAATAAATTTATTGAAAAAGAAAGCGAGGGGGTCGAGATGACCAACCCAAGAAACAAAGAAAAACAACAAGAAAATTAAAACAAGAAAGAAAGCAAAAAACACCCAAAAAACAAAAAACTCTCACGACAATGAACAAACCCTATCCCATCTCACAATAAAATCTTCAAAGAAACTCCCTTAAATTCCTTATAGAGTTTGCTCCAAGAGTACAAGAGCTCCAAAATAGACATAACTAGACCTTCCGTTGAAAAACCTTTCCCTTCAAAGATGCATCGATTACGTACTGTCCAAATACCCCAACAAATAGCAAAAGGTGTCAAGAACCAAAGAATCCGTTTCGAAGGCGAGAATGAAGCTCCCCACGTCAACCACAATTCCAGTATCGATTTGACTAAGGAAGGAAAGCAGCCCGCTACCCCAAATAAAGACAAAAAATTTGACCACATGTGATGTGCCACCCGGCAATGAATGAGTAAGTGATCCACTGATTCTGCCTGGATTCTACACATACAACATTGGTTTGGTGAAATAAAACCTCTTCTAATCAGCTGATCTAAAGTTGCCAATCTCCCTATACCTCACATATAGGATACCAATTACACATAAAGTCCTCAAAAAACTGATCTTACATACGCTACACCCATAAGATGATCTTACAACCCGCTTTCCCATCCGTTCTGCCTCATTGCATACTTTTCCTTAATAACATGCTTCTATAAGCCGTCTTCATGGTCGGCAAATCTCTGCATCCATTTTCCTAGGAGAACCCATTCAAATGCCTAAGGTTTCTAACTCTCAATCCTCCCCTTTTCCTTTGGAAAACGTAAAATTGGGCTTAGACCCATAGCTTAGTTGGTTTGACACATCGCAAAACAACTTTGAGGTCGTGGGTTCACATCCAGCTTACCCATAAAAATAAAAATTACAAGGTAAAATTTCTAATTTCCTTTCTTTTCATTCCATGACAAGTCACGAAATAACTTTTCCAGTTTAATTTCGATATAAGTTTGCATGGAAAATTTAAAAAAATAAAAGAAAAGGAAATAGGTTAGGATACTTGCTAGAACACTCTTAATGAGAGTTAATTTCCCCACTTTAGAAAGTTATCTCATCTTCAAAGAGCTTTGTTGCCGTAACCAATTCCCAAATCTGAGAACTTCTATAAGGAGCCCCAAGAGGGTTGAGACCAAAATAAAATGATGTGAATGACCTAACTTGGCAACCCAAGTAACCTGCTAATGCCTGAAAGTTTTTCCTCGTGTTGTTGGTCAGTCTAGAAACAATCTCAAAACAAATGAGTACGTCGCTTAGGAACCTAACCTATTCCACTGATGGATCAAGGAAAAGAAGTGTATAATTGACAAATTGCAAGCGAGACACCAATGGGCCCTCAAAAGTAGCCCCAAAATCTGATAATTCCCTTGATGTCGCCGTTCTCGTATGTTTTTCAAAAGCTTCTGCTGCGGTATTGAACAAGAAAGGGAACATCTGATTGCTTTGACGCAAACATCTTGAGTCCCTAAAATAGCCATCAGGGCTACCATGGATTAATATTGAAAAGGATGCAGATTGCACACATTTTGTGATTCAAACGATCCATCTGAGCCAGAAACCTCTCCCAACCATCATTATCACAAAAGTCCCTAGCAGTGTTGTCAATGCGGTTGCATATTCGCATATGCTACTATCACATTCCACAAATTATGCTATCTGCCAATATGCGATGGCATATTTTTGTGTGCGATAGCATATGCGAAGTGTGTGATGGCATATTTTTTTTTTTCAGTATATGCGATGTGCGAATAGCATGTGCTGATCGCACATAGTCGCATATGTTATTTAACAACATTGATCCCCAGTAACATGGTCATAGGCTTTTTCTAAATTGATTTTACAGACCATCCCTCGCAAATTAGTTCTCAACCTTGTGTCAATGCATTTGTTCACAACCAGAATTTTATGGTCCTTAATAAAAGTTTCTTGTTCATGGACAATTACTGAAGATATATGACCACTTTGAGCATGTCTACCAAGACTTTTGCCATTATTTTATAAATTGGTCCCGCTAGGCTAATTGGTCTTTAGTCCATGATATCCTTTGGCCCCATCTTGAAGGAAATAAACCAAAAGTAAATTGTTAGGCGTCCAACCCCATTTAGATTTGAGAATATGTGGCTATTGCAAGATAATTTCAAGGAGTTAATTGAGAATTGGTGGTTGTGCAAAAGCTTTGTAGGTAGGCTAGGGGTGGTGTTCCGTTTGAAGCTTAAATTCATTAAAGAAAATCTCAAGAAGTGGAATAGAGAGGTGTTTGGGAGGGTGGAAGTGAAAGAAAAAAAAAAAAAAGAATTCTTATTGGAGTTGGAAAAGCTGGATAGGAAGGTGGAATTGGGCCCACTTTCCACGGAGGAAAGAGCTAGAAGGGGTGCAGTTTAGGAGTACTATAAAAAGGTGAATGTGGAAGAGGTGTTTCGCCCCCCTCATTCTCTGTTTTAGTGAATGGTTCCTTGGAGGGCTTTTTTTGAAGCTCTCAGGGTCTTCGACAAGGAGACCCCCTTTCTCTCCTTTTGTTTTTGGTGGTGATATTGGTTTTGGGTAGAATAGTGGGAAAAGCTGTGGAGAATGGAGATTTAGGGGGTTTTCGCCGAAGTGCAAAGGATCTATTAGTTACTCAGTTGTAGTTTGTGGATGACATGTTGGTTTTCTTGGATGCGAACATCGAGCAGGTGAGGTTTCTTGGTGGTTTATTGTGCTGCTTTGAGGTTGTTACTGGTTTACAAGTAAACCTTCGAAAAACCAAGGTGTACCCTGTGGGCCAACTGTTAGATGCCGACCTCATAGCAACAACTTTGGAGTGTTATGCAGGTTTTCTCTTCTCTTCTTACCTAGGCTTACCTTTGGGAGCTCCTTACAAGAGTAAGAGTTTTTGGGTGCCTGTGATGGAAAAAATCTCTAGCAGATTGAGCTCGTGGCAAGCGATTGACTTCTTTAAGGGTGGTAAGCTAACTTTGATCAAGAACCACCCTGTTGCAAGCTTTCGGGTGTTGGATAGTGAGACTATAGGGTGTGACTTGGGTCTAAGGAGGTTGTTGAACATTGGGAGATGTTAGAGGTTTCTAATTTGATGGGTTACCTTAATAATGTGCCAGGAGGCGCTTAGGAGGAAGATGTGAGCTTGTGGGCACCTAATAAAAAAGGCTTATTTTCGGTTAGGGAGTTCTATAAAGATCTAAGTAGGAGTAGAGATTTGACTTTCCCTCATGTCGTGGTTTGGGGCCTAAGGGTGCCATCCAAGTCAGCTTTTTTTGTTTGGAAAGCAGTTTGGGGACGAATTCAAACACAAGATCTTCTAAGGAAAAGGGGTTTATGTGGCCCGAACCGGTGTTTATGTGTTTGTTAAGCGAGGAATCCGCCAATCATTTACTAGTTCATTGTGAGGTAGCAAAGGGGTGTGGGATCATTTCTTTTCCTTGTTTGGGGTGGATTGTTGTGCTCTGGGTTCCATTAGAGGCATCCTCGGGGAATGGCTTCATTTGGGGTTGAGCTTTTGCCATGCCAAAAAGTTGATTTGGAGTTTAACACCGTTTGCAGTCTTTTGGGGAATTTGGTTAGAAAGAAATGCTAGAATTTTTCGAAGAAAAACGCAGCCGTCACAAGAGTTGATTATTTCAATACTTGGGCTCTTATTTTTTTGGTGCAAAATCTTTAAAGAGTTTAAAGGGGTTTTTTGTCCCGGTGGGAGAATATTTGTAGTATTGAATTTTCTTAGTTGTTTATTTTTTTGTTTTTTGATTTTTTCTTGGGGAGGGTCACCTTGACCTACCTCTCATTGTATCTTTCTTTCCCTTATTAATCCAAAAAAAAAAGTTTGGGATTTTTTTTATTATTATTGGTATCATCAAAGCCTTAGTCCGAAAATTTGGGGTTAATTTAACTAATCCTTTTTTTTTTGTGAAGTTATCCTTTTGACATTTGACCAAAACTCTCCTATACACTCCCTCTTCATTGATTTGCATTGGTAAAGAAAAATCATGTAATCAACGAGAAACTTCAGAACAAATAAATCATTTTATTAAATTAAAGAAGGTGTACTTCATATCTTAGAGATACAAAGGTAATCCAAGTTATATCTTGCGAACAGGTCTCTTTTGTATTCATTGGTATCATCAAATCCTTATGCCGAAAATTTGGGGTTGGTTTAACTAATCCTTTTCTATTCAAGTCTATCTAAAGAGATGTCTTCTTTCCTTTGTATGATGATCTGGAGTAGTAATTTATTTGTTCAGCTTGTGTTAGTACTTCATGTATTCATGTTAATATGGACTTTTTTTTGTAGTTTGTTGTCTGAAGGTTAACTTCTGTTAACGTTATTTTATTTGTTCTTTGAAGACTCGATTAACAATATGTGAGGGACATGATGGGACTGAAACGTCAAATGGGGATGTATTGATCTTTCCAGACATGATTAGATACAGGTTAGTACTAGCTTGTTTTGAGTACTTTTGGGGAGCTGTCTAACTTTGTTTTCTTCTCCTTTGTGACTCATTCTAATCCTGGTCAAGCTTGCAGGCGGCTGACACATTTTGATGTCGATACATTTGTTGAAGAAGTGTTAGTAAAGGATACTGAATGGCTGCCTGGAACACCTGAAACCCTAACAGGTTCATACATTTTTGTATGTTCGCACGGGAGCAGGGATCGCCGATGTGGTGTTTATGGACCCGCTCTGGTAAAAAGATTCAAAGAAGAGATAGATGTCCGGGGTCTTCAGGGTCAAGTGACTGTTAGCCCCTGTTCACACATCGGGGGACATAAATATGCCGGAAATGTGATCATTTTTTGCCCAAACACGGACGGGGAAGTGATTGGTCACTGGTAGGTCGGATGCAAAATATTATTGTTGATTGATTCTTAATTTTGTATTGCCCAGTTTACGCCTTGTATCTTGACACGCTGTCATAGTTTCCCAAATGTGTTTAGCTTCATTTTCTTCAAATATTGATGGAGAAGTGATGGACCACCAAGGTGGGTGGGGGTCTAATAATACTATTGGTTATTTTTTATTAATTACCCAGACTTGGCCTTCATCTTGTGACCTGCATTATTAGTTTTCCAAATGTTTAATCGAAATCTTCTTTTTATTTTTGTGATAATTGAGTCATCTTTCATTCTTTTGGTCATTTTCTGCAGGTATGGCTATGTTACTCCAGATGATGCACCTCTTTTGCTCGATCAACATATTGGGAAAGGAAAAATTATAGACCAACTGTTGAGGTACGTCTACTTGAAACCTAGGGAAAAAACTAGGGGTTTGGGAATAATTCACCAAGGAAAAACTTCTGAAAAAAAAGGGTGGAAGTTGAATAATAAAAATGTGTATTTATTGATCATGGGAAATATGAAAATCATATGTTAGACATAATATAAAATTCAATATGAAACAAAATTACAAAAGTTCATTATATAAAAAAATGTACTTTTCATATTAAACATAAATTAAACAAATTTTGTATTGAACATAATATAATATAGATATGTAGTTTTGGAAACTTCGGAAGTAAGCTCACAATGTAATACTCGCATATAGGTAGTCATATTCATTTATGTGCATTCTGATTGAACTCTGGAATCCTATAGCAGGGGTCAGATTGGTTTATCAGAGGAAGACCAGAAGAAAGTCCATGACGTAAGGTTCCAATTAAATTGTGAGACTTGCATGGAAAAAAACACAGAGGAATCCATCCAAGTGTATGAGATGGGTTGCACTGGAAATGGAACCGAGGCTGAGTTCGCAGGCTGTTTCCAGGGAAACGGGAGCTTCTCTTGTTGCCAGAACACAGTGTTCCCTGAAGAGAGTAAAAACAACAATATCGTTGACAAAAAGGGAATGAAAATGGATGCGGAGAAGATGAAGAAGAAGAAGAAGAAGAGCAATGATAGACAGTTCTATCGGCTTGGGAGTAGTAAAGGGGTTGGCACTCGTAAGGTATGTCCAATGCCAACTTGGTTTGAGACCTGGGAGCGTGAGGATACATATGCAGTTCTTGCTGTTGTTGGAGCTATCGTGTCTGTCGCCATTGCTTATAACTCCTACAGACAGTTGAGGTGAAGACTAAAAAATTAGACTTAGTTTTAACTATATAACATCT
This sequence comes from Akebia trifoliata, assembly GCF_017979445.1. Lineage (NCBI taxonomy): Eukaryota > Viridiplantae > Streptophyta > Magnoliopsida > Ranunculales > Lardizabalaceae > Akebia > Akebia trifoliata. Next base: position 42,469,948 of record NC_141385.1, on the reverse strand, counting down.
TTTTTTTTTTTTTTTTTTTTTTTTTTGTGGGGGGGGATGATATGGGATTGTTAGAATTAGATTATGTAAATAGATATTCAGAATTCAAGATCTTGTTTTCTTCTTGTACTGTTTTTGAGAGACTCTAGAATTAGAATCTCATTTTCTCAATTTGATTATGTAGGTGAGACACATAAATGTAGAATAAACACATTTTCACAAATGCAAGAAATAGATGCTGCATTGTTTTATAATTTTAACTAAATGTATTTCTAATTTTGAGATAATTGTTTTTATAGTCCAAATCGAAAGTGACATCAGATTTTGGAATCAATTATTGATGAAATTGGAAATCTGAACCAAATGCTCACAAATAATATCAAAGTTGCATGCTAATTTAAGTTAGAAGTGACTCTTCTATGGCATCAAAAATCCTCGGGAGTGTGTGCTCAAAGCATGATTTCCTTCAAAGTCTCTCCATAGATTCTTTAGAAAGTTGGGGGGTTTATTCGTCGTCAAAGCTTTATATCAAAGATTTGGAATTTTTCTTTAGTACCAAATCTTTAATTAAGTATATTAAAATTAATTTTTTTTATTATCTCAATCCACATTCTTTTAAAATAGTGTTGTTCTTTTAAAATTTTCAATCTGCATGTTTCTTCTAATTACGATTGTGATGTAATCGGGGCATGTGTGGCATGTGGTAATGGGATTACTACAATATTGTCTAAAGTAGATGAACACCACCATAATGCCAGGTATCACTTATTTTATAAAATTATTATTCAAAAACACTATCTGGTTTGATTCTCTTTAAGAAAGAGAGGAGGTGGTATGCATATGATCAGACAACAAATTCATAATATATAATTTCACTTTATACAAGTGTCACAATCAGCGGGGATAGCTCAGTTGGGAGAGCGTCAGACTGAAGATCTGAAGGTCGCGTGTTCGATCCACGCTCACCGCATTTTTGTTTTTCATTTTATCATTTGCTGCAGAAATAAAGAAGCTCAAACTCAATGGTTAGAAATCTTCAACCATTAAATAATAAATCAAATATTCATTTTCAATGGGCTCCCAAATTCCAATGACTACCTCCAACTTTACTTTATTTCCACTATTTATAGAGGAAGTTTGCATCAACAGATTGGGAATCAATTAAAAAAAAAAAAAAATCTAGATATTAAGAAACAAAATGGAACAAAATTCGATTGTAACGTGGGGATTTGATAGATAAGAGCTTATATAGTTAATGATACAATAAAAAAACAAAAATAATAATTAATTTTTTAAAGAAACAAATTGGAAAGGAGCAAAAGATTAAAACAAATAAAAATGATGCCTATATACCCAAAAAAAAAAAGGTTGAATGTAGAAATGATAAAGACATAGGTGTTAGGAGAATAGGTGATCGACTATTAGTTATAAAATTAGTAACTGTGAAGATGGGGATGAGCTCATCAAATTATTTATAGGAGGGGACTTAAAAAATTATATAAATGGGAGGATATTAGAAAGTCCTTGGAGAGCTTCGGCTTAGATAAACAAACGAGAGGATATACGACATTTGTATTCTCGATAATACATGACCTTGCTATAGCAATGACATTTTAAAAAGTTGGAGGATTATTTGGTTACTTTTAAGAGGAAAAAAAAAAAAAAAACCCTTATCTTTTTATTTAAGAGAAATGAATGATATATGATGGGAAGATTTTAAAGTTATCATAAATTAGTGGGTGGCTTTAGATATTTAGTTTAAAAGATGGAAGTGAGAGGGTGAAAATAAGGTGTTGGAATCTAGAAAGATAAAAATAATTGGCTTTTACAAATAAATTGGGAAGGGAAGAGGTGTAGAACTTGGGGAGTGGATCCATGGATCTATGTGTCTATATAAATCCTGCTCATGGATCAATGCAAATGTGCAAAAGCTCTATTTTCCTTTACCATTCTATGAGTCTCTTCCTTTTTACGTATGCCATCAGCACTCCCTTTGGTAGCATCCACTAATTCAGAACTTAATTTGATATTTCGACCTGGACATTTTTGGTATGCCACCTAATAATCAACGAATGACAAGTCTATCAAAAAAGTCACGTATTAGCTAATGTCAAGGTCATTAGAGGAAAAAGATCTCATATAAGGTGCATTAAAAGCGAAGAAGTGATTCTTGCTTAGAGATGATGAAATATGGAAAATAAGGAAGGGTTATTTCCATAAATTTATTAAATAAGAATCACCAAAGAAAATTGGGATTAACAATAAATATTTGAGAGATCCAAGAGCATACATAATTTCATGGAATTATGATTTAAAAAGTAAAAAAAACAACTTTTAACAAAGATGAAAACAACAAGAGCCTTAAGAAAAGATGGTATTTCAATAGAAGTATAGAAATGCATGTGAACTCCTACCAACCTAAGTTATTCAATAATATTTTAAAGAAAAATGTTAGATGAATTGAAAAGGAAAAGCATTATAGTACTTAAATATAATAATGAAGACAACATTCAATATTGTACCAAAAATTAATATATTAACCTTACAATTTATATCAAGAAACTGTGAGAAAGAATTAAACAAAGGTTAAGATAAAATTAATAAAAAAAATTAGATAACCAATTTGGTTTTATGCTATATAGATCAACCATCGAGGCAATCTTTCTACTTAGGCAAATGATAGAAAAGTATAGGAAAAAAAGAAGAAGATGCCATATGATTTTTATTGCTTAGGAAAACATACGATAAAGTATATAGAGAGTTAATTTAGCGGATATTGGTAATGAAAGGAGCTCTGAATGGATACAATGATGTAATTCAGGACATGTACATGAGGAATGTGACTAATATGGGAGAAAATAAAGAACAGACTATAATTGCTTTACATCATGGATTGACTTCGATTTCACTTTTGTTTGCCCTAGTTATAAATGAAGTAATTGCCCATGTTCAAAAGTACATATGTTGGTGTGTGTTATTTATTGATAAGGCTAAAGAATGGGCAAATAGAAACGTAACATTATGAAAACCACCTGAGAGGAGTAATGTGTAATAACACCTTGAAGCAACTACCTTTGTTCTCTTGGGTCTATTATACATGAGTTGTGATAATATGACACCCCCCTTTGACACGCCCCCTATGCCCTCATCACAGAATCGTAGATCATTTGCATTGGGATACACAAGAAAAATTATGGTTGTACGTATCCCGAGGCAAATGGTCTACCATTTTATGATGGGAACGTAGGGGGCATAAGAAAATCATTACACATTATACATTAACATAGAGAGATTGGGAATAGTATCGGCCATGGAATCAAGGCTAATCAATTAAAGCGGAGGTGTGCTTTTGGAGTGCTATGATTGCTGTATACAAATTAAATTAAAAAATGACTTCTTTTTATTATTATTGGTAAGCATGTTTTTTAATGAGATCAGTAACCTAGGTCTTCTATGATATCATTACTCATAAACTTTACCAAGCTAGTTGGCAACTTTCAAAAGGAGAATTTTATAAGATGACAGTAAAACCAAATATGTTTTACGAATCTAAATGTTAGAGCAGTCAAGAAACATCATATTAATAAATTGAATGTAGCATAGATGGGTGAGCTAAAAGATAGAATCATAAATGAATATATTAAAAGTAGGCATAGCTCCAATAGGTGATAAACTAAGAGAAAGTAATTGACATAACTAAGGCATATTCATTAAAGTCGATTATAACCTTATTAGAAAAAACATTCAAGTTGAAAGTTCTAAAATAGCGAGTGAGAAGCAAAAGGATGGAGATGAACATAGTGAAAATAGATATGCACACACTTTCAATACCAAGAGATAGACTTCGGATAAAGTGGAATGAACTTCAATGACACCATTATTTGATACAAGGCTTTGATGATGATGATGATGTATGATACATATATTTTTATTTTCCATGACAAAAATTTGTGTTCCTCAGTTTCTCATATTCAAGTACAACCAAGAAAGTAGAATCACAACTCGTTACAAGATTGGATTCCCCCCGGAAGTATATTTTTGCTATCTTGAAGAACAAACTCTCACGAAAGCTCAGAGATGACACACTCGCACTTCTCTTCCAAGATCTTTGTAACTTCAGTGAATAGCACTTCTGGAGGCAATGCTCCATTTTCGTCTTTGGTAAATCTACCAAAGGTTATAGTCATAGTGATCCTCCTATTCAACCATTTCCGAACACCTCATAATATTCTCAAGACATGTGAGGGTTCATTCATTTGATTCCTTGTACACTACCCTGTCCAATAGGCTTCGAAGATAAAAAATACTATCCATCCAGCAGTAGATCCTTTAGATTCAACGTCAACTATGCTCCAACCTCGGATCGTTGGTGAGGAACATTATGAAACTGCGCAAAGAGTTAAGCAAACTTCACAACGTTACAAAGAACTTCAGGACATTATAGCTATCCTTGGATTGGACGAATTATCCGAAGATGATCGTTTAACCGTAGCAAGAGCACGAAAAATTGAGCGAATTTTACTATTAGCAACTCTTATGTTCAAAGAAATGTGTTGTCGAATTAGACCACGAATTACAAATGTCTGGAAAAGCTCTATTGTTATTTCACGAGGCAATCCACATCGATGTAATGAAAGCGAAGGGCCTACAACAAGGACAGCAGTTGACTTGATGGTAACTGTAGAGAATAATATTGACATGTTAGAACTGAACTAAACTCAAAAGTGCATCCATTAGTCAAAATAGAATCATTGTGCTCTAAAGTAATTGAGGTTATTTTTGCGTGTTAACAATGATGTGACAGTTTTGGGTGTAATTAAAAATTGATTCTCATGGTTTTTATTCCAAAAATGAAATATTGGATTTCAATGTCTATTAAGGTGTAAGAATCAGTTTTTTTTAAAGATCCAACATTTATAATGATTGTTGATTTGACTCAAGAGGGACAGAAAATTTATCATGCCCCGATATTGAAGAGAAGTTAGACCCCTTTAGAAGCCTTTGCATAAGATGAGGAAGAAAATATTATTATACATGCCACTAGTCTAAAAATTTGTACCCTAATTCATTCATGTCGACCACATATTAGTTAATGGATCGTAGTACAGAGTAGAAATTGACTTTTGAGTCAGGCGGATTCGATGACTAATCTCTTTCGATATTGGTAACCTCGCCTACTTACCTAGAATTTCTAACGTAGACTGACCCAATTCCATATTCAGTGTCAACCAATGGTTCTTAGACCTAAAACTTGGAGGCATCTCCAGACCCAAAACAAGTTCCCAAAAGCGGATTCACATTCGAGGCACTTTGAGGGCGATTAAATTCCTTTTAGAGAATGGGAAAACTACAAGCACCTTTGAAAGAAGCTTTCCTTATTTAATAATACTAAAAAAAACATATTCACATGGGGAACCGTTTTAAACTGTTCCATACTTTAAATTCTGAAAAAAAAAAAAAAAACTGGAATGTGAAAATAGAACAAATTTGTGCTTCCACACCATGCAAAAAAAAAAAGGGCTCCAATCATAAATGGGTTCCTTTATTTGACTGACATCCACACCTTCAACCTCGTGCATGGAAACGGTTAGAATCCCCTATAGAGTCATCTGTAGCTGGCTTTGGCTTTGGCTTTGTCAATCCTTCATTTGTTGTGAATATGAATGAATTTTTCATTCATTTCTGACAAGGAGGAATTTGTTTGTCATCGACCGACCACCTTTTGATTTCATGTAAACATCACTTACTTTGGAGCTGATAGGTGACACTAGAAATTTTGTCTCAGTCAAGGTTCGATTCTCTTCCATGGGCATTTTCATGCTACATGAATTACTATTTATTACTAAATGGAGAAAATATGAATCACAATTGCACACTTAACGGTTTTTGATATATATATAATTTTAAAAACATTGGAATGAAAAAGAGCAGAGTAGTAAATAGAAATGAGCCTATGAATGGAACTGGGCTTGCCCGGCCTTGGCCTATTTTACTCGCCAAGCCCAACTATTATGTCCACCAGCCAAGCCAAACCAAGCCTGGGTTCAGGAGAAGTTAAAAATTTTGTAGCTGACACACAACAACATGAACAAGTAATAATGCTTCACATGTCAGCTGCATTGAAATTATTGAAGAGTTGCTTCTTCGATGTTGCCCAGAAAAAGTAGTTTGCATTATTAAGGTCAGAAGAACATATAACTTCCTTCATTTTTTATTTCAACGATGATATATATATGCTTCTTCTTCTTCTTCCGAGGGACGATGACAGCTTGGTTGGGTTGACTCGTCAACCGAGTGAGTTGACTCAGTTGATTAGTCAACCCCTCAAACGATTTGACTCTGTTGACGAGTCAGCTCATCACCAGTCTCAGCAACGGGTCGACTCACCAACGATTTGACTCAGTTGACGAGCCTACTCACGATTCGCCTCAGTTGACGAGTTGACTCACCTGACGAGTCAACTCAGTTCATGAGTTAACTCAATTAGCGGGTCGACTCACCCACCGATTCGACTCAGTTGACGAGTCGACTCACCAAAACGATTCAACTCAGTTGACCGGGTCAACTCGCTGATAGAGTTGACTCGTCAGGTGAGTTAAATCGTTTTGGTGAGTCGACTCGGCAACTGAGTCGAATCGGTGGTGAGTCGACTCGCTAATCGAGTTAACTCGTGGCTGAGTTGACTCGTCAGGTGAGTTGAATCGTTTGGTGAGTCGACTCGTTAACTGAGTCAAATGGGTGTGCGAGTGAGTTGACTCGCTAATTGAGTTAACTCGTTACTGAGTTGACTCGTCTCTGAGTCAAAACGTTTTTGGTGAGTTGACTCGCCAGCTGAGTCAGCCCGTCCGCCAGTAAAAAATGCGACTTCGCCAATGAATCCGGTTAAAAAAAAAGCCTCTTCTCATCCAACCTCTGTGCGTGTGTGTGTGTGTGTGTGTGTAATACACCCATATTTTTATCACTGCCTTACTTTTTTTTCAAAAAAATGCCAAAGGGGAAAAAAGAATTTCCTTCCACAAAAAAGAAGATATTGTCAAGAAAATGTTCAATGATGAAATACCAATTTTGATACTTGCTTTTTTGATGATGACAATGAACAATACACCTATTAGCCAAGCATATGGTTTGTTAATAATGATCAATGGATACAATCAGACTTCCACGACTCGGCGTGTGTTGAACAGGAATAATATATAAGATCCCATCAAAACATTTCCCTTGTTTGGAGAACTATAAGCAACCCAGTAAGCAACACATTGGATGCTCATTTTCATTTTCATATCCCCTAATAAATAAACAAGTCTGATCTATTTTCCATAATAAAAAATTATGTTCCTGAGTTTCTCATATTCAAGTTAAGAACGTAGAATCATAACTCATTACAAAACTGGATTCCCCCGGAAGTATATTTTCGCTATCTTGAAGAACAAACTCTCACGAAAGCTCAGAGATTACACGCTCGCACTTCTCTTCCAAGATTTTTATAGCTTCGGTGAATAGCACTTCTGGAGGCAATGCTCCAGTTGACTCGATGGTAACTGCAGAGAATAATATATTGACATGTTAGAACTGAACTGAACTCAAAAGTGCATCCAATAGTCAAATAGAATTCCTGAGCACTAAAGAAGAGGTTAACCATTTCTGCAAACTACAGAAGAGGAAAAGAGAGACACCAGCCCATGGATTTCCACCTAACGATCTCTTATTCCAAAAACAACCCGCTGAAAGATTCATATGGACTTGTTAGTCATCTGATTTGATTCTTGGAGTAGAAGATAAACTAGATGGGATCCTCAAAAGGACCTATATATCTAATTTGCTTACTACATTTTGGTCTGCTGGACTACAAGTTTGAGCATATTTTCTCCATCGGAGAAAAATAACCTTGCACTGGCAGTTGACATCATAAAATAGTAACTGGGATGAGGGTTACAACAATTAAGAAGTTTTTTATCTGTTTCACATAAGGTTCGAAGGTATCCTTGGCTTCTACTTATGACTGAAGGTTGGATTATGGTGGTTAACATACAGGTTTTGAATGGATCCTAGCCAACTTTTTCGTTCAACATGACTTCTACTTATGATTGGTGGAGTATCACAGCAAGTTTAGAACCAACAGCTGTCTGTTATGCCACAAAGACTATAACGAAAATTGATTGCTTTCACACTGGGTTCAAGTAGGAGAAACAAAGAAACAGAGATTTCTAGCTTGTCTCTGTCAAGAAGCTTTTGCCATGGTCACATACTGCGGGAGGCAGGATCTACGAGTTTTGGGTCCTAGATCGGACTTGAGAAACATTTTGGCCTACTTGTACCAGGAGTTGACCCCCGATAGAGTGATTTTAGTCACCCAAATATAGTTTTAGTTTTTTTTTTTTTTAAATTCTTGTATAATTGGCAACTATCTGGATCAAGTACACTCAAGAAATATATTACTGGTGGTTTGGATTGACGCACGAGAGGGCCATGCAGTGTGGGCTGAGGGCACCATGACATCTATGGGGTTTCACAGTCAACATCACCACATAACAGACAAGAAAATAAAGTATTTATTGCTCAAACATTGTGAGAAAGATGCTTAACCTAGTTAAACATGATGCACCATTTCTCGGACTACTTACAGATTAGGTGATCTTTAACACGTCTAATTGCCACAAGTTTATCCCAGTCTTCCTCTCGAATGCATTCCCTACACAGTGTACAAGCTCGAGGTCGAGCCACAGTTGCTCTCTTTCTGCCTGCTTCACAGAACTTAAATCGTCAAACAAAAATAAAGGACAGATGAAAAACACAAAATTATACAGGACTGTTGCTTTCCAAAAGTCACCATACATCATATAGACATATTGTGCATAAACAACACTACCCAAGTATTACCAAGTATAAAGAAAATGACCCAATCGCTTAAAAAAATGGAAGAAATCTTGTAAATATAGTCTTGATTTATGAGTTTATTGGCAAGTCAAAATTTAGGAGAGGTGTGGAGGGTTGGCCAACCAAGACAAACCTATGGGGTTGCACCAATTATGTTGGCCATAGGTCTTGATAAATATACAGCACTCACCAATCAAGAGCAAGTGAAATGGGTTCACTCTACAAAGATCGTTTCCTCATTTCACACATTAATGCAATCACTTACCCTTAGCAATATCTTCAATATCAAATACATTAACGGGGCATTTCTTTACAAGCTCTTCTGCCTTCTCATCTTCGATTTCTTCCAATAACACAACCTATTTATAGAAACAAACAAAACTTAGATGTGAACTATTTTTAGCATTTACAACTTGCCAGAGAAAACCATTATCGGTAAATCTTTTTATCACCTCAGGGAGCATCCTATACCAAGTTGTAGCCACTGGAGACCACTTAGCATGAGTTTTTCCTATGCCTTTAACAGCATGAGCCTCAAGTTCAATTTCCTGCAAAAAGAAACAGTTCAATGGATTCCGATGCTTAATAAGAAGAATTCACCAGACTTGATGCTTACTTAATGAGCAAAAAACATTATTTACTGAAAAGCATGAAAATATCCTTTCAATGCAAAAGATAGATAGTGGAAGTTAGAAATCTTTTCTATCAAAAAGTTAAGGAAGAACGAACATATAGAAAGCATTCACATATTGTGATATCGAAATAATATTAAACATGTCTTTTTATTTAATAACATTGAATCACGACTTATTTATTGTTTATATGTACCAATGACAATCTCATACTCTTGTGCCAAAGTGCTGGGAGAGACACCATCAAAGAAGCTTTTCCCTATTATACCCACAAAAGTGCAACATATGAAACAAATAAAAAAGTGAGGATGATGGGGTGTATACACCCCATTTCGCATTCGCCTGATTTAGCAACTCATCACCTTGGTTGTTATAGATTCATAATGATAAGCAAAAAAGTAATTTGAGAACTGAAAGTTGTGCAAGACCTCTCCGAGCTTATCTCTGGTCCCTCTCCAAATCACCTTAATTCTTTCCAATACCTTCCATCCAATATCACTCCAAGATATAGAAATTGTGCACGCTTAGTTTCACATCCCACAAAATTTCGAAATTCATGAAACTCGACAAATTGACCAGAATACCCTTAATGCTTGAAATTTACTTAGAAACAGTGTTATGCTAGGAATACACAACTTTTGGACATAGAAATCATCGTTCTTGGACCATACCAAACTTTCTACCGATTGGATTTTGTCCTCCAATGGAAATGTTCCAATTGGGATCAGTTTCTCTGTATGTGAGATAGATGATCTAATCCATAGGACTTGTCCATCTGGAGGGTTAACTCCATAGAGGTGGCTTGGTAAACTAACTAGGAGATGTTGAAGGTTGACTTTGAGCGTTGCAATAGGGCAGCCATGTGTGATTGTATGATGAGGCTTGAGGTTTCAACCTCATAAGGAGAATAGCGGTTCTCTAAGGAATTTCACTGAGACCTCAATCCAATGCTACTCATGACATGATCATAGTCCCTTTTGAGGTCAAAACAAAAAAAAAAAAAAAAGGAATATATCAGCATGATGACATAAATCACAAAAACTAATGCATCCTTTTAGGGTTATTTTGGTTTAAAAAAATTCAAAGCCATTGTCATTTCAAAGTTGGGGGGATTACTAATTTCAAGTTCGAAAATGTTGGAATCATCTCCATGGTAATCTTGAGACTTCTTTTAAGTTAGTTTCCCCGAATTGATATCACATGTTGGGTTAATCATCTTATTGGCTGCAAAATGGATCTCTTGGGGTTATTTTTGCGTGTTAACAATTATGTGACGGTTTTGGGTGTAATTAAAAATTGATTCTCATGATTTTTATTCCAAAAATGATAAACTGGATTACAATGTCGATTAAGGGTAAGAAATCATTTTTTTAAAGATCCAATGTTTATAATGATAGTCAATTTGACTCAAGAGGGACATAGAATTTATCATGCCTCGAGGTATTGAAGAGAAGTTGGACCCCTTTAGAAGCCTTCGCATAAGATGACGAAAATACTATTATACCACTAGTCTAGAAATTTTTAGCCTAGTTCATTCATGTTGACCACATATTAGTCAATGGATCGCAGTAGAGAGTAGAAACTGACTTTCGAGTCAGACAGTTTAATGACTAACCCCTTCCGATATCCATAACCTCACTATGTACCTAGAATCTCTAACGTAGACCAACCCAAATCCATATCCGGTGTCAACCCATGGTTCCTAGACCTTAAAAGGTGTGTGTGTGTGTATTACTACATATATCATGGAGTTGGCTATATCCACAGATGGTGAAGAATTGATTATCAAAGATGAGTTGACTCAGTGATGCCCTTAAACCTTGAATTTTAATTATCATTGACTACTTTTGCCAAATGAAGTTGTTCAAACATAATCCTTCAAAAGTCATGCTTCACACCAGTATATCCAATAGTAACAATCACTCACACTGGATGCAAGATAAGTTTATAATGTTCTATCTGAGGACATAAACAGAATTACTCATCGGTAGATCAATAATGAATTTAGTATGAAAATAGCCACAATATTACCTGGCCTGGGCCGAGCTTGGAAATAATAATATCTGGATGCTTAGGGGCAATTGGATTCTTGGCAAATTCTGGCAAGGAGTCTTGGCTGCAACTAAATGATGTATAGGTTTTTGGTCTAGAATTTGGATTTGATGTCACGTTTTCAGTTGCCATTTCAAACTCACTCCCATTTGGTAACCACTTCAATTCATCTGATTTTACTGAATTTTGAACAACATTCTCAGTACCGTCATGAGCCATAAAATAATAGAGGGAAAATAATGAAATATATACATATATATATTTAAAAGAGCTTCAATCAGCACATGTAGTCTGCAAGAATTTTACCTGTGAGACGAGGATGGCCCCGTTCGCACTTAACATGCAGTTTGAAAACTATTGTATTCTTTTCATTCGGAGTATCATTTTCTAGCAACAAAAACAAACCATTTTATTACACTAAAAGATAGAAAACTCAAGAAGAAGAGAAGAGAACAAATTCAAGATAATTCATGAGTAATCCATTTAAAACAAACCTGAAAGATACTCAAACATCCTCGGGTCAACTTTGATTGGAATGAGGCCTAACCTATGGGCAAGAACTTCATCTTGGACTACCGATGTATTGTTTGCAATAAGAACCTTTTCAATAGCCATTGTTGGAACCTGCTCGCAAAAAGTGGTCATCCACAATTAGAAGAAAAAAAAATACTATTAAAATCCAACAACTTAAACACCACATGCACAATGAACGTGATGATGTTGAACAACTTCTACTCTCCCAATCAGAGCTCAACCCCAACTAACAAAAGCTTAATTCTTCCAAACCCAATTTCATCTGTACCAAACTACTCAATCTGATTATGGCCCAAGACCAATTTTATGCTAAAACAGATCATTTTTTTTAAATTGTTGGTCAAAAAATATTATAAAAATCCAACAACTTAAACACCACATACACAACGAACATGATCTCGACTACGATGTTGAATGACTTCTACTCTCCCAATCAGAGCCCAAACCTAACTAACAAAAGCTTAATTCTTCCAAACCCAATTTTCATTCATACCAAACTTCTCGGTCTGATTATGACCCCAGATCAATTTTAAACTAAAATAGAAGGAAGGAAGCATGTGAAAAAATTCAATTGTGAGTTTAAGTAGCATACTTCAGATATGAGAATCCTCCGAAAAGCATTGGCAATCGAAGCATCCACACTGATCATATCGAACTCCATCTCATCCTCGGTCAGCCGAATCACATCAACTTTAAAATTCTTGAAGAATTGATCTAAACACAGGCTATTATCAACACCCATTGAAGCATAAGCACCTGAATATTGGATCTTTTCTGTCTTCAATCATTTACAACAACAACCAAAAAAAAAAAAACCGTCAAAATGTGAAATTTGATGGATTATCGAATTAAATAGAGGCAAAAAAAAACTAAAAACTAAATTAATTAATAAATTAATTAATAAAAAGGTGAGGAAGGCATAAATACCTGTGATGGAGCATCTGGAGCGCATAAGACGCGAGTTCTTTGAAGCTCAATGTGAGGTGGGAGCTGCCCCATTGGGACATCTGGCATGTCCAGAGCTGAAACCCTAGGCATTATTGAGAGTCGCAGATGAAGTTGAAATTGTAGAGAGAGAGAGAGAGAGAGAGAGAAAGAACGTTTCTCAGTCAAACAGTGGAACAGAGAGTTTGACTAATCATCTTAGGGTTTAGGTATGTTCGGACTGAGAGAAGAGAAGAGAAGAGAAATCCAATTTCTTGACAAGAGAAAGAACATAATAATTTAAGTTTCTCCTGTTTGGTTAGCAGTAGAAGAGAAACTGTTTTAGTCAAATGACTATCACCTTCATAGTCCAAAGATAACAAAATTCCACCTGTACAATAATATAAATAACATGATAAATATTCATCTTCCAACTAAATGTCATACAAACATATATGAAAATAAAATTTTAAAACCTATATAATGGCTTCCAATATAGAAAAAGTAACATATATATTGACTTCCAACTATTTCAATCTATATGTCCAAAAAAGCATCCCAAAAATAACATCTCCAATGTTATAATTCAGTTACATCATAAAAAAACTGATCAAACAAAGTTACTTCACCAAACATGTAATATGTCATATCAATGACATAAGCAAACAAATCAAGAATCTCCAGCACAATTCAGCATCATCATCAAGTATCGCACATGCCTCTCATATGAGATACCAAAAAATGCCCTGATCCTTCTTGTTTTTTCGATGAGGAAAGAGTAGGAACGATGAAATAATTCTAAATCAATTCCTAACCTCACCAACTCATCAAAAATATCCTCCTCCGTGTAAACACGTGCTCGAATCCTCTGAAGAGCTTCAACTCCTTTCTAAAGAATTTCATTTCCTTTGTCATGCCACAAACTCAGTGTAAACATGTGTTCCACAAACTCAACTATAACAGTAACTACACTAACCATCTCATTGTGCTGTTTGATGTAAAAGTTCCTCCATCCCTATGGTATTGAAAGCATAATTACAATCCACACTAAGACCTTTTTTAAGAAAAAAAGTTTACTAGAAAATGGTGATTCAAATATTCCCAAAAGCTCAAATATTAAAACCTACTTTCCATCAAAAACCCCAAATAGAAAATAATTAAAAGCTCCTTCATCCCTATGATATTGAAAACCTAAATACAATCCACACTAATCTAAAACCCAAACTAGCAACTTAGTACCTGAGATGTGGATTGAAAAATATAGCATTTTCTATAGTTGTGTGAGGACATGGACCTGTGGCATTGTGAATGTTCTTCTTTACCAATTGACAATCTTCCCATTATTATTCAAGGTAGCATAAATTGGAGATGTGAATCACAAATTAGATAAACAAGATATAGGTAATATTGCTGCCAAGGAGAAATTTAGCAAAGCTAGATTGAATCCTACAATCTGATTCTGACAATCTAAAGGAGAGGCTAATATTTAATGAAGCAAAGTATGTGATTCAATCCACACTAAGACCTTTTTTAAACAAAAATTTACTACAAACTTGACCACGAAGAAGACGAACTAAAAAAAAAACCAGAAGAATGAAAGAGATACCTCGGTCTCTTATACGAGTTCGACTCTTTCGTCCCAAGCCTCTAGAGTAAGAATGAGAGAGATACCTCGGTCTCTTTATACGAGTTCGACTCTTTCGTCCCAACCTCTAGGGTTTCTGAAAGCAAATATAGTTGTGTTTTACTTTTGGATATACGTAATAAAGGTTGGTGTGCCAATATTATATTTCTTTGGAATTTTAGAAAATTATCAGGGGCGAAAATTGTCCTTCCCTCTCTATTTCTCTTCTCTTCTCTCCCCCACTTAATAACAATCCAAACAAGAGAAATGGAGGGAAACTTGCATATTTTCCCTTCTCTTCTCTCCAATTCTCTAGAAGCGAGAGAATCGTTGGGAGAGATTGTATCGATTGCTTTTGGGCTTTTAGCTTGTATAATGAAATGGGTTGGCTCACTTTGAAATTTGAATATGTATGTACTGTGATTAACAATTATCTGAAATTCCAAATCCAATTTGATACGATAAGGTGTCAATGGGTTGGTGTCATGTATACCCCAAACCAGACTCGAACTTAAACATTGGTTTCTGTTCCGATCGATGTTGATTCCAGGTATGAAACCCTTGGTGGAACAAGAATTGACCCAACAACCATACCCATTGACTATCCGTTGAGATTTAAAAAATTAATTCAACTTACATTGCGTTTGAATAGAGCTTCTTGATGACTTTTGCTCTTCCGGAGAGCTAGCAAATGTTTGGATAGATTTTTGCATTTGCATGGAGAGGTTTTTGTTCTTGCGATGAGAGGTTTTTTACTCTTTATTGAGAAGCTCCAAGGACTTGCTCTTCCACGGAGAGATTTTTTGTTTTTTGTGCTCTTCCGAGGAAAGGTTTTTTACTCTTACAGGGAGTGATTGAGCTTTTACTCTCGTGCAGAGAGGTGTATCCACATAGACCCTTAATTACTAAGGGTCATTTTGCTTAAACGGATTACCGCATTATCAATCCAACCTTGCCACCTTCTAAATTTCATATAAGAACTTATAATTTAAAAAATAATTTTTGTTTGCTATCCAAAGTTTTGAGAATGAACGGCTACCAAACTTCTACTTAACTTTTTAGAAATTCAATAGTGAAAATTAACATTTTTTAAATTAATTCATAGAATTTGTCCTCTACAACCTTGAATCATCAGATAATGTTTTTTTATATCAAAAGGTGAGTCCAACTCTTCTATTTGTTTGTACCATTTAAACTTTGAATGACGTGTTTTAATCTTTCAAAGGATTACAGATGAGAAAAATATAACCTATAAGCTTGTGAGTGTAGTTCTTTTATTTGAAGTTGAAAATTAAGAAGGAGAGAAGGAAATATGGATAGAAATTTAGAAAATAGAAAGGGTTGAGATATGGGAATTATGTTACTTGTTTGACAAGATACTGAGTATTGAAATATCTCTCCATAATTAGTAATTACTATTAATTAATTACACTATGAAATAATAAATATAAACACTCTCCTAAATAATTAAAAAATATCCCATTTACCTATTTACCCAATGGGTACTTGGTGGAGACCCAACTCTTAATGGATCCTTAAAATGACTACCTATTACCCACCCAAAAAGTAATCGGATCTCTAATAGTGTACCAAAAACCAATTAATCGGGTTGGGATACATCGGGTAATTGGGAACCGAGCAACCACTTTTTTTTTATTATGTAAACTTACCTACTTAGTAATGAAACTCTTCTTTAAGTGCACCTACCAAACGTGAAATTCTCCTTCTCCCTCACAATTTCTTTTTCTCTTCTGGTACTTCATCTCTATCATATGTCTCTCTTTATAATTCATCACATATATATGAGTGGCATTCAACTCAGAATCTTATTCTCACAAAAGACTCACAACATGTTTTGCCATGTGACTTAAAAGTTTCAAATTGGGCTGATTTTTTGTGAGGATGATCTCTATGGTGTGAAGATCACCCTCACAAAAAATCAGTCGAATCTGAAACTTCTAGTCCATCAAAAATAGTTTAAAATTTTCGGTAAACAATCAACAATTCACAATTTTAAAACTACTTTTTATGGACTTCAAAGTTTTAAATTCAGCTGATTTTGTGTAAGGATGGTCTCCTCACAATAGAGATCATCCTCGCAAAAAATCAGCCAAATCCAAATCTTTTAAGCCACATAGGACAAACATGTTGTAAGACTTTTGTGAGAATAAAATTGTGAGCCGAACGGCTTCTTATATATATATTAGTGAGGATGATCTCCTCATCATAGAGATCATGCTCCCAAAAAATCAGCACATTTTGAAACTTGTAACTCATACATTGAAAAAATGTTTGGCTCTCTTTAGGACCTCTGAAAGTCACCCTATATATATATATATATATAAAGGTGTTCAACTCACAATCTTATTCTCACAACACATTTGCCTTATGTGGCTTAAAAGTTTCAGATTTAGTTGATTTTTTGAAAGAATGATCTCTATGATGAGGAGATCATCCTCACTAAAAATCAGTCAAATCTAAAACTTAAGTCTATCAAAAGTAGTTTACAAATTTTCAGTAAACAATCGACGGTTCACAATTCTAAAACCACTTTTAATGGACTTAGAAGTTTCAGATTCAACTAATTTTTGGTGAGGATGATCTCCTCACCATAGAGATCATCCTCACAAAAATTCAGCCCAATCCAAAACTTTTAAGCGACATAGGACAAACGTGTTGTGTGACTTGTGAGAATAAGATTGTGAGCCGAACGCCTTCATATATATACAGAAGGTGGCGTTGAGATGCCCCAAAAAGAGCCAAACAATTTTTTCAATGTATGGGTTATAAGTTTCAAAATGGGCTGTTTTTTACTGAGCATAATCTCTATGATAAGGATATCATCCTCACTAAAAATCAGTCCATTCCGAAACTTCTAACCCCGTCAAAAGTGGTTTACAAAAAATGAATGTTCAGTGATTCTTTAACTTGTAAACTAGGGTTAGAAGTTTCGGAATGAGCTGATTTTTGGTGAGGATGGTCTCTTCACCATAGAGATCATCCTCACAAAAAATCAGCTCATTCCAAAACTTCTAACCCTTATTTTGAAAAATGTTTAGCACAATGTTTAGTTTATTTGGGAAGCATTTAGAAGCGCCCTACAGAGAGCCAAATATTTTTTAAAATAAGAGTTAGAAGTTTTGAAATGGGCTGATGTTCTGTGAGGATGATCTCAATGATGAAGAGATCATTCTCACCAAAAATCAGCTCATTCTAAAACATCTAACCCTAATTTACAAGTTAAAGAATTTTGAACCATCCATTTTTTGTAAGCCACTTCTAATGGCATTAAAAGTTTTGGAATGGGCTGGTTTTTTTGTGAGGATGATCTCTATGACATCCATTTTTTGTAAGCCACTTCTAATGGCATTAAAAGTTTTGGAATGGGCTGGTTTTTTGTGAGGATGATCTCATCGTCATAAAGATCATCCTAAAAAAATCAGCATGTTCCGAAGCTTCCAACCCATATATAGAAAAAATGTTTGGCTCTCTTTAGGGCCTTTGAGCATATATGTATAGGTTGGTGTTCGAGAGCCAACACGTTTGTCCTGTGTGGCTTAACAATTTTGGATTGAGCTGATTTTTGGTAAGGATGATATTTATGGTGAGGGATCATCCTCACAAAAAATGAGCCAAATTTGAAACTTCTAAGTCCATCAAAAGTGGTTTAGAATTGTGAATTTTTAACCAAAAATTTGTAAATCACTTTTGATGGACTTAGAAATTTCAGATTCGGCTGATTTTTGGTGAGGATGATCTCCTCACCATAGAGATCATCCTCACACAAAATCAGCTAAATCTGAAACTTTTAAACCATATAGGACAAACGTGTTGGCTCGTAAACCTCATCCATCTATATCCATTCTTCTTCTTATTTTCCTTCTTATTTGCATTCATGAAAGTTTCAAGAGTTTAGTGGCACAAGAAGCAATATCATTAGAATATGAGCAGCCAAATCTATTTTAGACATTAAAAAAAAAACACATTCAATCTTGCCATGTTGCCATGTCAATACTGTACTGACACAGATAAAATTGAATTTTTTTTCTGTGTCGATAGGCACTTGTTGATATGGCTTTGTCTATGTCAATGGGCACCTGTTGACATCTCTAAGGCCATGCTAACATGTGCGTTAACACATGAAAAAAAAGGTTATGCTTTAGAAAAATAAATCAAACAATAAAAACCTACCAAACTTAAGCTTAAAAGCTTTAAAGAGGAGTAAATGATAGGAAAAATAAAATGTGAGTTGCTCACTTTGCCTTCTATATGCGAGTAACGAACACGAAGATTAGAATTTTTTTTAATGTGCTTAGTGCACTTACCAAAAATCAAAATCATGAGACTCCAATGCCATTTTTTTAAGGGGGGGTCCATTTACGTCAAAAAGTGTGTGCAAATAGAATGCCCATATCTTGTTTATCGATACACTAGTTTGATTTGCTTGTGTGTCCGTATAATTCAAGGTCCTAGCTATTTTCACTCATGTTTATGCTTAGTGCACCCACTTTCCTCTATACATCCTTGTATCCCATGCCAAATTAGTGAGTACAGTGACCACAAATGGTGGCTTCAAATAGCCATCAACCTTGATGATTAAATCATTAATGATTTCGATTTTTCATTTTTTTTTTGAGTTTGACACCATATGAATCTTTCCAAAATACTCAAAATGTAAATATAATAATGGTGAAATTAACAAACACTCTTATCAAAAGTTATACTTTGATTAAGATTATCTAACTCCAATCTTATTTAGAGTAAAACATTTGATCCAAGTGTTTGTTTCTCCACTACAATATATGCATTTTAGGTATTTCAATCGTTGATCTCAGCGATTTTTCATTTTTTTTCAAGTTCGACGCTGGATTGTTCTCCTCAAAATAAATAAAATCCATATATTATTCTGGAGAAATGGACACTTGGATCAGACTAAATCATCAAAATTTTGAGTATATCGATTGGCATTTTTTCTCATAAATCGTTAAAATAGATCAAAAGTTTCATATAAATCTCCGACATTATTACATATCATACTCCGTTTGTTAAAAACTAGGGTGTGTTTGGAAACTGCTTGTTGCATAAGAGAGTCTGCAACTAGCAAGAGTTACTTAGTCTTCATTTTGATCTACATGTGGTATAAGGACCATTGGGTTTAAACAAATTAAGCTTGAGCTGTGCCGATTTATCAAACAGGCTCTAAATCATTTTAAAACCCAGCCCATTAACAAGTTAGAGGAGCCAAAACCAAGTTCGCATTGGGTCAGGTTGGGTCTGCCAATTAGGCTGGCCTTGCTCATGTGCACCCTTATGTTCTAAATATGGCAAAACCAACAAAGAAATGTTACAAGACAGACACTTTTAACTTTATTCTATGCTCCCTTCAGCCAAAGAAAATTACATTGGAGGTCCAAACACATCCACCATTTGCTTCAAGTAACTAACAATCACCATGATCAAAGGGACTAATCCTGTGAACCCAATAGATAATTCAACAAAACAAATATGCACATACATTCACTAATGACTTGTTTGAATTATAAGATAGCCTAGAAATGTTCAAGGAGCAGGACACCCATCAACAACTATTCCTGGAGCTGTAGGGCAAGAAGCCAAAGGACAATGGTCACTATAGTCAAGACCCCACCATTGTACACCATTTATATCCTTTATTTGGAGAGCGAAGTAGGTGAGTATACCCATGAAAGCAATCCCAGCATCCAAACCAGCTGATAAGATGTAATTGTGTCTAGCCCACCAACCCTTATATCTTCTATACACATAGAAGCTGAAGATGATGCCAACGACACCCCAAGTGGTGTAGTTGACAGCCCTAGCTGGAGGCATGTTCGCTGTGGCTCCAAGGATGACAGGCATGTTGATCAACCTGATCCATTTTTGGTTTGGGAACATGTGTGAGAGAACCCACACGGGGATCGGAGCTAGTAACCCGATGAGGAAGAACCAATTCATCTTCGAGTAGAGTCCACGGCTTCCGAACATTCGGAGAGGGCCCACAATACCCCATATGATGGAGGCATTGTAGAAGACGTCGTCACCGGGACATGTCCATGGACTCCCTTCTGGCAAATTCTTTACATCACAAATGTTTTCGATGCTCGTAAGTAGCCACCATGCCGTGCCAAAGTAGACAGAAGACGCAACTACTGTGCCCACCAACTACAATAACAACAGGAATGGAAGCCTTATATAAAGGAGAATATAGATTCATCCATCCGTGCATGTTTCCGACATGTTGGGTGGTGTAAATGTCCATAAGACTCATGTGCCATTGACTAGCAGACGTGTCAGGGGCACGTCAAGCGATTTAGACATGTGTCTAGAATCTAATTAACAATACTTCATAAAAATACAGAGATAAATGTCTTTAGAGAAGAGAGACTTACCTGAACGATGAACATGGATTTGGGAGGGATCTTCATGTAGTGGCCAAGTTTAAAATCAGCTAGAAACGTGATTGCCTGAGCCATGCTGATATAACCATATGTCTTAAAAGACACATTAGCGAGAGGCTTCCCAGGATACAAATACCCGATAACCAACTCTGTAATCACATTTAGCCCCGGTGTCTGCACATATAAAAACATAAAAACATAAAGACATCATACACATTCAAGCCGATCCTGTACTACTGGTACCAACAGCTGAATTTTAGTCCCACTTTATTCACCACATGGTTCATTCATTTTCACCCCATGAACGATGATTTTTTGGACCCAAACCATAGGTAGACTTGCATTCGAGCATTTTTTCCATCATGGACTAGGATCTTCACAATCCAGGTCATGAAGCCCATGGTGATAAAACTCAAATTCAACAACTATAAATTTTCAATAGGGTTTTTGTATGGATCATTGTTGGGATCAGTGAACCCAAAAGAATGTATCATATTTGTGAATCTAATTTTTCTTGAGAAGGGACCGATTCTTGAATTTATGTGTCATTCTTGGCAGGAACAACACTTCATGTTAGTTCATTTATTTACTTAACTAATTATCTAATTTAAGGTATTTGGTTGCAAAAATAACTTTTTGGGCTTAATCATGAAGCAACTTGGTCAGGTAAAATGTACAGTTATAATAAATGTTAAAATAATAGCTTGCATAAAAAAAAATTATACCATGTTTGTCGTGGCTGTTATGACCCCAATGGGTAATGTGAAAGACAGAGCCAAGACACATGCTAGTAGAATTCCCCACCATGGGAGTTGAAACTGTTTGTTGAAACCTTCACAAGCAAGCAGGGCAAGAGCAATCATGAGAACCAAGATTGTGTAAAACCACCATTCAGGAACTGATTCATAGTTCTTCTTCATCAATCTTGTGTGCACATCGCCCAATTGATCCCGAGCCATCGTCGCTGTATGGTTCCACATTTTCCAAATTGTTCTAAAAAAATAAGCACAAAACTGGTTAAGGGAATTGGATCAATATCATTGTCAAAGTGTTGGTTTGATAAGAGTATCCTTGTGGACCCTAGTTAACAATCAAAATTAAGGACTCCTCTTATTGGGAGAGACAATAAGTTGTTGCATTAGGACTGTGCAACAACCAATTCAACCTCTATTAAAAGAAGGGATCCATGTTATAAACATGTGGCCTAAGGGTACACATTAAGATGGATTTAATACACCTCCAAGAATTATTTTCAAATGCTTATGTCCTAGGTGTATTTAATGCATCTTAGCATGTGCCTTTACGACACATGTAAACAAAACACTAAAAGAAGTTGAGGAAGTTTGAGAGAATCATAGAATTTCTCTAGATATATTGAATCTCTCCTCTTTTTCTTCCCATCTTCTCTCTTAAGTATACTGAGGGGTTCTAATGAACAATTATCATTATAGTCACCCTTCTAGTATTGAAGATAGGTTTTACATCATTCCACTAACTATGGACAACACGACAATTCCTATTAGACTATTTTGCTATGTATCATGTACGCAAACTTACTCTACACAAAGAAAGTCTAATAAAAAGTTGAGGTAAGTATAATATACCTTCCATGAAAGAGTGCAACATGCGAGAGGGTCGCAATTAGAGTTGCAAAGCTCAACCCATAAGCATAGACGAAGAAGACACTGAGGTTGATTTTACTATAAGCATTATACCCATCTGTATTGAAATTGAAGTTCTTCTCGTTCAAAATGCGGGAAATATTGTAAGAACCACCATTGGAGTCAAAGACGTGAGAGGAGAATATGGGAAATTTTTTAGCCTCAAACGAATTAGTCCAATAAGAAACAGGGATTAATACATAGGTAACTAAGATAAATCCCACCATTGTATTAACAATGGCGAATCCAGGGCTAGCTAATGGACTTCCTAAGAAACTAGATACGGTTGACCAGTCAAGACCAAAGGAACCAAGGCCGAGGCCATGAAGGCCTGATCCGATTTGTTGGGCGGTGACCGAGTTTTTCCATATCCAACAAATGAAAGATAGAGAAGTTATGGAAGGGAAGAAATAGTTGGGAACAACGTAGTATGAGAAGCTTGATATTATAACCAAAAGGAAGAATTGTAGCCTTGTTAAGCCTCCCTTTGGCCTCACTTCAAACTCATGCAATGCCCTGCACGCACACAAACACACTTAAATAAACATTCTAAAGACATGTAAATAGAGGTGCAAATGGGTATCTTATTTGAAAATTTGGAAAATTACTTAAAAGGACCCTCGCGGAAGGGATTCTTTCTAAATAGTCCCTAAGTTTTGCACTTTAGCTTGATAGGACATTTAGGAAAAAAATTTGTTCTTAATGGTCCCTCGTGCTGTCGAGTTCATAATTTTTACCATTAGACTTGATACTTTTCTATTTAGTTTCAAGTTCACATTTTTTATTGTCGAACTCACCATTATTTACTGTCAAATGCGGCACTTTTTCAATTACTGTTGAGTTCACCATTTTTGGTGAACTTGACATTGGTAAAACCCACCCATTTTCAATTTTTGAGTTTTCCTGACTAGAATACATGGAAAGATCAACTAAAAACTTTAGATAACGACTATTTAAATGATTTCAACCTAAAAGAACCCTTATTGATCAATTTTCATCCAAAAACTAAGAAAAATGCTGGTTTTTTTTTACATAAATCTTCAAAATATTTGAAAAAATCGTTGAAAATGACTTCTTTTTCTTTCTTAAATCTTTTCTAAAGGAATGGAGTCTCTGAAACTCAATTGAGGTGTCAAAAATCCAATTATTGGATGAAAATGATGAGTTTGAACAGTTAGGGCATTCAATCGTGAGAAATGTGGGAGATAAGGTCAAGGACCATTTAGAAAGAAAAAAACGTTTACTAAATGCCCTGCTAAGCAATCGTTGAAAATTGAGGGACTATTTAGAAAGAAGTACCTCCGCAAGGGTCCTTTTAAAATTTTCCCTTGACATTTTATTAGGACTCAACCCAAAACCACCAATGGATGGCACGTGTATGCATGCACGTGTGTGTGTGTGTGTGAGAGAGAGAGAGAGAGAGAGAGAAGGACCTGAATAGAGAAACTTGAACTAGGTTGGAGGGCCACCACATGTAGGGAGAATCCACAAGGTATTTCCTAAATACACCAGCCCATCCATAGCCCAACATCTAAATTCCATAAAAACATAAAAAGTGGTCATCACTTGTTATAACTTATAATGATTCAATATTTGGTACTATTTCAGAATGTTTCGTCAAAGGCATTGCGATTTTGGCTAAAGATGAGAACAAATTATTGACCTTGAAACGTTAAATTTTTAGAATGTCTAGTAATGTTTCGATCCACATTGTCTCGGTTTTTCTCATTATCGATAGAAACATTGCTTCCAGATGAAATTTCAAACCTTATGTTCTATGCCAATTAAAGATGATATGTGGTAACCTATAATCGTGAATTAAACACGAATTTTTCAAAAAGCCGGAGAATTTTGTCACTATGATTTATAGTACAAAAAGTGTAGCAAATCATGTGGAACCATTATTCAATTCCAAGTACGAATATTCTCTCATCTCTCTCAATAGATTCAAATGATCAAAATTTTTTTTTATCAAACTTAATTAAACAGGAACGACAAGAAAAGGGCCATAACAACTTTTGATATAAAAATCACAGAATCATCATAATTCTTCAAGACAATCCAATTTAGATCCTAATTGAGACCTCAAGAAAAAAGTTTGAATTTGTAGAAAATAATGGATTTTTGGCAAAAAAAATATCAAAAATTTATTACTAGTGATCAGAAATCACTTTTTCACATTGTAATAAAAACAAACCAAGTATATAAGTAAATTTCACTTGTGGTTACCAAACAATAATAAATTTGCATTGCAAATGCAAATATTTGAGCGTCGTAGATTATTCTTAAGGGTCTAATTTTATAACCTCAAACAATATTTGATGCATAACATTGATCGATCAAATAAATGGTGGACATGCATGGGAGATAAAAATAACAATGGATTCCTAGGGATCAAAAATGTTTCCCATAAGAGCATGTCTCATTGATAATCTCTAGGGAATATCCTATCATCTCAACCATATGTTTGATTTTTTTTTTCTCAAACATCTTGTGTGGTTAACTTTTTTTTCTATATTTTTTGCCTTTTTATTTTGTAGAGAAACATTTTCCTTACTAAGGGTAGGTTTGCTGAAATGGATTTACCACCTCATTAGCAATCCAACACTACATCCCTCAAGATTTCAACAAAAAACTCAGATAAAAAAAATTCAAAAACAAATTCTTTTTGGCTTGATCCAAGGTTTTGAAAATGGACGACTACAGAAAGTTCCACTTAACTCAAAAATTAAAATTCAATAGTGAAAAGTAACTTTTTTTTTCCAAAGTACATAGAATTTTGCTCTCTACAACTCTGAAGACTCGGATCATGTTTTCGGAAGTCACAAATTGAGCCCAAGAACCCTTAGTAAGGTAGAATCCTTACTAACTTAGTAAGGCTAGACTTGCCAGCATTTTAAAAAGAGAGCTGTTATTGCCACACCAAATTTTACTAATGCCACACAAATTGCTATGTAAGAATTGCACAAAGTTGGTGTGGCGTTAGTAAGAGTTTATGTGGCAATAGTAACTCTTTTAAAAAATAAAAATAAAAAAATGTACCTGTGTGGTTTGTGCTAACAACCAAGCTGCGAAAGGATGGAGGTCCCGATGGTAAAAAGCCTTAACAATGGTGATAATGTTGACAGCATAAACACCACTAGAACCCGAGTTTGCAAATATTGTGATCAAAACATGTTCTTTTAAATTGAACGGTCCTGGATTCATTGAAAATGACCATTTCGTCATTGGGATTTTGATTTGTTTGGTTGGAAGAATTGCTGCCATTAGTTTCCCCATTGGAAGAACGGCAATTTGCGCCGAAACGGACGATATGTAAAGCGGATTCTGCCGATATCCGAAGAATTGATTCAGGAAAGCTAGAAGAACACATGAAGTAAGGCCTAGAAACCATGTTCTGAATGTTAAACATGGTAACGTTGGATCATCTGTTGTTGAAACTGTCAACCTTACTTGTTCTATTGGAGAATTCTCAAGTTCTTCTTCTGCATGAAAAAAGAGAGTAGAATATAGTAAAAAATATGAACCTTTTTTTCATTGCCAATGGTTTGAAAATTCAAATAACCATCCAATACAAATATAAAATTTAATATAATCATATATAATTCAAATATCTCCACCATAGAAGAGAGAGAGAGATGGGTTTGAAGCCTTGGGTTCCAATCATTTAGAATTCAAATTTTACAGCCATTTGTACAAGAGAGAGAAAGAGAGATGGGTTTGAAGCCTTGGGTTATAATCATGTAGACATCAAATTTTACAGCCATTTGTACAAAAGAGAGAGAGATGGGTTTAAAGCCTTAGGTTATAATCATATAGAAATCAAATTTTACAGCCATTTGTACAAGAGAGAGAGAGAGAGAGAGAGAGAGGGATGGGTTTGAAGCCTTTGGTTATAATCATGTAGAATTCAAAATTTACAGCCATTACAAAGAGAGAGAGAGAGAGAGACCTGGTGATGGGTCTGAAGCTTTGGACTTGAGGTCACCATTGTCAATTATTGAACCTGTCATCTTTCTCTCTTATTCTTTAGGAAGAAAGAGTGAGAGACTCTTCTGCTCAATGCCTCAATCCAAGGATCTATATCAATCCTTTATGAAAATTTCCTTTTATTTTATACAAATTTTTTTATCTAATTTAGGAAGTATAGAAAACAAACAAGGCTGGCATGAGTCACGATCGTCCTATTCTTTTATGTGTTGTCACGTATCATCGGAATTTGAACCAAAATAAGGCCACAATCAAACCCATTTCAACCAAAACTTGAACGAGTCAACTCGGTTGGATTTCTAGGTGACTCAACTAGATATTGACCCATACATAATATTTTTGTAAAGAATACAAAATAAATATTAAAACTATTTTTTAAAATATTTATAAATTAATATGTATTATTAATTTTTTTCTCTTTTATGTACCAATATTTGTGCCTAAAAACTGTAGAATCTGTTACAGAGTCGTGCATTTAATTATAATAAATAAATTGTTAAAAAGCTAATAATAGTTTTCTAACAGCAAAACTAAAAAAGGAAAGTCATTGACTTTGAAATCTGGCATGGCTTCAGCTTTAGTTGGTTTCCAAATTTGCTCAATGATGAACTTGGACGACTATTGGGTGAGATTGAAGCCAAATTCACCTCGAAATTATAGGAGTTTTTTTTTTTTTTTTTTTCCTTTTTTGTCAAGTTTTGTGTGACAGCTAAGAAGTAACAATGAAGAAATCTTTGACCATAACCATCTAAATTTAGAGGATCAATAATGTGGTCCGTCTTTGATCACATGTGTGGATTTATTGCCATAGAACATGGAGTGTAATTGCATCATTGTATTATGGAGGTGGACCTGTGTCTATATATACTCTATATGTCGAAAGATCGAACGGGTAGAACTAGAACGATCAATCCTTGATGTTGCAACTAAGATTGAATGCAAGATTATACCATGGTACTAGCACCACCTCATCACACCTTTCCCTTGAGACCATAGTTTTCAATATAAGACCATAGTTTTAAAACTAGTCAAGTCAACTCGAAACTCGGAGAATCGAATGGATATTTCAAGCTGACCCACCACTCAAACTTGATGCAACCAATTTGCTGAGTCTAATCATCAGTTTAGCCAAGTCAAGTTGAAAATCCTCCTAAGTGGATCAAAACTTGCCCAATCATTTGGTTATGTGTAGGGACATCAATGGATCTGATCGTGTCGTGTCGAGGTAAGGGTATTCTGAAAATTTACCCAACCTAAATTCGACCTATTTAACAATCATGTCAAAAACTTAAATCCAAACCTAACATATTTATTAAATAGGTAACTTGACCCGATTGGTGTAACATGTTTTATAAAATTATAGTATTACGTGACAAATTTAAGGTTATATTTGATTGTACGGAAAATTAGGAGGAAATTGAAATTTCATGGAAAATGACAATTTTTCAGTATTTGACATGTCAAAAACTCTAAATTTGCATGAAAAATAATTTGCCAACACCCCCAATTTTCCTTCATTAATGACAAATCATTTTCTTACTCCCTCCCATTGAAAAACGATTTGCTAGCACACAAAAAATCAAACAAGATAAATATTTATTTTATAAATAAAGTTAAACAAAATAAAAAGGCAACACAAAAAATAAAATCAAACAAAATCATAATTTTATTTATAAATAAATATTTAAATTATTAAAAATTAATTATTTTTATCAAAAAATTTAAAATTATTTAAATCAATCTTCTTTTTTTATAAAACTCTAATTGAATAATCAATTTTAAATTATATTAAAAAAATTATAAATAAAGTTAGAGAGTTGCTATTGGCACCACAAATTTGATTGATTACTCCCCAAATAAAAAGGAAAATAATAAGTAAAAATTGAGGTGTCAGAATAAACTATCTCATTATTTGCTAGATATGATCTATTTTTTTAGTTTATATTATATGAGCCTAATCATAAGTGTAAACAACTACTAAAATTGTTTGAACAAGTGTTGCAATGTTGAGATTATAATTTGAATCAAACCTTTGTAATGTTTGAAGAATGTGTTTTAATCTTTAATTGGGGTGTGATAAATAATTTAAGAAATTCGGGTGGAATAATTAAAACATAAGGTGCCAATAATAGCTGTCTAAAAAATTTGGGGTGCCAATAGTAGTTCTCTAATAATTTATGAAGTTATGGTGTAACAATTTAAATCTTTCCCAAAAAATGATTTTATCATTATTTTATATAATTATCACAAAAGTCAAATTAAAATAACATTTATTTTATATTTTTTATGTAATTCAAACAATAAAATAATTTTCCACGAACTTTTCCATGTTATACCCAAATAATAGAAAAATATTTGTGTTGAAAACCATTTGCCTAGTTTGCCAACTAATATTTTCTCTGCAATCAAACATGCCTTAAGTTTCATTTCCACCACCAAAAAAATATATCATTACTAAAAATAAAGTCACACAACCATAAACCAATATCTATCAACATCACAAAACATAAATTAAATATTTTTCAAAAGAAGAAAATTCAAAAGTTCATAGAATTTTGTCCTCTATACATCCTTGTGGTATGGGATCTTGTTTTTGGATGCCACAAGGCAATGCAGCTGGGAAAGTTGTCTTACTAACTTAGTAAGGAAAATGTTTACCTTTCTCAAGCAAAAATTTCAATCCTAAATTATT
This sequence comes from Akebia trifoliata, assembly GCF_017979445.1. Taxonomy (NCBI): domain Eukaryota; kingdom Viridiplantae; phylum Streptophyta; class Magnoliopsida; order Ranunculales; family Lardizabalaceae; genus Akebia; species Akebia trifoliata. The sequence goes on along the minus strand of NC_141385.1, from coordinate 42,440,570 downwards.
TGAAAATATCTAAAAACACTCTTTACATATAATAAAATTTGAAGAAAAAAAAAATATATTATAAAAAAAATTCTATGAAATTCTTAGAAAAAAAAGATAATTTTAAAAATCATTAAATAATTGTTGATAGTTAAGATACCTCCTATGTTTCATGATTTAAAACGACGTGTTAATAACACAATAACTAAACATGTCAAAATGGGTTAAGTGGGTTGAAGTCCCTAACCTAGACATGACTCGTTTAATAATCGAGTTAGATGAGTTGATATTATTATCACCCAAACCCATTAATTTCATGTATTTTTCAAGTAGTGTTTGCAGTTCTTGTTAAAACTTAAAATTACCATGTAGTATTTTTGTACATAACAAAAAATAAGCATTTTTATCTTTTAAAAATATTTCATTTTTATTAATCTAAAGTATTTTATTTGACTCTTCAAGTTTTACTTGAGAATTTTCAAGCTGACTCAACATGAAATTTCGAGTAAATTTTCTGAGTTAAAAATATGTATAAGACTAAGTCATTAGTAAAAAAAAAAATTGATTGTATGATTGCACAAGGAGGCTAAATTCAATGAATCTTAACGTAGTGAAAAAGGAGGCTAAATTCAACTGATCTTGGAGTCGAATTTACCCCTTTCTAACGTAGTGAAAATGTGAAATACATGAAAAATACGATTTATCATTTGTTTGATTGTGCAATTTCACTAAAAAGAAATATAATATATCATGATTTTTCCATCAAAATAGGAAGATATTTGCTAATTTGGTCACAATGAGCAATTGATTTTTCTCTTCACGGTTTGAACTAATGACATTTTATTTCTCAATGTTAACCTGACACCCAAAATCAAAAATCAATTCTCATTTGATATTTTCTTATGTAATCTAACTTGGACAAAGATTTTCATAGGAAGGCAAAATAATGTTTCTTAGAATGTTTGTGGGGGTTTTTTTTAGGCATTCCGCTCCTCGAGATGTAAGTTGTCCCTTGAGGTTGGGCTCGGACTTTTGGTCATCTCATCTTGTGCCGGATGTCTGACTTTCCTTGACCTTTTCTCCTTATGCCACCTTTGTTGATTCGAGGTTTATGGAGTTTTCACTTGTGTCCTCCCAAATCAACCCGAAAGCTTTTTAGCCTTCCACACCTCGGATGGTAAAATACAAACTGTTTTGGACGGTTGCTCCAAGGTGTCTTTGTTTGGTGTTTGTCGGTATGATCGACCTCTTGTTCATCTTCCGCTCTTGGTCCTCAGCTTTTCTCTTGACAATGTCTTAATTAACTTCTAGTCTTATGTTGATGTCTTCTTTGCTTCCTTTTTTTATTGGTAGCTCGGTTTTCCTTCTTTGTTGGCGCTAGTTTGATCACTCTCATCTATCAGAATACTGTACTTTGAACTACGGACTCTTACCTCCTTTGCCAGTCGATCGACTTCCTCTTTCTCCTTAATGACTCTAGAAACGGTTGAAGATGGGACAATATGAAGGAAGAGGCCCCAGTGTGGTGCCTACCAAAGTTCCTCTAATGGGTTTGTCAGTATTTAGATTAAAAAGAATGAATCAAAGAAGAAGATGATGATGAATGGAAGATTTTCAAAGTGAATATTTTCTTGTAGATCTTTCTTCTTTCTCCCTTATTACTTATTTCCTATTGTTTTCTTTTTTTCCTTTACCACCCACCCCTTTCTTTTGTATGGTTGTTTAGTTTATATAGATGAATATCCAGGGATAAGTGTCACCACATGGCCGATCCAAGTGTTAGATAAGTTGTTTCGCTTGAGGCGTACTTGAGTGTTTTGAGAGATGAATCCATCACTTGTTGGAAGGATTTGAACTTGACATGTAAGGGTTGCAGGTTAAAAAAGATTTCTAACACCTAACATCCCATCAGTCTAGTTCAGATCTTTCTTGTACTTACCCCGGACGTGCTCAGGGTCATTCTCATGTTGTGGGTCTTAGTCGAGCGTGAGTTGAGGATTTGATTTGAGTTTGTTATCGTGTTATGAATGAAAGGACTTGGAGCACGTAGGGGCTTTTATCTCTCATAGGTCCATTTTTACAGATTTTAAGTTTGAGTCAAGGTCTTCACCAATCTGGTTGGTTTCTTTCAAGTTGGTTGTAGTTTGATGTTTAATACTTATAAACCTAAAGCCCCACCATATCCTACTTCAAGTGACCTCGGTTGATGCCGTGCTCTGCGTTTTTCAAGGCAGGGGGACGAACAATTATCTCTCTTCTAGATGTGATATTTCTAGCTCAGGATGTAGAGCTTGGTAACTTACTATAGGCTTGAAGAAAGTCTTTCTAAGTGGGCTTTTTATTTTATTTCTACATGGCACGTGTCCTTTATCTTATTGTGTGACTAAAATGGTATCCACAATGTTGACTCTTAGAGAACGTTTTATCAACACATGTGATACTTTCGATTTTTCTAAAAACATTGGTAATTATTTGGGAAATTTTCCTTTTAAACTGGATATTTTTTATATCTAATATATTAATATAAATAATATTAATTAACTCTCTATATGGTAATAAAAATTTACATGCAAATGTACAAATTAAATTTTTATATCAAGTTTTGCTAATATATCATTTTCAATAGCAATATGATGACTAATCCACTTATCTCTTCTAAAAAAAAATCGATCTTAAGTAGTATAATATGGCTAACCCTTAAAGAAATTCTACTAGTTTTTTTTTTCAAAAGAGTTCAATTTATAACTAAAAGATTCAACAACAAAAATAATAATAACACAAATGAAAATTGATGGCATGTTCTCATATGTTTGATAAATATTAGAGATGCCCTTATTTTGAAATTGATGGTATGCTTCTCTTGACCTCAATCTTCTTAATAAACTAATGGAAAAAAGATTCAAACGCATTGGTCTTTAACCTCTAACCAAAATTCCTTAATTTTTCTTCTCAAAATCAATCATTTACCTCAACCTTCAAATCCCAAGTCAAGATAGGATTTTTTGTTAAAATATAAATGATGTAATTTGTATAAAAAAATCTAGGGTTTTGTACAATGTTAGCATGATAGAAAACGATGTGTTGAAAACAAAGATGAATAGAATGAAAATGATCGGTTTTGGGTAAAAATAATAATAATTTAGGATTTTTTGAAAATTTAGTAAATAATGAAATTTAAGAGTAAAGATGATTATGTAATACCCACATTTTTAATTCGTATCTCGAGGAAAAATAAATAGTGGAATATTAAGAAAATCTTGAAAGTGGGATTTAGGGATAAAACTTTAGGATGTTTTTGATCATTGTTAATGGAATCTGACCTCACCATTAGATTCAAAATAATCGAAAAACATAGTTTAGCCTGTAAGCACGCTCAAATGCGAGTCCGAATATAAAAGTTGCAAAATCCTCTATTACCGGGTCGGACCAGGCTAAAACAGTGACTTTTTGTTGGAGTAATAATTTTTAAAATTCGATCATACCATTGGGTTCATAACGAAAAATTATTCAACATAGACTATTTATTTGTCATTTTTGGAGATCAGGAAGTTGAATTATCGCCAAAAACGAAAACGACATCAAGTTTATGGGTCACGTCAGGCCAAAAATGTAAATTTTTGATGGAGACATAATTTGTAGAAATTGACTATACCATTAGATCCAGAATGAAAAATTAGGCGAAATAGAGTATTCGTTTGTCAGTTTTGGAGACCGAATGACCAAGTTATCGTCGATCAAAACAATAGGCGAAATACCGAATTCGTCCCAAATATTATATAAATAATATTAAATTTTTTTTTTTAATCTCATCTTCCCCAACGCGTCTAAACAGCCGAGACCTATACGAAATGACATTTTTTTTTTCTCTTCGACCTTCCACCTCAGATCTCTCGCAAACGGTCCACTTTCGACGATCGCCGCAGAAGAGAAAAAGGTCCGCAGCTTCGTTCTCTACAAAACCCACCCAACCTTTCTTCATTTCACTTTCTATTTCACCCGATATCGTCAAAAATCAGCCGTATTTGGATACGGAAATTTCGAAACTTTGACCTCGGATTTCGTCCGTTTCGGGGTCAAACCGCTTTCCGACGCAGAAGGGAGAAACGTCCGCAGCCTCATTCTCTACATAACCCAACCAAGTTCCTTCCGTTTTCTCGTTTTTTCACCCTGTATAGTCAAAAATCAGCCGTATTTTTATACGGAGATTTTCGTAACTTCGACCTCGATTTTCATCGATTTCGGGGTCAAACCGTCTTTCGCCGTAGAAGGGAGAAGAGACGAGCACATCGAGATCTTCAAAACCACCAGGCCGGTTTCGAAAATCAACCGCTTCGAAGTTCGGTCCGTCTCGATTTCCATGCCGTTCGCCTCGATTTCCGCGCACGTGCTTCAATTCCGTCGGCTAGTGATTGTAAGGAACTCTCAATTTCTATTAGTAATCTAGATTGTGAAAATTGCATTTAGGATTTTATCGAAAAATTTGGATGTATTTTTAAAATATAGAATTATTTTGTTATTTCAAAAATTCACGCCAGAAATTGCATGTTTGATATGTTTAATTGTATTTTTAATAAATTATACGTGGGTAGGGTTTTTTTAACGGGTTATTGCCATAAATTGGGTCTTGTGCACTGCTCGGACCCCGTTTTGATATGAAATTTATTTTTTTTCAATATTATTGATAGAAATAAATTTTATAGTTGAAAAATATGATTTAATATTCAATGAACTCATATTGAGTTAATGAATATCAGAAAATGAATATTTTATGAAGAGATTGAAAACTGTAAAAGTCGAAAAAAAGGAAAAATGGTATGAAACGGTAAAATGTCAGAGTCACACCCGAGGGATGATGTCTGCATTTTACGTTATTGTGTTGTATGCAGGTTGGTGAACGGATATCCAGGGATAATGTTACTGGTTGCATGTTTATTTACTTTCTGTTAGCGCGAGGCGCTCTGTTATGTTATTTATTTTAGGCCGGGTGGCCACACTTGCATGGTAGGAAACTGGATATCTATTCTTAACCTTGTATTGTTAATTTCTTTTTTGTTTTCAAATGAAAATAATATATATAAGTAGTTATTTTGTGAGCTGTTAAAGAGTTTGTGAATGCCTGAAGGGATAGTGCATCATATCATCCGGAGTGGTGTACTATCCTGGGATGTACGGTAGGGACCACCAAACTCATACGTGGTATGGGACGCGTATGAGAGTGGAGTCACAACTGGAATCCGGATTTATTCCTCTCTATCTTTACCAGTGAACTTGTAATGTAAAGGTGGTCGTATACGAATGGTTTGTATCTTTGGGAATCACATGTACGCATGATAGGCATAGACGAAGATGATTAGTCAGTGATCACTAACAATCTATAGTAGTCGAACGTTCTGACACATCGAAAAGAGACCCATTGCTTACGGTCACGTCAAACGGCCAGCCTGAGCCGGATAAATGGTCAACCAAGCGTGGTAAGTGCAGCGACCGGCCACAAAATCAGGAACTAAAAGCCCGAGAGAAATTGTAACATCATGTCCCGACTGGGAGCGATCCAGTCGTGAATCCCAACACTCTAATTCCAATACTCCACCATTGTGTATTATGTATCTGCTGCTTTACTTTGATATATAAAATGAAATGCATGTTTAATGTTTCCATTTGATCAATTAGATTTGTACATAAAGAAAATGGTATAGTGAGTACTGTTGATTGATGTAATGTCAGTTTTAAAATGTTTAGTTGCTCATCCCTGGCTATATGTACCAGTTAATCGTAGTTTATTATGTAAAACTTTGATTATTTTAAAATGATTCAGTATGCTTATTCGTTCATGCTAGGAGGGGTTATTGGCAGAAATTGTTTGTGTCCCTACTGGGTAACCATTGTTACTCACCCTTCTCTATTTTTTAGTTTCAGATTCAGAGCTTGACGAGGCAAGTATAGAGTACGAATGAAGATCATCTGGTTGGTCAGATAGACAACCAGAATTCGTCACCTGGTAAGTACTAGGGCTATACCCCCTAATGGTGTCAATTCCCCCAGGTAGTTTTATGGATTTTGTCTTGAATGTTAGGAATTCTGTTAGAGTGAAAAATTTTGTATAATCCTGTATTCTGGTTATTCTTCCGCACTCTGATCTTTCGTACGTTATTAGACGTGTATAAGCTTCCGCTAGTATTATATTTTGTATATGTATGCAGGATTGTATGTCGTTTATCAGGTGCAGGTTGAACGCCTTGGAATGCTAACATAAACAAAGGAGACCATGCCGAAATTTCGAGGTGCCACTTAGTACCTCAAGATCTGACATGGGGATTTGTGTTAGCGTTTGGCGGGGCGCCACAGATTAACTGGTTTTGGGAAGAAAAAAATGATGATTTTGGCCAAATATTGAAGAATAGGGTATTTTGGTCTTTCTCCAAAAGTCATGGATTTGAACATTGCGTATAAAGAATTGGATATTTAAATTCTTGATGAAAAACCCTATAATGCAATGGCATTTTTAAACTCAATTTTTGGTAGTCCTTCCAATAGGCAACAATGTACCACATGGCATTTTGAGCATCCAAAAAGTATGATACCATCTATTTTCAACAATTGTAACATGGTATGATCGACCAAAGGACTCAATGTGATGGACAATAGGGGTGTCAATGGGTTTGTTCTGGTTATGTTCTTAAGGTATTTAGAACTGAAACCACTATATTTTTTTAAGTTCTGGTTCGACAATAAGTGGAATTGGAATTAGAACCACCAAAAAATGCAGGTACTCATCAATTCCAATTCTTGAGAATTGAATGATAAAAAATCTTTTGAATCATTGTAAAGTTTTTATTTTTTCCTAAAAAAAAATACTATATTATCTACAAAATATCAATTTAATTACAATCTGTTTTATTAAAAATAGGAGTTAATGATTTTTTTTCTTCACAAGCTACAGTTCATCTTCTCTACAAGTATAATCTTTTTTTTTTTAAAGAAAAATATGGCTCACTTTAAGTTCTAATACATTGCCTATATGAAAAATTAAAAAACTTTATAGAAAATATATTAATTTTAAAATATTAAAAACCTTACATAATCTATAATATAAAAAGAAATGACAAAAAATTGGCTCTGGTATTTGCGGGTATCTATTGGATAGAATCTAATGGCTTCAATTTCTATCGGTTCAGATCCATTTTAGAGCCAACTCTTATCAATTTGAATAAAAAAGGAATCAATGCCAGGATTATTTAGTTTCAGTTCTAGTTAAATGGGCATCCATTAACACCCCCAATAGATGATCCACATTTATCATCTCACTCGGTGACCTCTGAGAGGCATGGTTTTCCTAAGTTATCTCAATATTGTTCATTAAAATAAAATCAGTCATATCAGCTCGCTTGGGATCTAAGATGACCCATTCGAGATATTGAAAATCTCGACCGAGTTGATAAAACTCGATCGAGTCAAACATGCTTTTATATTGTGACTAATCATCTTCTAATTTAACATATTTCATAAAAATAATAATTATGTAGATAAATAGATAGGGTCGAGATGAGGGGACAATCTTATTTTGACAACCATTTGTCCTATATGGGTTAGAAGTTTCAAAATCGAGAGTATTTTTTTGCATTTTTTTTCTTTTCACGCCTTTATCTTTGAGCACATTTTTTGGTCTAAAAGGGCATATGCCTAGTTTTTTTGGGTACTTGGACATGACTTAGGGATGACCAAAAGAAAAGTTATGGCTTCAAGCTCATTTTACTCTGGCTTAGGCAAAACTAGCTTCTCTAAATAACTTCGACCTATAGTTTATGATTCAGTCCCCCTATTGAAAGTGGTTTAAAGTTGAATCATAATAGACCATTAATTTTTCTCGTTAATTAGTAAATTAGTTTGGATGGAGTTAGAAGTTTTGGAATAGGTTGATTTTTTGGTGAGAATAACTATATGACGAGGACTGAGGAGATCACCCTCCAAAAAAATTAGCTCAATTTCTAACCCATATAGGACAATGGTTGTCAAAATAAGGTTGTCTCGTGATCCCAACATTTTTGGGGATCTTGTCTTAGATTGAGTCATTAAAAAACGAGTGAGATATCTAATGAGAAACATCCACACGCTATCTTGTTTGATAAATGATATGACTTAGATGATATTATGAAAATACCGATTGTGTAAAACAATAACAAAAAATGGGGAAAATGATTTGCCATAAGTATGAGATTTGTCACTTGAGGCAGCAAATCTTTTCTCATTCCCCCTTGATAAAATGATTTGCCACACAACATAATTTGGATCTCGTAAACACCCACATTTTTACACTTAAACTTGATATAAGCAAGTGCATTCAGGTAAAAAAAAAATCAATAAAATTGCAATGAAGAGCATCCACAACAGTCTCCCTATCCTCCTCTCTTCCCTATATTTGAGGAGGGAAGTGGGAAATTTGACTCCCAACTGTCTCTTTATCACGATTGTCCTCAAAATCCTTTCTTCTATTCAAGTTAGGATTTGATGAGGATGTTAAAAGTTAAATAAAATAACAAGAATGCCATTAGTCCTAATTACACAATATGCCATATATCTCATTGATTGTTACGTTTCATTCATAAAAGTTATATTTAGAGAGGTGTTATTGGACCCCAACTTTTACTTATCACCCCAATTAAAAATAAAGCAAATAAGTAAATTGTTGAGTATAAGTAAAAGTTGGGATGCCAATAAAATTATATCTTACAATAATATTATTTTTTTATGCTAAGGTTTATTTGTTGGGTTTTAGATTTTATATAAACCTAATCATAATTGTAAACAACTATTAAAATAATTTGAAAGAGTGTTAAAATGTTTTGTAATGTTGAGATAATAATTTGAGCCAACTACTACTATTTGCACGTCAAATTTTACGTTACACCCCAATTAAGAATATAAAAAAAAATAACGGAATACTTGAGAATAAGTAAAAGTTGGAGTGCCAATAGAAGTTTTTTTTGTTGTTGCTAGATTTCTATTATTTATTTATTTATGTTTAGGATTTTATATGATCCTAATCATAATTGTAAACAACTATTTAAATTGTTTGATCAAGTGTTAGAATGCTTTGTAATGTTGAGATTATAATTTAAGCCAAAACTTTTTAATATTTGAAGATAGTATTTTAATCTTTAATTGGTGTGTGATAAATAATATCAAAAATACGTTTATATGAAGATTTGTGTTTCAAGATGAATACATGACAATTTGGTAATAAAAAGGAAAAATTATATATATAAAAAAACCTGAAATAAAAAAAGTAATATTTTTTTATCAATTGTCAAAAGGAACTTAAACCGGTACTTCAAGTGCCAAATTTTTTTGTACTCTTTTCGACTGAATTCCCTCTTCTTTTTTTTCTTCTTCTTTTCTTCTCTGATTTCCCTCATTTCTTCTTCTTTGATTTCCTTTCTCTCCTCCTCCTCTACTTTCTTCTTCTTCTTCCTCCTCGGTGAGCCAAGTTTCAAAAGGTGACATTACTTACACATATATATTTATCAAAAATCAAGATCTGTCTAGATCTTGATCATCATCAATATTATGATCAAGATCTAGATCACAATATTGATCAAAATTATCAATCTTGATGTTCAAGATCTCGATCCTTATCTAGATGATCAAGATTTATATCGTGATTTTGATCATCAAGATCTTGATCAAAATTATTAATCTTGATGATCAAGATCCTATTATGATAAATATCAAGATCTAGATCATGATCTTGATTTGAGATCTAGATCAATGTCTTTAATCGAGATTTAAATAAAGAAATATTTATATATTTATTTATATAATTATATTTTTTAAAATAAATGGCAATTAATGACTGGTGCATTCCTAGAAATTCGATTATAGATGATATTATAAATATAATCATTAGGGTCATATATCGAGTGATATTTGGATGAGACATGTTAGAATTTTATATTTAATAATAAAAATTAATTAGAATTATATAATTTTTTTAATAATTAATTTTATAATAATATAGATTGAGTACGATTATCCTTTACGAGTGCGATATCATTTGTAATTTTTTTGTGATTGAGACATTAATAGTCCGTGCGAGGCCAGTGCTGTTACTGTTGATTTTGAGTATTCTTAGCGCATCAGGTAGTTACATCACAATTCTTGTTTGTATTATGCTTAGCTAAGAGATTTTGACCATAGATTGGCACGTTCCACCTTCTATTTAGAGATATGACGATTACATTGGATGACACTCTTCATTGTCTAGGACTGATGATGGATGGGTACCATATTATTGGGTTGCATATGACAAGAGATGATCATCTCGATCTCATTTATGAGTGTCTTGGAGTTTTACGTCCTACTGGTGGAAACTCTTACTTCGGTACTATTAGCCTTACATGATTACAAATGGTCAGATAGACATATATCTTTAGATAAAGTAAAATTTAATTATTTATTATTATAAAAATATTAATATTAATATATATAAATTTGATATTATTTATTAATATTTTACATTTATATCAGGTACATCATTATATTCATACCTATCTATCGACACTATGTGGAGTCACATTATTTCTACATGCATTTGGTAAGAGTGTTGATACTAGTTTACTATATTTATTTAATGATTTATTTATTACATCTTGTTATGTTTGGGGTGCCGCTGTTTTTGTATATTTGTACTACGTTCTTAGTAACATTGCAAGGAACGAGGAAAAACAATCATTGAGACTTACGAGATATACACCATTATTACAAGTATGGGCACACAGACGATTGTCAATTGACAGCAAGTAATATGTCTTGACATTTATTTTTTAAGAATGTACCATCTAATCTTACAATAGATAAACATTTATTTTTAAAATCATATATACATGCCTTAAAGAAAATAAAAATATGTTAAAAATAACTATTTGGACTAATTTTAAGAAAACAAAGTTTCCTGAATTTGTTTCTAAAATAGTTTGCCAAAAATATTCAATATTTTTATATGCATCAATTTCACAACTATGTATTTCACAATTAGTTTTTTTTCTTACTTTTCAAACTTTTATATATGTGATAGATACATTATATTCATCTCTAATATTAACTACTATGGATTGTGAGAATACAATTGATTATCTCTTACACGAGTTAAAATTTTATCATTTATCTAGTTATTACTATTTTGAAGATGAGGTCGTATATCCATTCTTCCCATATACGTGTGAGTTGTGTTAAACTTACGTATAGTAACTAAATCACCATTTACAAAAAAATTTAGCATATATACGCTATTCATAATTTAAAATATTACATTTAACTATAATTTTTTCTTTATTATTAAGAACATATTTTATAGAAAAAATATTTGTAATAGTTATATAAATAATTTTTTTTTATTAATTCAACTATTTTATTGAAAATTTTACTAATATAAATATCAAATATATTTTGATCATCGTCGGACGACGAACTCAAATTGTTATCAACAAATGTATCTACATTACTATCAGAATCATTTTGTGTTACAACATTAGGTTCAATTGATCCATACGCAATATTATGGTCGATATCGGTATTTAGATATTTATTCAACAAACTATGCCCACTTTGACCATAATTTGATTATTACATTCCAATATTTTCATGTTGTACCATAAAAATAATTATACTTTGAGAATTTTGATTACTATTTAATATATATTTCCAAATTTCTTGATCAAAATATCAATTAAATTATTTTCATTATCTAAATTGATAATTGACCTTATTGAAAATTATAGTTAAATATTGCAAATTGAATCAATAAGAGCTTGTAATTCTAAATATGTAATTTTTCATGAAATCGATAAAAGTCACGTATTTCTACCAATATCAACGTAATCTTCATATCGACAAATAATAACTCTTGAAGACATCTTCGACTTAATAAGAATTATAAATGAGTGAAAATAATAAGAAAATTATGAGAAATATACGTGTATAATAAATTTATATTGAGTGAAACAGTTAAAAATTTCAAAATTTTCTAATGGATATATAACATTTATAAAATGATCGAAATTCAAAAATTCTGGCACTATAAGTGCCGAATTTTTATTTTATTTTATTATTATTAATTTTTAAAATGAATTTTTGACACTTGAAGTATCGATTTATGTTCCTTTTGACAATTATAAAAAAATTGTTTCTTTGTTTATTAAAATTTTCTTTTTGTTCATAATTCTCCCTAATAAAAACAACTTTTAAGGGAGAGAAGAGGAATCAATTATAACACAACTCTTTTTTGTCATCTCTATGATGCATTTCCTTCCCATATTTTTAGGTTAGAGAAGAGGAGACCATTGGATATGCTTTAATAACCTTTATAATCACGGTGGTTAGTTTTCAAAAGTACAAAATATCTTAATCGTCAAACAATGTGTCCAAAGAGAGCCAAATATTTTTTTCAATGTATGGATTAGAAGTTTCGGAACTTTATGACGAGGAGATCATTCTCACCAAAAATCAACTGAATATGAAACTTCTAAATCTATCAAAAGTGGTTTTAAAATTGTGAACCATCGATTGTTTATCAAAAATTTGTGAACTACTTTTGATGAACTTAGAAGTTTCAGATTTGACTGATTTTTTGTGAGAGCGATCTCCTCACCATAGCAATCATTCTTATAACAAATTAGTCATATCCAAAACTTTTAAACCACATAGAACAAATGTGTTATGAGACTTTTGATAGAATAAGATTGTGAGCCGAACGCCTTCATATATATAAGGTGGCATTCAAAGGTCCTAAAGAGAGCCAAACAATAAGCGAGACATTTTTCAACGTATCGGTTAGCAGTTTCAGAACGAGTTGATTTTTTGTGAGCATGATCTTTATGATAAAGAGATCATCCTCACCAAAAATCAACCCATTTCGAAACTTCTAACCCGATCAAAAGTGATTTACAAAAAATGGACGTTCCATGATTCTTTAATTTGTAAATTAGGATTAGAAGTTTCGAAATGAGCTAATTTTTTGATGAGGATGATCTCTTCACCATAGAGATATATGTATGTTAACTCATACCAAAATTTCCTTTAATTATCATGGAAAAACTCAAATCCATAAAAATATTTAATTATCATGGAACTTCATCCAATGGATGACTATTAAACTCCCACAGAACTCTCAAATATAAAATTAAAATTTAACAACAAAAAATAATATTTATAATATATATATATATATATATATATATATTTTGAAGTTCATATATTTTTGTTATCTACATCAATGGGGCATCAAATCATGTTTTGGATAATATGTGAGCTCAACAACCTTTGTAAGATTTGAAACCTTACCAACTTAGTAATATTAGATTTATTAAAAAAAAAATTAAAAAAAAAAAAAACCTATATGACCTAATTTAAATCAAAGAGTAGAAAGAAATTTTCACCGCCGTAAATTAAGGCCCCGTTTGATTCAGCTGTCAGCTTCTGCTGTCAGCTTCTGCTGTCAGAATCTGCTGTCAGAATCTGCTGTCAGAAGCTGAAACACTGAAAAGCTTGTTTGTTACAGCTTCGTGAAAGTGCTGTGCTGTTGACCAGAATCTGGTAATTATTGTTTGATACAGCTTATAGAATCTGCTGTTTAGGGTAAAATGACCAGAATACCCTTAAGGTTGATAGAACACTCAAAATGCATAAAAAATTACCAGAATACCTTTATAAATATATAATTACACTAAATATATATAAATATAATAAAATTATATAAAAACTTTTAAAAATAATTTTATTAATTTTAAAATATTTAAAATTTAAAAAAAAAATTATAGAAAATTTTATAATTCTACAGAAATTTCGGCAGCATCTCCTCTTAAAAATGGACATATGAAATTTTCCTGATAAACAAAATACCTGCATAATACGCAATTCAACATTCACATTACATCATATATACATAACATATCCACATCACATCATATATACATAACACATCCACATAACTTCTAATTTACATTCCGACATCATTTAAACATAATAATCATAGTTAATATAATAAGTAAAATTGAAATAAATAAAAACATGAAAAATATACATCCAACAAATGCATACAAAATATATTTTTCATTCTTCTTATTTGACTCTGTTACTTTATCTTGAGGAACATTATCATTGATAATGTCAACTTCATCTGCCCACACAAAAGACCCTGCATGTCTCTATAAAGTAAAATAACACATGAATTAATATCAGTCTAACCAAATATAAATATGCACCCAATATTAATATCAATATCATATTACCTGCCAAGATGGACACCTATAAAACATCCTCCCATAATTTTCTTTTGTTTTAGCTGTGATTAATGTCATCACTCGACCACATGAACAACATGGTGGATGCGTATAATTTGCCATCAATGCTATTCATCATACACAAAGAACATAAATAAATAAGCATAGAATCTTCAAAATATAATTAAAAATATTATAATCTTTATTCCAACATCGAAGAACAGTATTTATAATTACAATACAAAGTAAAAAAAAATTAATATGAAAATGCATCAATGATTGCCAGTAAAAATGGCATCAGCTATTGAATCCCTATGCATTTTCATTGTTTGTTGACTCTGACAACCTACTGATGGGGGAACTGGATACTCTTGATCAATGATCCTGTCTTCTTCCTCTTCCATTGCCCTTTCTTCCTCGAATCGAATAAATTCTTCATCGACAATTGCATGTTTTCTGATAAAATTGTGCAATGCCATGCAGGCCACGACAATGTTTCGTTGTTTGTCCAAATTATAGGAACGCATCATCTTCAAGATAGGCCATTTTGCCTTCAAAACCCCAAAGGTTCGTTCGATCACATTCCGAAGTGAAGAATGTAAATGATTGAACATTTCTTGTCGACCATTTGCCCGTGACCTCCGATAGTCTTGTAGATGGTATCGAACACCTCGGTAAGGTGCGAGATAACCTTCCATGAGCGGATACCCAGCATCTACCAGATAGTATTTACCTATTATCCAAAAAAAATTTATATTGCCTAATCTTGAATATAAATATATATAATTGACAAACTTTTAAATACAGACCTGGTGGAGGATATGGAAAATTTAAATTGGGAGTATTCAATGTCTCAAGGAAGACCCGTGAATCATTAGCCGATCCTTCCCAACCAACCACCACATGAGTGAACAACATGTCAAACGAACATGTTGCCATTATATTTTGCGTGAGTCCCTTATGTCCTCGATATTGCATTTGGTCTGCTATTGGTACAAATGCACTAACATGTGTTCCGTCTATCGCTCCAATACAATCCTACATATTTTTTAATTATATTAATCTATAAACATTAATAAAACAAATATATTTAAAGTGTATGTATATGAGAAATTACCTTAAAATATGGCAAAAAACGAGGATTGTTACGGATGTGCGGAGAGACTTCATTGAGGTCGGGAGGTACAATCAAGGACATTGACAAGTTCACAATCGCCAAAAGAACTATGTTGAAATACTTGCTAACCGTTTCAAGTGAATGAACAAAACGATCTGCAATTACTCTTTGTCCTTGATTATGTCCTATTATCAATAGGAACATCGCTACTTGTTCCTGAATAGTAATATATCGTTGCATCTTTAGCAGACCCCGTTCCTCAAGAATAGAACATAGATTCACAAATACATGACTTTCCATTCTAAACAATGCGTGGCACATCGTATTATCATTCAATGTTTTTCGCACAAAATCAATCCCCTTGAACGGACAATTACTATGTTCCTCCCTATCTAAGACATTCGCACAATAAAATAAAGAACCTAGGATGGCTCCTCTCGTGCCTAAATTTAAAACACTTGACTCAACAGTATTATTGGTATCATCATTTGAATCCATGGTATCAGCAGTATCAACAGTATTTGTGCTATCAACATCTGAATCCATTTGACCTGTTTATGGATCCATATTAGTTGTATATACACCCAACTTACAATACACAATAAAATGATATCCACCACATACAACAAAACTCATTATCTACAATATTAATCACAATAAACATCCAATAGTGCAAATAATATCCATTTATAGGAAAATATAATATATGTCTAACAAAAATTAACATATCCATCTAACATAGTATTTTACATCATATTAGTGCAAAAAGTAACCAATGTATATTACACCCTATAGGTGCATCATCAAACCGACATAAATATAAAAATAACATGAAAAAATATCTAACAATCTCTCCCAGCCAGATAATCAGTCATCTCACTCTCCAACCACCTAAGACGAATATCTGTTGATCGTAACCCACAAAAAATCTCTCTGAATTGCTTGTTTTTCATAAACATCTTTAACGCAAAATGATAGAGATCACTGTTGGGGGTTATCTCTGTTAGCTGGTCTAAGAGGTCGATTGACTCTTGAATAGTGCCTTTCTTAACAGATGACTGATTGATAGAAGCAGATGTCTGATTGTTAACTGCATCTACGAGCTTCACTAATGATTGGCCAATTAGCATAGCAGGAGTTATCTTCTGCCTACGACCCTGAGATTGTAGAGTATCGCCACTTCTGCGTCGAACAGGATCTGTGGGTGGGGGTACAGTAGCGGTAGCATCATCCCCTAACTCATCAGCATCATCAAGAGTAAAGTCTAGAGGTGTCTGAGACTCTGGGGGCAAGGTCTCCATGACATCTTCTAGATCATCCCCAAGATTATCTGGTTGGTTTACTGATGTAGATGGCATTGTACCAGATGCAGGCGACCACATCCGGCTACCAGTAGCATATGTGCCTCCAAAGATTACATCTAATTGCTTCGCAAACATCAAAGGCTTCGATCGAAATATTGCATCTTTTGGATGATGCTTTAAAAAATAAAAATTCTAAATTATATATAAAAGAAATAAAAAAAATTTAAATAAGTGAAATAAATAAGTAAAAAAAATATATACCTCTAACCACCCATCCCACCAATCCTCACTTGCATCTAATATACCCGTCTCAACATTATAAGAGACGCCAGTATTTGTGCAAATCTTATTCCAACGTCCCCAAAGTCCTTTTTGTCTATCCCACTTATTTTTCATTTGCCCTCTATCATAGTAAACGCCAGTTATCCTTTTAAACTCTTTCATCAATGTTTCATATCCGATCTTATCAAGTACTTTATGTGGTCTCCTCCCCTTTTTAACTAATTCATAGCATATCTCGACCCAAACTTCATGTTGTTTGGGTGTCCAATCTGCTTTCACACTTTTTGAATTGTTATCTTCCATCTGTCAATGGTAATAACAACAGTAGTGCATAGAACAAAACATGTCATATTCTACTTCAATCTCATCATCAATCTTTTGTAAAATCTTTAGTTCACAAATAAAAAAAATAACGAAATAAGTAAGAGCAATAAAAATATTGTTTTCAGTCTTACGGTGATGGATCCCATATATATTTTGATTTTTGCACAATGTATAATCAAAGAGAGAAACCAGGAGGCAATGTCAGGCTATCCTATAGATAGCCGGAAGAACGCACAGTTCTCAGTCCCACGGTGAGGGATCCCTGTGTTCTCAATCTTTGACTGTACAGAGTACAGTAATTGATGTGTGTGTATGCGTGTGTAAGATAAAGAAAAGCATTCATGATTCAAATATTCAAACTTTAAAACTCAATTAGTGGCGATTCAGTTCAAACTTAAAAAAAAAAACCATTACAATTCTATAACATCCAACAAACATGATTCAAATATTCAAACTTTAAAACTTAGTGAGACTGCCACTAAGGACTCTTTTGCTCAAAGCTAAAATTCAATCCTTACTCGAGCAAACCTTACATTATGAATCATGCTACCATTATGAATCCAGCCCTTATTGGAATTTTAGAAACTCTTGAAGCTAACCATTACAATGCATGAGTATTTAATTCAACCATGAATATGTAAATAATAAACACACCCACATAATAAACCCTTAAGAAACTCAAACCCTACTAAGTGATAAATACACCCATATGAAATTTCCATTAATAATAAACACACCCATATGTAAATAATGCTACCATTAATAATAAACACACCCAAATGAAATTAGGACATCCATACCAATGACTACCTTGACTTGCTAAATAAGATAAAAATCCCAAAAGACTATTATCAAAAACATAACATGAATCCTACTCACATGAGATAGAACTTGACCGATAAACTTCATTATAGAATCAATTTTAGAAGACTATTAAATCCCAGAAAATAAATAACAAACAAAAAACTACTATTACTTTATAACTTTTTAAAGGAAATTCAACTTCTACGATACCAAGAACATAACCAACTACATCAATTTTTCAAAATGCAGAAGAAAAAAATTCCAAACAAAAAAATCAGAAAAAAACCCAAATAAAAACTCCCTTATTTCAACCCATAAAACTCCTATATTTCTTAGAATCTGCAATTCCGACAAATACCCATATTTATTTATAATGGCATCTCTAAAAAATCAGAACAATATATACCTAAAAACAGATTAGTATAAATTGAAGAACATAACATATTTTCCTAAACAATGAAACAAAGAAACAGACAGAAAACTCAATAAAAACAAGTTCATCTGAATCTCTCAAATCAAAACAACCAAAATCTAACTACAAATACCCTTAAATTGAGAAAATAAACCCAATTGAAATTTTCAAGTTTAGTGATCATCAACAAACATTCTACCGACAACAAATAAATAGAAGAAAATAAAAATAAAAAAAATATAACACATAGAACATGAATAAAGTGAGAAGAAAACTACCTCTGTAGAGAGAAAAAGACAGATAAAGAGCTTGATAGAAAGGGGTCGATCACTGTTTTGACAGAGAAATTGAAAATTCCTGACTTGGAATTTCGAATGGACAGTTGGATTCTTCTTCTAGAGGGCTGTGGTATGTAAGATTCAGTTGAGATGAAGATCTGGAGAGATGTCTGAGGTCCTATCTTCAAGAACAGCTTCGTGCTGTCAAGAGAGAGAGAGAGAGAGAGAGAGAGAGAGAGAGGATCAGTGGTTATTTGAGGTATTTTCGAGCAAAAGAGATGAGGAGAAGAACAGATCTGTGATCTGTCGAGTAAAAACCGAGCTACTGTGTGCGAAAAAAATTAGATCTGCTGTGTGTAGTTCTTCGACAGAGAAGGGAACGAGAAAACAAATGTATGGCTGAAGAACAGCTGCGTGCTGTCGAGAAGAAGAAGATAGCGATGGAGAACAGATCTGATCTGTTGAGAAGAAGAGATAGCGATGGAGAACAGATCTGATCTGTTGAGGTTCTGTCGCAGAGAAGGGAAGAAGAGAAGCAAATAACAGAGGGGTGTTTCGGTCTTTCAACGTGAGCGGTTTTTCGGTGTTAATTTCACCCGCAAACGCGAATGGTAAAAGCTCCTTTCAACAGCTTTTCCTATCTGCGTTTCAGACCGTGATTTTTTAACGCGA
This sequence comes from Akebia trifoliata, assembly GCF_017979445.1. Taxonomy (NCBI): domain Eukaryota; kingdom Viridiplantae; phylum Streptophyta; class Magnoliopsida; order Ranunculales; family Lardizabalaceae; genus Akebia; species Akebia trifoliata. The sequence goes on along the minus strand of NC_141385.1, from coordinate 42,421,125 downwards.
ATTTTTTAACGCGAAATTACCAAACGGTAATTTTGAGGTGAGACGCAGATTTTCGACGCAAAAGCGCAAAAAAGCGGTTTAAAAATCGAAAACAAACACCCGCTAAAATTTGGAAAAAATCAAAATTTTACTGTTAAGTCAATCAATAAAACGCAAACTTGACTTACGGTTAAGGGAGTAAACAGAATCTTGCCTTTTGAAAGGGTTAAATTTAATATCACCAATTTAGCAGGGGTATTTCTTAAATATCCTTTTGTTCCATTGATGTTAGGGTTCTAAGTTGTAAAACAGGGTTTAGAATCAGAGCATCAGCAACCTCTCTCTCTCTCTCTCTCTCACACACACAGCTTTCATGGCGCCTTCGCTTTCTGTGAAAAAGGGGGCAAAACCCCAAAATCCTCCACCGAAGAAAAAGCAAAAGAAAGATCTTTTACCTGCAAAACCTTTGAAAGAACTCGACCTTCTCGAAGACTCTGATACCTCAAAGGAAGAAGACGAAGAATTAGACTTATCTGGTTCAGAAGTTTCTTCAGGCGGAGATGATGATCCCTTCACTGATGATTTCCTCCAAGGAAGCGATGATGACGATGGTAAAGTTGCATAAATTCTCTATAGCTATTAGGGTTTTTGTTTTTGTGTTTTTAGGGTTTTTGATTTGCTTCTGTGTTGCAGAGAAAGGTTCGGATTTGGATTCCGATGAGTCAGATATCGAGGAGAAATCGAGAGCTATAGATGAAGAAAAGGCGAGAGAAGAGGAGGAAGCAGAGGCGGAGCTGGAGCTCAATATTAAAGAGGAATCCGATGAGTTTCGATTGCCGACGAAAGAGGTTTGTTTCGTAAATCGTAGCTATTTTTATGTAAATTTCACTTATAGTTTGAGCTTAGTGTTTATTTTTATATTTTTCATTAAATTTAGGAACTTGAAGAAGAAACACATCGACCGCCCGATCTTACGAATTTACAGAGAAGAACAAAAGAGAGTGAGCATCACTCCTTTTGATACCTTTTTTGATAGATTTTTATTCAAACTTCTTTATTAGATATTAAAGTTTTGATTTTTTTTTGCTATTGGTTGTAGTTGTTAGAGTGCTTTCGAATTTTAAGACATTGAGGCAAGAAGGAGCAACCAGGAAGGATTACATTGAGCAGCTTAAAAGGGATTTGAGTTCTTACTATGGTTATAATGAATTTCTGATTGGAGCTTTGGTGGAGGTAATTATAGAGTTTTTAATCATACCTGAAGTATACTCTGCGCTTATAAGACGCCATTGAATCTGTGCTGCATCTTTGGTGTGTGCATCTACGCCACTTTGTGGTGCTCGGCACCTCATATGTTTGTGAGGATCACGACACTTTCACTGAGGGCGCATCAATTCATGGGTGTAAACTGGCTTTGCATTACTTTAAATTATTCTATTGGGAAAATTACCAAAAAAGGGTCAAAGTCTTAGTTAATTTTAAAAAAGAATAATATATATTTTGAATTATCAAAAACAACTTAAATTGCTGGACTGTCCAATGTTTTAGTAACTCGTTGGACAGTCCAACGTTTTATGTTATTTTATGAATTTGCCTTAATAGCCAAGGGACATTTTTGGGAGCTTTAATGGGTTTTTACCAAATTTTTGAAAAGTTAGTGTTTTTTTGATAATTAATGAGATATTTGAGTCCTTTTTTGTGGTAATTTTCCATTTTCTAATTTGTTTTCTAATGTCTTATCTGTTTATTATTATTATTTATATAGATGTTTCCAGTTGTTGAACTTGTGGAACTTATTGAAGCTTTTGAAAAGTCTCGGCCCATTTGCTTGCGGACAAATACTTTAAAGGTGGAAAGATGCTGCTGACATTTTTAAACTTTTTTTTCCTCTCTGAATTATCTGTCCTCCCTGGGTTTTACTTGTTCTACTATCAATGGACGACATCTTGATAAAACTTATTTTTGGTAATAAGTAGACTCGAAGACGGGATTTGGCTGATGTCTTGTTAAACAGAGGAGTAAACCTAGATCCATTAAGCAAGTGGTCAAAGGTAATAGTTTTTCTATGTCATTATAAATTTTAATTTATTGTTTAGTATTTGAAATAACCATATTCAACCATTGGTAGGTTGGATTGGTTGTGTATGATTCACAAGTGCCCATTGGTGCCACTCCAGAATATATGGCTGGTTACTACATGGTAACTCTCTCTCTCTTTTGGTTTTTTTTCCCCTTCTGTTGGTGTTATCAATTGGTCTTTTTAAGCTTGTATGCTTAGAGTTTTCCTGTTTAACTTGTTTGCAGCTGCAAAGTGCAAGCTCCTTTTTACCCGTAATGGCTCTAGCTCCTCAGGAAAATGAGCGAATTGTAGATGTGGCGTAAGAACTTAGCATCTTGTTCGGATGAGTGATTTGCATTGTTTAAGATATTCTAATGGTATTCTAGAATAGTAAGGTCAAAGTAAATAATGTATGCTCTAAATTTGAGATAGATTATTCCCAAAATATAGTTCTATAGGGTTGAAAATTTAACTAAATGGGTTAGTGCTTTATATTGCTACTGTGATGGTGCTTATGAGTTTTTGATCGCATTCCCATTCATCAACCAAGAAACTCAACAAAATACTAGGAGTTGTTAGGACTTAGGACCATAACATCTTGTATAATTTGTTTGCTTAAATAGATGTTCGTGATGAGATTTATTGCTTCATCAAATTTTAAATCTTTTACACTATAGTAAGTCATGTACTGGAACTTGAAAATTTCAAAGCCATTGTTCTTGTATTGTTTTCCAACACTAACAAGCAAATTGTTGAAAATTTTAATTCCCCAAACATATAATCAACATATTCAAGCATTTGCACCTGATATATATACCGTTCCATACTTTCATTAACAAATTATTTCACTTTTTTGATATTAGTGTATATCCTTCTTTTGTACCAGGGCTGCACCTGGTGGAAAAACAACTTATATTGCAGCTCTCATGAAGAACAGTGGTATGTGTTAATTTCTTGCTGATTCCCGCTATTCTGTTGTTTATTTTGGACAGTTTCAGTTATTCTAGTTGCATGCATGTGATACTTTTTTCCTGGTTTGGATGGTCTACACTTGAACTAAGTAGCTTTTGACTTTTACATTTTTCCCACCATTTTCACTTTGATGAGCATAGCATAACAATTGTACACTGTCAAGAAAATATTATATTACGTACCTCTAGCTCTGAAACCAACCTTCTTATTTTTTCATTAAGTGCTTTGCTTCTTAAAGGCCAGCTCATTGAATTAGAGGCATCAATTAAGACTTCAATCTGTGAATTAAATTAGTAACTTACAAATTAAATGTAAATTTTACTTGCAAGTATACAAGTATGATGCAGTACCCAAAAGGTTGAACTGACAAAGATTGACTATTGCAACCAAAATTACCAATACGAAAATTGATAAAAATAAATTCCAAATATGTTAATTCAATTTTTTTTTCCAAATGATAATTAAATCTAACCGAATTAAAAAGTGAAATTTAACATGGAAAAAATATTAAGGATTCGAAGATCCACCATCATTTTTTATGGATTTTCTATAATTCAATTAAATTTGAATAACAACTTGATCTAATCGAAAAATTTAGAATTAAGATTCGTACTAAGTTCAATTTAAAAAAAAAACATCAGATTTTATAAAATATTGTTTTTAAGCAATTTTACTATATGAATCTACTAGAGGGACTATCTAGCATCTGATGTAATTGGAATACACATTAGATCAAGAAATTGTTTAGGTAGATTAATATGAATGAAGTCAAACAATTACATTAATACATCCAAAAATATTCATATATTAATTCATCAATAAAAAAAATTACAATGTTGTGGCTTCTCTTCTCCTTTAACATTGATTTTAGCCGAGCATCATCAAATACGTCATTATTTCTTCTACTAAAACAAATAAAGAATTAGAAATAATACTCGTTTTCTTCTTCACGTTGATCGAGGTACTACCTCTTCGATCCTTCACTTTTCCTTTTTTATCATTTTAAAAGAAGAAGATGAAAATTAGGAAAAGAAGTAGAGAAGAAGAAAATTAGGATATCAATGAGAGTCCCAATCGTCGGAAAAAAGTGAGCAAATTAAAAAGAGAAATATTAGAAAGTGAGAAATGTTTTGGGGAGAGAATGTGAGAGAATAGCAAGAGAGAGGGGACGTGGTAGTGAGAGAATTCGTTGGAGATATAGGATGATAAAGTAAATGAGGGAAAGAGGTGAGAGAAAACAGAAAGCGAGAGGAAAAGGATGGAGAGAAAAAGAATAGAAGGAAAAATAGGGAGAGGAAGTGATCTTTGTTGGAGAGGGATATATATATATTATAGATTTCTCGTTTTTCATTTGGTCTTTCTGTCTTTTTATGTACTTTGCAACAATGTCCTTTCTCCATTCTTTTAATTACCATGGATCATCCCGGCTATGTTGATTATTATCAGCAAAAATAAGTTATTTCCAACAGTTGGATTGTCCAAAATGATATCCGTGTGGTCTTAACACCTAGAGTAACAAAGTGATGTAGATTTAACATAATTTTTAATCAACATTTTGGGCATATTTCCAATGTCTAGATATTGTTGTTATACACCAAGACCACTCTTTAATTTACTGTCCGTTGTGGTTTCTTGTCTTGGTCCCATTGCTTTATGTTGTCGTTTCTTTCAGCATGGTAATTTTTTTTTTCAAGCGCCATGGTCTTGCTAATCTTTTTTTTATACATGCAACTTTTACCAGGAATACTTTATGCAAATGAGATGAAGGAGCCAAGACTCAAGTCACTTACTGCAAATTTGCATCGTATGGGTGTAACAAACACCATTGTCTGTAATTATGATGGAAAGGAGGTTGGTTTTGAGTTTCATAACCTTTGAAGCCTTTTTTTTAATCTAGATAGTTATTATTAGTATATTAGACATTTGGCATGGTTTGATGAATATGTTGCCCCTTCATATTGTTGTCTTGAGGTTCCACAAAATTTTCATGGATTCATGTGAACTGATGGCATGTGATTTTTTATTCCAGCTTCCCAGGGTCTTGGGGCTAAACTCTGTTGATCGAGTGTTGTTGGATGCACCCTGCAGTGGGACTGGGGTAAGCAAACCAGACTATGCTAACACCCACTTAATCTCTCGAAGTTGTTTCTCTTCTTTATTGTTTGCTGTATGAAAATTGGATGAATGTTCTATGATTTAACAGGTTATATCTAAAGATGAATCTGTTAAAGCATCTAAAAGTGCTGAAGATATACAGAACTGTGCTTTCCTGCAGAAGGTATATTCATTTTTCCTATCGAGTGAAATTTCTTGAAATCTTAGGCTTACTTGGATGGTGTTATTGTATCTGTCTGACCTGTCTATCTCTCCAAAAAAAGTAAATGAAGCTTTCTTTCAAGAATGTGCTTTGAATTTTTATTATGGTGTTTCTGGGGATTGTTCCCATTTTTGTTATGTTTTGGGCTCATTTTGATGTGCTTTTTATTAATGTAGATGTGCATTTTTATTACTTAGATTCTTCAGAACTAGTATGAAATAGTGCTTTTATGTTTGCTTTGCAGCAACTGATTCTTGCAGCAATTGACATGGTGGACGCTCGTTCCAAATCTGGGGGATACATTGTTTACTCAACTTGCTCCATAATGATTGCTGAGGTTTGTGTATGAGTACCACTTTGGATAACCAATTATGCCAATTTCTTTTCTAAAATTTCAGCTTACTACCTGCAGAACGAAGCGGTCATAGATTATGCACTCAAAAAGAGGGATGTACAACTCGTGCCATGTGGACTAGACTTTGGTAACCCAGGGTAAGTAGTTTCTCATAATCTGCATTTATGAGTCAAATTATAGTTATCCTCATCTTTAATCCTTTGGTTTTCTACCCAGGTTTACCCGCTTTAGGGAGCACCGATTTCACCCCTCGTTAGAAAAGACGAGACGTTTTTACCCTCATGTTCACAACATGGATGGATTTTTCGTGGCCAAGGTTTGTCCCTTCCTCTATGATAATCTCTTTGTCAAATGCAATTTAGATTTTTGGGTAATTCTCTTTTGATTTAGTCAGCTCTCCTCATGAGCCACATTTGAAATTTTTTTGTTATTGGGGTTTAGAAAGTTTTATCGGATTTTATGCAGACCAAGTTGCACCCTTAACCTTACTATTGGTTTACTTGGCTAGATACCTTTCTGGAGCACTTGGTATTGGTTTCATAACTTTGGATTACTCCATTACTTCTTGCAGTTAAAGAAGAATAGCAATTCCAAGCCAACAGCTGAACCATCTGAACCGTCAGAAACTGTGGAACAGGCACCCGTGCCCGATGACAGTGGAAACAATGAAAACCACACGGAGGAAAAATCTCACCAACTTAAAGTTCATACTGGTCCCAGTAAGTCAAATGGTAGCTGGAAAAAGGGTGTACCCATAAAAGGGAAGGAAAAGTCCCCATCCATGGCCAGAGAATGGAAGAAAAGGAAATTTCCATCTCGAGAGGAAATCTCAAGAGCCAGGTAAGAGATCACTTCTTTCATACTAATTCTTTAACGTTCAACAGCTACAAAATTGCATTTAACATCCAAGAAAATTTTCGCCACAGTAGAAGCTAAAATCTTTTTTCGTTCTTCCCCTATTCTGTGCTCCTGTTTCAGAGAAGAGAAAAGGAAAGGTTTCAGAGTAAAGAAAGATTCAAGCAAGAATTTTAGGGCTCGAAGGGCGGTATAATGACATAAAGAATGTAGCATGTTGGGTTGACTGAAGCCGCTTGGCAAAATAGTGGCAGCACAGCTCCAGACTTTGAAAGTTAAGTTATGATGGAATTGGATTCATATGTAATTGCAATGTGATCAAGCATTGTTGAAAGAATCAGAGGTTGGTTCTTCATCCCTCTGGTGCGAAATTTTGTCATGTATTTTATCTTCACTTTCTAAACTTTATTTTCCTTTCCTTAGGCACAACAAATTTAACAACTTATGTTTGCTCTTGTTTCTCTGAGCTTCATTTTTCACCCCTTTCGGCTTTCATGTATGAGATGACTTTCAGACAACTGCAATGATTCATTATGGTCAATGTTATTGGTAAAAAAAGGTGACTCTCAGTCATCTGTTATATGATTGTCGGTCGCTTCATTCTCCATTGCGATGATTTCTTATTAAATACCAATGCAACCAACCTAAAGCTACCTGAATTCTCCTTCAAGTCCCTCCCTGAAGGCTTCTTTCCATGGTATCAAAATATTTTCATAGCTGATTTTTATGGAAAATAAACTCGCAACGATGCTGGCATGATTTCCCAGGTCTATGGTATCATCACTGGTAAACTTTACCTACTAAGCTAGCTGAAGGCAGCGTAACTTCTAAGTGTGCAAGAATGTGGTCTCTCCGTTCCAATTTAGGTCTCATTACTCAACCGAGTCCGACCCCAGTAGCCTGTTTGCTGGTGGGATTTCATTTTTCTACCACTCAAGTACTCAGCTTGGTTCTTGATACAATTGAAATTTCCCATAACAAGCCACTTAGGGGAGTTAATGCATTTGACCTTACTTCTAAGGTCCCTGCAATGATTCCTTCGAGCAATTCTAAAATTTTACCCATACACCACAGTTGAAAAGAAAGCTTCCCCCTTCCTATGCGCCACTCTGAACTTTGCCCTTTCGATTAGGGGTGCAATTTGGTCCGGTTCGAACTAAATTTATAGCTTTGGTGTGGTTTGGTTTGGTTTAGAATAAGTTGCAATTTGGTTCCGAGTTACGAAAAATGGAGAACCGGTCAATTTGGTTCGATTCTTGGATCAAACTTGTCTAGAATTGAATCAAACCCTTATGCAATAAAAATATATGTATATTATAATTATTTTATGAGTTAGGACATAGAGTAATGATCTTTTATGGATAAACTAATGACTTTTTTATGGATAGATTAGTGATTTATCGTATGAAATTTTATGTTTGTTTTTTTCTTAAAAAATATTACAATTTATAGAATATTGGCAACCCATAGAACCGAACTGAGCCAAACCAACTTTAGTTTGGTTTGGGTTGGTTTGGTTCCAATGGAATTTGGTTCAGTTTTGGTTCTTATTTAGTGGAATCGACCTAGGTTGGTTCAATTTCAATATAACCTCAAACCGAACCAAGTTGCACCCCTACTTTTGATCATTATTATTGAGAACTTGAAGTCAATTATCATGATGTCCCAACTAACCAAAATCTCCTATTAATGACACTACTGTTAGGGGTGCAACTAAGTCCGGTTCAAATTGAGAACCGAACCAAATCAATCTATGGATTGGTTTGGTTTGACTTAGAATAAGTTGCGTTTCGATTCTGGGTTAGGAAAATGAAAAAATGATCAAATTCGATTTGATTTTCGGTTCAAGGTTTGTATAGAACCAAATCAACCCGTGAACTAAACTCTTGTATAATAAATAACTAAATATTAATTTTTTTATGAATTATTTTAGGAGTTAAGACAGATTTGTGATTTTTTTATGGATAAATTAATGGAATTTCTCTGGATACACATTAATCTAATTAGGACATAAATTTCCTGGTTATTATTTATTTTTCATTAAAAAAATATTGTTTCTAAGCACATTGGTGGGATATTGACAACCCATAGAACCGAACCAAACCAAACTGAACGAACCAAATCAACCTTAGTTCAGTTTGGTTTGGTTCTATAAGTATTTCGGTTCTGGTCATGTCTGTTTGGTTCCAATTTGACCCCAATCCGAATCAAGCCGAACTAAGTTGTGCCCCTAAGTACTGTAATTGTTGGTCCAACAAAGATAGCGTCATGGACGTGATTAAGACCATTTCAGCCTCTTATGAGAGCTGCTATTGGCACCCCAACTTTTTCTCTATTTTAAAATTATTTATCACACTTCAATTAAAGATTAAAACACACTTTTCGAACATTACAAATGTTTTGCTCAAATTATAATCTCAGCATTATTACACTCTGCTCAAACAATTTCGGTAACTGTTTACAATTATAATTATGCTCATATAAAATCTTGAACCCAAAAAAGGGAAATCTAGCGCGCAAAGAGAAAGAAAGAGAGAGAGAGAGAGTTTCTATTGGCACCCGAACTTTTACTCATTTTCAATCAGTCATTTATTTTCATTATTTTTAATTGGGGCGTAACAAGTAAAATTTGAGGTGCCAATATCAGCTCATTATGTTTTTCATATTCCATCATTTCCCTCTCCCAGAAAATAAGGACTATATTATTTGTATATAATAAATAAAAATAAAAATCTCAAAACTCTCTTATTTAAAGTTTGTTAAAAGTAAGAAAAAAAAAAAATACATTTAAAGGATGAAAAGCAAAACTAATAAGCAACAAGTCTCCTCTAGCAAGTAGCATGCATGTCTTGTAATTAACCACGGCAACGAGGCATAGGCAACACAACAAACTTCATCAATCCAACCCCGCAGTGCAAACCAGCACGTGCCCCACAAGCAAAGAAGTAAGGCTGCCATTTCTTCATCACAAATTTGAATCCTTTTCCGCCTCCTTGTGTCTCATTTGCCACTAGTTTCGCCCTCCTTAGATCACACTTCAAGAAGCTCCAAAAGTCGGGAAGCAAGTAGACGTTGTGAGGAAAGGTCGTGCTGTTGGGAGGATCGTACTTGAAAACTGTAACAACAATAACGTCATCGTAGATACATAATCAAGATACTATTAATTCAGGTTCGTTAATCTGTTTTTGTTAGTTAATAAGCTAACAATCATATATAGTTCAAAAATTATATATATATACATGGTGTAAAAAGTATTTCTCCATTTCTTCCCATCAGATATGTGTCACCTCGATATATGTAAATTAAAATTTGAGAGGGGAATTTTGAAAATTATGAATAAAAAAGAAAATGAAGGTAGAGTGCAATGAACTAAAAATTTGCACCTATTCTACTACTGACTTAAGAGTAAATAGTTTATACAATGATCTCAAGATGTGTGGAAATTAAATACTTCGAAGTGAACCATAAGGAATCGAGTTGAATTTACTAGTATTACTCACCTAATGTGTCATTAAGGTAAAAGGGACCATTTCGAAAAGCCCAATCAGTGTAATTGAAGCCAAAACGCCAATTTTCAGTCCCTCCCACAATAGTTGTCTTGGCTAGACTAACTCCCATCATGCATGCAGTCACAAGGAGGATGAGCCCTTGAGCATAACCAACCCCACATCTCATAGCCATTTTCAAATGTAAAGCTCTACAAACAAAGCTCTAAAGAAGGATTATATGTGAGAGAGTGAGATGGTAGGAATGCAAGAGACCAATGGGGTTTAAATAGGGACAGAGTTAACATGGAATTAAACCAAATTTTCTTACTTTGTTTGGGTTGGTAAGAGAAGGAATAAAGATAAAATATCTCACTCTTAATTATTCTTTCTTTTAAAGGTGGACCATGGAAGTCTCCCCTTCATTTAAATATTTTAAATGTACAAATGACATAAAAATCCTTTAAAGTTAACAAATTATAAGGCTCCTACCCCCTCTCTCAATTCGGGTTATAAAATGGTTTAATTAATAATTCCTATAACTATGGGCATACCTTTGTTAGGTGTCTGACCTCGGTCGGATGGTGAATACAAATACTTACTCACATAGTATTGTAAAGTTTGCATGTTCATCCATGATCATAGATCACGCTGTTCACAGTGTGAAAAAAGCTCAAATTTGACGGTTCTGAGTCGTCAAATTTCATAAAAATTGACGGAAAAAAGAGTTTAATAGGCGTTGAATTTTTCATTGTCAAATTTATTTTTTTTCATGGACTGAAACTATCAAATTAATGAAGGATGGGAGAAATTTGACAGCTTTAAGCCGTCAAATCTTAGAATATTTAGAATTTCAATGGTCCTACACCGTCAAAATTCAATTTCTAAAACTTGTGGGTATTAGCCCGTCAATTTCTTTTGTCGAATTTTTCAGTTTTCACGTAGTGATTGGTCTATTGGAGCTTAATTAGCTTAGACATTAATGTGTAAAAATAGAGAAAGGTAAGGTTGAAAGAGTAATTTCTCATGTTAACTGATTAAAGTCAAAGTGTCATCAACTACATTACAGAAGCTTTGGCAATTTTCCATTTTGTGAGAAGTCCTCCCCACATCGAAGGCTGTAATGTAGGCTAGTGGAGAGTTGAGAAGACTTCCAATGGTCAAACCAACAACATTTTTTACTGTTCTTTTATAACAAATGACAAGTGACGTACAATGCGCGTAAGGGTTACGTACAGTGCTGTCAATGGATCGGGTTTCGGATTGATACCGAATTAGTACTGATCCGATAAGGATTTATTAGACCCGGCATGATCCAATTGGATCTGTCATTTTCAAGTCTGGACCCAATCCGATTAGATAATAGATTTTTTCTTCTCAAAACCAACTCAATTCGACTTAATAAGATGAATCGTGATAATCTATCTACGCCATGTGGCAAACTCAATCGACTATCCTGATGTGACAAGTTTGAAAACCACAAATCTGCACTCTTTGGGATACATTCTGCACTTCCCCATAAAAACATATTTCTCGGGGAGCGCAAATCTACAATTCTCGAACTTGTCACGTCAATAGTCAATTGAGTATGCCACGTGGACTAGTCAAATTGTCACAACTCTAATAAGATTGATAAAACGTACAGCTTACACCATATATATCTAGAAAAGTGTTTAGTATAAATATAAATCATTTATATATATATACATTCCAATCTCAATTCATAAACATGAAGTCCATAGATCAAATTTCTGTTACATACCAGTAAATTAGCAAGCTTAATAGATAATAATACTGTTCTTGATTCCTTAAAGTTTTTGAACAATAAATCCCAAACTCACAAAAATCTTTCACCTTAGCCTACAGAATATAAGATTATAATAGGTAGCTCCACCCCAATCCCTAAATACGGCCAAGGCGATGGGAATGAAATAACACATGTATTTGGGAGGGGGATGACTACCGATACTTATAAATTTAGGGTCCTTTAATCTTAAACCCACCTTAAAAGGTAGAAGATTTTGGTATATATCAATATCCTACAAAAGGGGAAATCACATCTCACGAATTGAAAATTTGCTTAGATTGCGTGCCTTGTTTCCAATTATACCCTTAAGTAATTTAGGCAACAACTCAAACCCAAATTTATAAGTAACTACATGTATAGGGCAATAAGAAAGCAGGTTTTATTTTAGAAACAAATAAAGAAATGCGTGGGAAGAATCCCACAATTTTAAATAAACATCCAACAATCTCCCACTTGCCCACACATGTACTATTAAGTTTTGAAAATGACTATCATGGGTTGCAACCTTTATAAAATCAAGTGGTCAGTCTTTATTTTGAAAAATCTTTGCCTAAAATAATTTTGGGTAAAACTTCTTTTTTTACTCAATTTCAAAATAACACTAGCGATGGATCACGAAAGCTTAGGTGTTTCTTTTATTCACATCAAGATAGTTCCACAATCTCAAAGTTAGTATCATTAATGAATTTGAGAGTTTAAACTTTGTCGTGATTTTACTAAAGTGATGTATATAATCATGTACACACTTCATGCATTCTTACATGTATATGTTCTATGTCCGTCATGCTTCACACTTTTGATGTGTTGTTCTAATATATTTTACGACAAACCAACCTTGTGAAAATATCACCAACCTATTAGAACAAAGGTCCAATCATGCATTCTTCAGATACATCTAACTCAAGCATACCTCATGAAGACATTAACTGTATTCTCGGACTAAACTTCGAATAATAACATGAAAAGAATTTACAGATGTGTGCCTATCAAATCTAATTCAAACCTTAGAATGATAATATTTTCAGGCAAAGTTGAGATTTTATTTCATGTCATATGCATAAATAACATATATAAACAAAATGATGCATCAACAAATCCTTAAAGATAGCAAGGTGAAATTTTAAATTTTATGAGATAACTCCCATTCAAACAACGAAGTTAACAGACTCTGGCAATCTCTTCTTTAACTTTCTCTACATGAGGAGACTCATGATTTGTACGTGATTCTTAACTTTAGTCACATATTTCATCCTTATATAATTGATAGTGACTTCAATATTAAATAAACAACCATAAGACTGGAAGTAAAATCATCACTTCCAACTTTCTATTGATTCTTAACTACATCACATTATTGAAATATTATTGCTCCCACAAATCTCAATATATTCCAAGCAAGGAATTGATACATAAATTAACACGAGAGTGGAGAAAGATCAATAGAGTGACAACTAATAATCCAACTTTATTATTAAAGGATAAATAATCTTACTCAAATAATAGCTAATAAGTCTAAAAATAGGAATAAAATTTCGTATGAATGATGATATAAGTGATGACATAAACTAAAATAAAACGACACACCATCCGATAGTCATTGATATACGATACTTACAAAACTTAACCTCAAGTTTAGCACTTTTCTTGGTGTTGAGACTGTCCTTCCTTTTCTTTGAACTAGCTTTTGAACTTATGACAATCTTTTTTCAGAACCAACATTCAACATCTTCACGTTCAATACATTTTACCTTAACAGTCCTTGCTTTTTATTCTTCTTAAAACTATTTTTCTTGAAGTTATTCTTACAAGAAGAATGAACAGTTAAATGAGAAAACTCTACCTTGAATTTTTTTAAACGTTCTTCCTGAGCCACACACGAATTCATAAGTTGATGCAGACTCCACTTGGTCTCTTGAGCATTGTAATTTACTTTGAAAGTGTAAAATGATCTTGGTAAAGAAAGAACTGTCATATGAACTAGAAGCTCATGCATCCTCAAAGGTAATCTCATGCTCTCTCAAATCATTCACCAATTTCAACATCTTCAAAACTTAACCTCTAGGGAAGAACTGTCATATGTAAGCAGTGATCTCTTAGGACCTCATTAAGAGATCATTGCTTTCATAACTAATTTTTAATGTACAACAACTAAAAAATTGCGGTAAACATCCAAGAAATTTTTCGTCACAATCGAAGCTAAAACCTTTATTTCTTCCCTCCTCTATTTTGTGCTCCTGTTACAGAGAAGAGAAAATGAAAAGTTTTAGGGCTCAAAAAGCAATATAATGACATAAAGAATATAGCATGTTGGGTTAACCGAAGTCGCTTGGCAAAATAGTTGCAACACAACCCCAGACTTTGAAAGTTAAGTTATGATGGAATTGGATTCATATGTAATTGCAATGTGGTCAAGCATTGTCGAAAAATGAATCAAGGGTTGGTTCGTCATTCGTCTAATGAGAAATTTTGTTATGTTCCTCCAAGCTTAATGTTACACCCCTTTCATGTATCAGATCACTTGTTATGGTTGTCAGTCGCTAACAAGTGATCTATGACTGCGTTTGTCTCAATTGTTATACCGCCCACTACTGAATTGACATTGCTACCAAGCCACCTCCTCCATTTTCCATTCTTCATTCTTCATTCTCCATTTCGACATTAAATAGAGAGATTTATTGGGCAAACCTACTTGTTGCAATTTTATTACAAAAATTCCCTTACTTTATCAAGTTTGTTACTTGAACAAACCTTACTTTATGAATCAGCCTAGCATGACTAATTTAGTAAGATATCAAATCTTACTAAGGGTCTTTGGGCCCGCATGAATTAGCAATCCAACTCAACAGCCTTCTAGATTTTATAGAAAAAATCAGATTCAAAAGTAAATTTTTTTAAGAAGAAAACCTTTTTGATTGTTGATGTTGAAAATGGATGGCTACTAAACTCATAAATTTAAAACTAAAATTCGACAATGAAAATAACTTTTTTATCGATTTTTTTCGCTAAATTTCTTAGGATTTTGTCCTTTATAATCGTGTGACATTAGATCATATTTTTGGATGCCACAAATTGATGCGGTTAGAACTTAAAACCACTCCAAGGTCTTTTAAAGTAACAATTTAACAGGATAAATTTGAGTATCCACTCCAAGGTTTTTAGGTAACAAACATGATAAAATGCGATTTCCTTGACTTGTCAAAATTCTAAGGGAGTTTTTATAATGAAAATGCAACAATTAAGTTTGTCGGGTAAATCTCTATATTAAATTTTAATGCAGTCAACCAAAAGCTACCTGCATTCTCCTTCAAGTCCTTCCCTAAAGGATTCTTTCAATCCCAAATGAATTCCCAGCTCTATGGTATCATCACTCGTGAACTTTACCTACTGAGCTATAATTGAAGGCAACTTAGCTTCAAAGTGTGCAAGAATGTGGTCTCTTTGTTCTGATTTTGGTTTCATTATTTTCTTGAGTTCTATATATAGTTGTCCCCCCCTCCCCTGTATGACCTCCATAATTTTTTTTAGTTGGTAATGTAGAATCTGATTTTTATTGAGTATTTTCGGATAAATATTACATGAACCCTAATAGGGTATTTATAGAGATTACATCAACCAAGATATGGAAACTAGCATAATATATAAATATTCTCCTTTATTAATATTCCTAATGTAGAATATCTTAATTGATATTATTATATTAATTATTTTCCGTCATTACCTTCCTTTAGTGATGAGATTCATTGATAATGATACAATATATCTCATGCATCATAATCTCTTACACCCTCCCGTAATTGTATGGTCTTTTGAAAAAAGATTATACAATTGGTTTAATTGAATAACTTATCTTGATTTCATGAAATATTTGATAATGGATAATTGCAAACATCTGATCAAGATTGATGGCGGTCACCATCTATCTGTGAAATTCATCACTGTCACATCCCGCTCATTTTTGAGTCTATCAGATCCGATGGCCCACTAGATCAAGACTATTATGATCTCTCACATAAGTATACAAATAAGGATTGTGCGGTTTAAATACAAGAACTCTCATTAAAGAGATTTTAGATCAAATAAAAATCAAGATTGCGAGGCATTAACGTGAGAAGTAGGGAGGTTTGTAGGCATTAACTTGATGTTGGTGGGAATTATTTTTCTCCTTCCCAATTTCTCATCCTGGTTCTTGATACCATTGAAATCTACCATAACAAGCCAATTAGAAGAGTTAATGCCATAGGTTTTACTTCTAAGGTCCTGACAATGACTCCTTCAAGCCATTCTAAAATTTTCCCCATACACCTGCTCTGATACCATGTTAAAACCCATGGACCTAACTCATCCTTGAAAACCGGCTTACAAGGAGAGAGTTATCATGAGGTCCCAACCAACCCAAATTCTCCCATTAATGGTGCTACTGCAATTGTTGGTCCAACAAATATAGCCTCATGGACCTGATTAAGTCCTTTATTTCCTTTTGTTTTGTAGGATCATTTAGAGCACCTTTATATTCCAAACTGCCGCAGTGATTGGGAATATGGGGTTGATTTCTTCCCTTCCCCTCTTTTTGATCGTTGAAGTATTTCACCCCTCTTTTTCTTATCTTTTTTATTTTTATTTTTATAATCATATTCAGCCATTTCCATCTTTCTATAATCTTATTTTTATTTTTATAAAGATTATAATCTTTTTCTTTCTATAATAAACACCACCATGCCACCAATACATTTATTCATATATATATAATAATAAAAAAAACTCTCATTTTAGCCTCTCTTATTTAATTTTGTTAAAATTAAGAAAACCAGGATAATAGATATAGCGGAAAAAATGCAAAACAAGCAGCAACTGTTGTTGCATCTTCCCTAACATGCATGTCTTCTAACTACGGCAACGAGGCATAGGCATCACAACGAACTTCATCAATCCAACCTTGCAGTGCAAACCACCACGTTCCCCACAGGCAAAGAAGTAAGGCTGCCACTTCTTCATCACAAACTTGAATCCTTCTCCACCCCCTTGTGTTGCATTTGCCACTAGTTTTGCTCTCCTTAGGTCGCACTTCAAGAAGCTCCAAAAGTTGGGAAGCAAGTAGACGCTGTGAGGAAAGGTGGTGCTGTTGGGAGGATCGTACTTGAACACTGTAACAATAAGAACGTCATTGTAGATAGCATATTATTTAATTGTTCATTTTTTTCCATCAAACATGTGTCACCTCATCTTCCCGTTCATAATAAAATAAGGATTTTGTTAAGGTGTGTCCTCAGGGCATACTTTAAATTAAAATGCAATAAATACACTTTGGAAATTGGAATTTGAGGGTATTTTGGTAAAAAATAATTTTTTCATGGTCATTTTCAATACAAATTCCAATTTCCAACGTGTATTTATCGCACTTTAAGGGCACATGTTGATAAGAATATATGAAAAGTACCATAGAAGATGGTATCATCTGCCCAAATAGAGGTCAGAATGATTCATGAAAGATGTCAGTTAGTTATATCGAGCGGCTGAACCATAGATAGCAATAAAATTAGCCAAATGAAAATAAAATAAAATAAGTTAAAACATTAAGAAAAACCAAGGGATGATCTATAGAATAAAGACATGAATTCTTAAAATTATTGATAAAATTTAATGGTGAAAAAATCTAAATATAAAATAAATAAATAAAATAAGTGAGAAGAATGAATGGAAGGTGCAATGAACCAAAAATTTACATTTATTCTACTATTGACTTAAACGTCTGAGTGTAATTTTAGGAGACATGCATATACAATTAATATTGACATAAGAGTCAATAGTTTATACATCCATGTCGAGATGTGTGGAGAGTACTTCTATGTGAACCATAAGGAATTGAGTCGAATTTACGAATGGTACTCACCTAACGTGTCATTAAGGTAAAAGGGGCCATTTCGAAAAGCCCAATCAGTGTAATTGAAGCCAAAATGCCAATGTTGGGTCCCTCCCACGACAGTCGTATTGGCTAGACTAACTCCTATCATGCATGCAGTCACAAGAAGGATGAGCCCATGAACATAACCAATCCCACATCTCATAGCCATTTTCAAATATAAAACTCTACAAATAAAGCTCTAAAGAAGGATTATATGTGGGATTGAGATGGTTGGAATGCAAGAGACAATGGGGTTTAAATAGGGACAGAGGTAACATGGAATTAAACCAAATTTTCTTACTTTTTTTGGTAAGAGAAAGGAATAAAAAAAATAAATAAATAATCTCACTGTTAATTCTTTCTTTCTTTTAATGGTAGGCTTTGGAAGTCTCCCCTTCATTTAAATATTTTAAATATACAAATGACCTAAAAATCCTTTAAAGTAAATATAAAAAAAATTATAAAGCTCTTACTCACTCTCTCAATTCTGGTTATAAAATAGTTTAATTAGTGATTTTTTTAATAATAATTCTTATAATTATGGGCCTGATCTAGATCACAAATATTGTAAAGTTTGCATGTTCATCCATGATCTGATGATCACACTATTGGAGCTTAGTTAGCTTAGACATTAATGTTCAAAAATAAAGAAAGATTAGGTTGAATGAGTAATTTCTCATGTTGGCTGATTAGGTTTAGTGTCATCGGCTGCATTGTTGAGGCTTCGGTAATCTTCCATTTTGTGAGAAGTCCTCCCCACATCAAAGGCTGCGAGGTACAGTAGGCTAGTGGACGGTTGAGAAGACTTCCAAGTCCAACGGTCAAACCAAAGGCATTTTTTTACTGTGTTTCTATTGCAAAAGTGGCGTACAATGCACCTAAGGGTGACGTTACGTCTCTAGTAGGGGTGTCAATGGGTACCCATTTAATCGAAACCGAATCGGAATTGGAATCGAAAACTCCGGTTCTAGATCCCTTTTTATTGGAATCGATTAGAGCCGGGTCTAAAATGGAACAGAACTGATAGGAACCAGAACCGTTAAGTTCCAAAATAAATGGAATCGAAACCGAAGCGCGGGCACCCAAAATCAATTTATTTTGTCATTTATATCCATACTATAAAAGATTTAAGATATTTTTTATTTCAAAATAAGTGCATGTTATATATAATTCTTCAATTTTTTGTATAAATTATCAATTGAAGTTTAAAATGGGTTATTCTTCTAAAAATTTGTTAATTTTAACAAAGATAAATTTTTTACTTTAAAAAAAAATCATTAATTTGTATCTTTAGTATAACAAATTATAACTAAGTTAATAATTTTGTTGATAATATGTTATTTTTTGAAGGAAATTTTTTGTTATAATGATTTGAAATACTTTTTTTCTCATTCGATTCTTGAGAATCGGAACCGATGGGTACCCATGATTTTTTACGGTTCCGATTCCATTTATTTTAAAATCGGACCTTGAACAGACAAGAATCGAAACCGAACTAATATTAATGGTTATGATTCTAAGTTCCTTAAGAACCGAATCGGAACCGACCCATTGACACACCTAGTCTCTAGGGCTGTTAAGTGTCAATGGATAAGGTTTGGAATTTGGATTGGATTGGATTGCTTTAACGAATTAGTACCAATCCGATAAGGATTTTATTGGACCCGGATCCAATTGGATCTGTCATTTTCAAGATTTGGTTCTACTCTAGCCCATTCGATTTAGTAAGATTTATATAAAATACAGTGTACACTATAAATGATATATTTAATAAAAATGTTAAATATAAATATAAATCATTTATATATATTCCAAAAAAGGTTACCAGATTGGGTACCTACCACACCAGAATAGGAGTGATTTCTTTATTGGATTGGGTCCTTATTTTAAAACCCAAATCCTTGGTTCAAAACCATAGTTAGTGGATCGGAATGGATCATATTTTGGGTTTCATCTGATCCATTGACAGCCACTCACCCCAACCCATACTAAGGTTTCACATTGAAAGGAATAAAAATATGCAAGAGGTTGAATTGTCTCAACTTGAAGCTGCCCTCGAAAATATCTAAATTCACCTCTAAGAGCAATTCCGACTGGTCTCTAAATTTAGAGATAGAAACGTTTGAACCTATCTCCAACCGATTTCTCAATCTCTAACAACCCCTCTAATTCATGACTCTAAATTTAGAGAAGTGGGAAATTTTTAAGTCGTCTCTAATCACTATTCATTACTTCTAATACTAATTCCGTTCCCACATTTTTACATAAATGTCGTTTTGATTTTCATCTTTTCATAAAATATATTTTAAATATAATTTTTTTCCCTATATATTTTCAATTCTTTTTCTTCAATCCCAACTTTGGAGGGGTGACTGGTTGGAGTTCAAATTGGGTTAGAAGAGAGCATCTTCTTTAACTTTAGAGAAATTGTCAATTTGAAGCCAAATTTTAGAGAAGTAGGCTGTATTTGCTCTAAAAGCCAAAATAAGTGGAGTTGAAGTGCTTTCTCAACTCTCTTTCAACAAAGTTTTTGCCAAGCTATTTTTATAAGAACCTTATTGCAATCACTATAAATAGTCGTTTCATAGAACGAAATAGAACTCATGGTTTCATTTGTAAACAATGTGTAAAATGTAGATTTAAAAGATTTTAGCATTATTTTGTAAGAAAAATAGTAACAATTACTACGATGATGCAACATTCATTTCGTAATGATCGTTACATTAACATAGCTACACTAGTGATCTCCATACTATAGTAGCACTATAACATATCTCACTTACATTGACGGAAAATCCATCACTATAGGTGTGAATTTCCATCGTCTTAGCCTATTGCGACAGATCAAACAACGGAAGTCAAATCCATCGTTATAGAGTAGTATACTGAGATGGTTTTCTTTATTCGTCGTTACAGATCATAAATGTTGTAGTGTGTCATAGCGTATAGCTGTGATAATGTAGTAGTCCTTATTATAGTACGATGATCACTTAAATATAACATGATTTTTATTTGGTTGTTAGTTCACTATTAAAGTATGTGATCCCTAAGAGTGATCACTTTGATATTAAAACAAGCAAAAAATAAGTGGAGTTAAACTATTTCAACTAAAATTCATATATTTTTGGTCATGCTAAAGTGATCTCAAGCTTAGACCTCATATCGCACACCCTGGCATGAAAGTGGTAAGAAAAATACATTTTTTTTTCACTCATATCTTGAGGAAAAGCATTTATGATTCCCATACACTTGCACGTCAGGTGTGCGATGTGAAGTCCAATCTTCAAGTCACTTCAGCATTATTCTTTAGGGTATGCTTGATTGGGCATGGAAAACGGGTAACAAATGCATTTTCATATAAAATTGTATTTTTTATTGTTTGATTGATCTTTTCCACACCATCACATAAAAGTTCACTCTATGCTCTATTTTAATTTTCCACACACAAACCACGGGGAAATGAAATTCCCCCATATACTCAACTTTACAACTACATTCTCTTTTTTTTTTCTTCTTTCCTATCAAATATAGGCCACTATATATATATATATGGGGGCGGTTCGACGGACGTCTCAATAACCATATGAGAAACTGATGTTTCTCTGACGTTAGATGGGCTGAAATCAACGGCGCACATACGTCCGCACGTCAGTTCAGTTATTAAAAACGGAATTTTCAAAATTTGCAAACACATCCCTCCGTTTTTACAAATTTCGAACTAACTCTCCTTCTCTCTTTCTACTCGACAGAACGAGAGTTCAGTCGTTCTCTCTCTCTTCGTCTCCATCGAAATCCTGAGAGTCATCGAGAGCTCGCTCACTTGCTCTCTCTCTCTGTTTTCATCTTCATCTCCATTGAAAACGAGGTACTGGAGAGCTCCTAGAGGTATTGTCTGGGCATTCTGGAGCTGTTAACTCTGTGAACTTGAATCCAGCTAACCCCCATATGTTGGCATCAGCCAGTGATGACCGTACAATTCGCATATGGGGTTTAAATCAGGTCAAACCGAAGCGTAAGGATGCTGAGAGTAATGGTTTTATCCATCATTGCAATGGAGGAACTTGAAGATAACAAGAACATGGGAATAATCAGATATTGATGTTCTCTTCTAGTCCATTGGTTTCATGTAAATTCTTCTCCTTTTCACCTTTATTGCTCCTCTTTCTTTTTCTTTTTTTGTCTTGGCATTCATAGCAAACACGCATGTAAATTGTGCGGCCGCTGTCTGCGAATAAACCATTTACTGATGACCATTTTTTTTTTATAACTGTTTTGTTCAATTTATATTTCACTAATGGGCAGTTGGGAAATCCATGCTGTGAAATGGAGAAAGGCAGGGATGCCTTAATTAAGGATTTGAAAAAGATCCCTTTTCTAATTTCTTTCATAAAACAGGACAATCTTAATCTGCCCCTTCCCCTAGAACCCAAATTAAACTTAGTCATATTCGCTGCAGCAGTGGTGGCAACTTGACTCCTAAGGAGCTTACAGTAGTCTGGATGATGGGGACTATGACATCCTCAAGTATGCAAAATCATTCTTCTTTTGTTACATTACAAAAGAGAGTGTAAAGTCCCCCTTTCATCGCATCGACTTCGTTTTCAATGGAGATGAAGATGAAAACAGAGAGAGAGAGAGAGAGAGAGAGAGCGAGTGAGCGAGCTCTCGATGGCTCTCAAGATTTCGATGGAGACGAAGAGAGAGAGAACGACTGAACTCTCGTTCTGTCGAGTAGAAAGAGAGAAGGAGAGTTAGTTCGAAATTTGTAAAAACGGAGGGATGTGTTTGCAAATTTTGAAAATTCCGTTTTTAATAACTGAACTGACGTGCGGACGTATGTGCACCGTTGATTTCAGCCCATCTAACGTCAGAGAAACATCAGTTTCTCATATGGTTATTGAGACGTCCGTCGAACCGCCCCCTATATATATATATATATATATAGGGTCAGGTTCAAAGGACAACCATTTCTACACACATATAGACAACGTGTTTTGTCTTATATGGGCAAAAATGTTTGAAATGGACTGATTTTTTGTGAGGATGATCTCTGTGATGAGGGGATCATCCTGGAAAAAAATCATCCCATTCCAAAACTTGTAACCCCATCAAAATTGATTTACAAAAATTGGACGGTCTAGAAGTTTCATAATGAGCTGATTTTTGGCAAGGATGATCTCCTCACCACAGAGATCATCCTCACAAAAAATCAGTCCATTCCAAACATTTTTACCCATATAAAACAAAACACGTTGTCTATATGTGCGTAGAAATGATTGTCCTTTGAACCTGACCCATATATATATATAGATAAATCTCATTTAAAACACGTTTCACACTTCTAATGATTAAAACAACAAATTGTTTTTTGACTTTTTTTTAAAAAAACACATTTTAATGTTTTAAACACATATTTTTTTGAAAAAAATAAATAAATAATATCCGTTTTTTTGCTAGTCTACACTTGATTTCAATGACCTTTTGGTTGTTTGTGCTTTGATTCATTGTTTAATGTAGGATTTAATGATAATCCTTGATGTTATAATTTTTTTTTTTTTTTTTCAATGCTATAGTATTTTTCTCAAAAAATGCATTGATGGTTAGACTTTTTTAATCATCATAAAATATATAATTATGTGTGGGAACAAGTTATCATAACATGTTATCATACATAGATATTCAATGATATTCTTTTCGCATAAAAATATATTCTAAGCTTAAAATGAATGTCAAATGTACTATACATTACGTTAAGAATACATTTTTTTTTATATAATTTTTAATATATATATATATATATATATATCTCATTTTTACCCAATTTTTTCTCATTTATTTTTCAGTTTTTTGAAGTTTTTCTTTAAAACAAGGGTAGTATTTGGTTGATCATTTCTCATCTACGATTTCTAGTCATTAAAACAAGGGGTAGGATCCATATACTTATGGAAATAAACTCATATGTTCAAATATTTTTCCTACCTTATAAATGTGAATCCAATGGTCAAGATTTATCTTAGAGATATGTGATATATTCTCGAGATACATCTTGTATCTTAATCCGTGGATTTCGCTTTACAAATAGGGATTATATTTGAACATATGAGTTTATTTTATTTTATTTTTATGAGTCTATGGATCTTAACCTTTAAAACAAGAGAACGATAGTTTGTTTGATTTTTTAAAAACATTTTCTTAACTGACTTAGTAAATATTTGAGCCTTACTAAAAGTCGTTTTTCTCTAATGGATTATCACCTCAGCAATCCAACACCACATCACTCTAAGTCACTTAAAAAAACTTAGATCCAAAAAATAATTTTTTTAAACTTAATTCAAGGGTTTGAAAATGGACAACTACCAAATTTCTATAACATACTCCCAAACATAAAATTGAAATTTAATATTGAAAAATAATTATTTTTTAGGATTTTGTTTTCAAAGTTTATGGAATTTTATACTCTACAACCTTGAAGCAATGGATCATATTTTTGGATGTCATAAGTTGAGCCAGGGAGAAATCCTTATTAACTTAGTTAAAGTTGGTCGGACTCTTTTTATTTATTTATTTATTTATATACATATGAAGGATTATGGTTGGCAATGATTCGAAATATAACCAGTGTCTGAACTGGTACGATACAAAAAAAAAACTTGAAAATTTGAATCGGATTCAAATGCACCCCAATCGGTTCTGAGAAAAAAAAAAAAAAAACGATCCGAACCTATTTTAATATATTTTTTTTCTTAATTTCATATAAATAAGTATAGATAACATGTTTTAATCTTTTTGTTTTCCCCTATATTTGTAATTGAAAAGTGGATTTTTTTTAATTTTATGAACATTTTTAAGTTGAAAATAAGGCATGTCTTTAGATCGGATTTTGGTCACATATTCATTAATCCGATTGGATCAGGTACATATTTTTAAAAAATCAGATTCATATTAGAGTGGTACTGATTTGATATCGAACCGATCCATTGCCAGCCCTACAGTAGGATGAGTTGGATGGTTAAAGATGATTACACGTGGCATTATGAAATCGAAACGTGGGATAAAGACAGCTCTACTGTGTTTAGTAAAAGTTTCAAATGGTATCTAAAAAATATCTCAATAGTTGTTGTTTTTTTTATTAAAATATAGTAAATCGACAAAAAGGCACGTCATGTCGTGAAAAGTATAAGAGATCAAAATCTTATCAGGCCATAATGTCTGGGTGGGCCCACCATCTAATTGATCACAACTAAGAATTAACTCACCTTAGAAAATGAAATCTAGCGGTTGATATCAATCTCAATTTGTGGCCAAGTAGAAAGGATGGTAGGACCCTCACCTAAGTATTTAGTATTATTCTTGTTCACTCAAATTTTTGCATAAAAAGTGGTTTGGAAAATATTTGTTATACTCCCTACATTTTCAAACTGATGATATATCCTTTGACTATGTTCTTCTCCTTTGTGCCGAGGTAAAATGATCTAAATGACCTCTTCCTCTATGTTCTGAAAAAAAAATTGGTCGGATTTTTCTTCTCAAAATCAGTTATTTTCAAACTCTTCAATTTTTATTGTAAATTATTTTTTAATTTATTGAACTTCAATTTCAGTATACGCATTTCAACCTTGTTTTAACCTTTTGTATAGATCATCTTCTAATTAGAAGTTCGTATCTTGTTCTTGGAGTTCAAAGTATAAGATTTTAGAACGATAAATTTCTTTTGAGAAAAATTATTTAATGAACCGTGATAGAGGATTTTTTTATTTATTTTTTCAAAATACCCCTTAACTTTTGAAAGATGACTTGATGGTATAGGTAGTAGACTTCTTTTTATTTTAATGCATCCTCACCTCTCTATCAATCATGGAGATTGACATTGAAATCGATGAGATGGAAAATTAAAATTGTTGAAATCGGCCTTTGATCCAATCGCTAAACCCTAACAATAGTTGAATATGAACCATTGAGATCAATGATTCAAATAGTCAAGATCAACTATTTAAATGGTTGATCTCTATGATTGGATTTTGACGTTTTTTATGAAGGGGCATTAAGAAAGAAAGATTTTACTAACTGGGTTATCAAGCTACTATGAAAAAAGTCAAGGTACATTTAGAAAGAAGTAGCCATTGTAACTCTATAAGGTTCATTAAGTAAAGGCAATGATCTAATTACATCATTATGTTATGAATAAACATCATAAGTGATTTTATTATACAGTAATTTAGTAAAATCCCCCATTAAATTAATGATTTTAGATTTACCTCAGTGGTAATCAAAATCAAAAACCCTTGTTTTGATTTCCTTTTTATTGGAATCAATTAGAGTCAAATCTAAATTGGAATCAAACCAATAGGAACTAGAACTGTTAGGTTCTATTTGATGGGTACGCACGGGTACTCGAAACTGATTTATTTTGTCATTTTTTATACCTTTTCTATTTTATTATCATGGGTATCCCCACCTCTCAAGTGAGACTAATCTCATGATCACACGCACCGCCTCCTCAAAAAGTCCTGCGTGCAACCAGTTGAGTGGGAAGGTCAAAATTAGTGCATGTTATATGAAACTATTCAATTTTTCATATAAAATTATGGATTGGACTTTTAAAATGGGCCATCTCTTCTAAAATAGGGGAATGCTAACATCCAATACTTCATGGAAATGTTAGCATTGTCCAACACTTTTTTTTTTCCAATAATACTCAACCTTGTTTTGTCTTTTAGTGAAAAAGACAAGGGTGTATTGTTCTTTTACACAATAAATGCATGTTTACATACTAAATGTTATGAGTATTTAAGTATTTTGAATTTTATATATATATATATATGTTGTAGTAAATACTTTGACAATCAATGCTAACATAATAAATGTATTTATTAATGACATAATAAATGTATTATTGTATAAAAGACTAATATACTCTTATCTTTTTCACTAAAAGAAAATATGAGGAGGGGTGTTGTTGAAAAAAATAAGTATTGGATAATGCTAATTTCCCCATGAGTTTTTGACTATTAACATTCCCCTCTAAAATAATATTACTTTTAAAGAAGATAAATTTTAATCTTTGAAAAAGATCATTAACTTACATCTTTAATATAACAAATTAGAACTAAGTTGATAATTTTGTAGATAATATGTTAATTTTTTAAAAGAAAAAAGTTTGTTTAGTAACTTAAAATTTTTTTTTCTCATTCGATTCTTGAGAATCAGTACCGATGGCTATCTATGATCTGATACTAGTTCCATTTATTTTAGAACAAGAACCAACAAGAAATGAAATCAAAAAAATATAATGGTTCTTGTTCTAAGTGCCTTAGGATCCAAAACGAAACTAGCCCATTGACACCCCTATTTATCCTTACAAAATGCAATATTGGGTTTATCCACTTTGACTAAAAGTCAACGTTCCTTTTTTTTTTTTTTTAAATGAATTAGTGAAATTTGAAATTTGCAAATTTTGATTTAATAATTTAAGTGTGAAGGGTATTTGAAAAAAAAGAAAATTTTCACAATTAATTAATAAAATAAAATAAAATAAGACAAGGGTGGTAAACCTATCATGCATTTAGCAAGGGGTAAACCTAATGTCACAAATTTAATAGGAGATTTTGTTAAATTTACTTCTTATTATATAATGTGATTTTACAATAAAATCATTGATGATGTTTACTCAAAACATAATGATGTGGTAATATCACAATCCTCAAGTAATTTTTCTTTTCTTTTTCTCTACAGGTTGAAGTAGGTAATATCATAAAAGTTGAGGACTGGGTAAAGAAATTTAGGGAAAATTATTTAAAGGATCGTGTGGAAGAATTTCTTTCTCAATAATCCCTAAGTTTAGCACAGTTGCTTGGTAAGGCATTTAGTGAACTTTTATTTATTAATGGTCCCTCATTACTGGCAAACTCATCTTTCTTTTATTTACTATCGAGTTCACCACTTTTTATTTTTTGTCAAACTCACTACTATTTATTGTTGAACTCGGTGCTTTTATTATTGCTGAGTTCAGCATTAGTAAAACCCATCCATTTTTTTTATTTTTGAGTTTTTTCAACTAAAATACATGTAAAGATCGATTAAAAACTTGCGATAACGACTTGTTTAGATGATTTCAACCCAAAAGAACCACTTTTTATCAATTTTCATCCAAAAATTAAGGAAAAAAGTGAAAACATTTTAATTTTTTTACATACATCTTTAAATATTTGAAAAAACTCTTAAAAATAATTTTTTCTTTCTTCTTAAATCCTTTTCAATGGAATGGAGTCTCCGAAATTCGATTGAGATGTCAAAAATCCAATTTTTTGGATGAAAACGATGAATTCGGATGATTAGAACATTCAATCATGAGAAATGAGGTCCAAAGACTGTTAAGAAAAGAAAAATTTGCTAAATCGACTATTAAGAGATCGTCCAAAACTTAGAGACTATTTAAAAAAATGTCCCTTTCCCAAGATTGTAAGTTTCCCAAAAATTTACCTAAGAGATTGAAGACGATTGGTTGAAAGAAGAAAAATCAAGGGTTTGGTCATTTGTTGAAGAAAAGGGTATCTAAGTCATTTTTATTAGTATATTAGAGAAGACTCTAGAATAAAGGAGTACATTTCATAGAAAAAATGCAGGGGCTATGCCACAAATATTCATCAATATGTGGGGATGTATGTCTAAATAACTATGTGATACATATCTATATATAAAAACTCCAGAGTACAGAGAGAGAGAGAGAGAGAGAAGTAGGTGTGAAAAATGGGACAAAACAGAGATGAGGAAGAAGAGGAGTGGAACCAAAGAAAGCAAAATCTAGTTCAAGAGCTTGCAAGAAAGCTCATCAATGGAGGAGATGATCTCGAATCCAAAATTCAAGCTGCAAGAGATATCAGAAAGCTTGCCAAGTCCTCCATTAAGATCCGTTCGAGCTTTGCAGCCGCAGGCGTCATCCAACCCCTTGTTTCCATGCTCTCCTCTTCGAATCTCGAGGCCAAAGAGTCTGCCTTACTTGCTCTCCTTAATCTCGCTGTTCGTAACGAAAGGTGAGTTCTTAGGATATTAGGATTTAGGGTTTCTCTCTATTTTTTTTTTTTTTTTTACTTCTATGGAACCCTAGATCGAATTAATTTACTTTTATTTGTTGGAGATTCTTTTGTATGGAATTAGGGTTTTAAATTTATCTCTGCTTGGATTGCAATTTGGCGCCTAAAAAATGATTTTTATTTTTTTCATTCATTTATTTTTGGTGCAACAATCTAGACCCAAACAGTTCTTGAGATTTAATTTCAAGTTAGTGTCGTCAAATTTTGTCTAATTATAGCTCTCATTTCATTTTAATCGCAAATGATTTATGATTGTGGATGAAGTTTTTAAATATACCATGAATTAGCTCAGTTAGAAGCATAGTCACAAAATTCTCCGAACTCTACCAGAAATTCCTAACGCAGATGAATAAGGGATAAGTTGATTAAATCAGCGAATTAATCAATGATTTATCGGTTAATCTCCAAATAAGGTAACACTTTTACCTTTCAATCTGAAAATATTATCTTTATCAACCTTCAAATTTCAAGAACAAGATAGGGTTTTTGGGAGGTTGAAGACGATAGGCTTTGGGAAGAAACCCAAAAACATCATTTGTAGAATCTCCAAAAAATTTCCCGAGCTTATCTGAATTAACTGAACTAAACCCCGGCTGAACAATTGCCAAATCCAAACTTGGTTAGGATGATTAGAACTTAGAAGCATGCCGGTTTCCTATACCGTGTTTCATACTTCATCCATTCAATCCAAAACGAGGGAAAATGGTTGGGGAGAGCAAAAGAAGTTATGAAAATTAGGATGAATTCAAACATTTGTATTGGTGTGGAATATCTTCTATAATGTTAGATTTTTTTTCCATTTTTAATGGGTTCACTTGCTTGGTTATTGTATCTTTGTATTAGCAAGTTTTAAGATTTTATGTTGTAGTTAACATCAATAGCTACATATTAATGATGTGTGTGTGTGCTGTTTAGATTTCTTCATATGTTGTTCACCATCAGAAAATTTTGTGAAGCGGCCTGTAGTTTGTGAGCTAATCACCTTTGGAAAATTTTTATTTGAAAATTCTTTTCTATCAGGTAGAGATTTGAGAGACCAGTCTTACAAAGATGGTTTTAAAACTCGTTTTGACGTCTCGTCTCGGACGAGTTTTCTGATACGTTTGAGACGTCTCGTTCAACAATGAGAAAAATGAACGTGGGTTTTAAATCTCATCTGATACATTGACTTGTCCGTCCATCTCGTTGCTGGGCGATACCAAGACGACTCGGGCAATACGTCTCGGTCTTGGACAAGTTTTGAAACCATGCTTACAAATTCAGTTTCACCTAATTTTTTCTTGTCGTCGTGTTCTTCTTGTTTCATACTTAGGAAAGTTGCCACCTTGCTACTTTATTTTATAGTTTGTTCCAACTGTTGGTCCTTTTCTAATTTAAAAGGAACAAAAGACAAACAACAATTGTGCTTAGCGGAAGCAAAAAAACGTGTATGGAAAAAAGATCAGATGCTTCGAAAGAGATGCATGAATGCACGATAAGTTCCTTTCAAGGATCTTTTTATAATTTTCTCATAGGGGTGGCTTCATAACTATAGAATAAACGAGTCTTCTAGACTCTCTTGAGAACTCTTAGAATTCTAAAGACAATTAATGTGAATTAACTTTCAATGCTCTCCTGTTAGAAAAAATCTCCAATCTACTGGTTTGGATGTGAAATCAAAGAAGAAAATAAACATGAGAAAGGAAACCAACCACAACACACAAATTTACATGGAAAACCCTAAATCAAGGAAAAACCATAGTGCCACACATATTTCACTATGCTCAAAGACCCAAAAAAGAATTACAATGTTTCTCTCACAGAAATCCACTATAAATACCCCTAATGAATTAGGGTTAGCAACCTACTAACAAAAAAGTAGGTTTTGCCCTTCGGGCAGACCACAGCACTGCCTTAATTTAACATTAAATGCTAAACTTAAAACTTTAATCTTCAATTTCAATATCGTCGATGTCATTCTTTGTAATTTTGACTTGGTTCTTTTAAATCTTTGGCTGACGGTAATTTTTATCTTCGAAAATAATGAAGTAGTTTGCATGGAGAAAGATAACTATAATTTGAGCTCCAGTGTCCTCTGCTTCTTTCAATGACCTTTCTTGGTTTTCCGAAATATTCTTCAATACATCTATTGTTACCAATTTCAATGATTGCTTTAAATATCGATTGATTATCCAATCCTCCTTTCCAAATATAGTATGTGTGAGGCTATGTAAGCCTTCAATTTTTGTTTTTTAGTGGTTTCTTTCAAAAGTACCTTAAATGGAGCTTTGACTATGACAATCCATATGAACATTATGTTGTCGCACATCAAACAAATATTAACAACCGATAAAAAACCATTTCAAAAAATGTTCCTCCAATTTTGAACCATGAAAAATATTTTTTAAAACGAAAATTCCAACTAATAATCATTTCATCCCAAGATATTTTAACCATGCTCTTTGATACTACTTATCTTTCCAATTATTATAGAAAATTCCCAAGTAACATTCATTTTTCAGCAAATAAGGTTTAATGTACAACATCCCCTTTAAAACTTATTAATGTAACGTTGACTTCGTAGTCAAAATAGATAAAGTTTACTGGAATTGTTTGCGCCTTCCCCTGCTTCTTTCATTGTCCTTTCGTGGTTTTCTGAAATATTTTTCAATATATCCATTGTTTCCCATTTCAAAGATTTCTGTAAAAATCGGTCAATGGTCCAATCCTTCTTTCCAAATATAGTTGATGCGAGGCTTCAATTTAAGATTTTTAGTGGCTTCTTTCAGAAGTACCCTAAATGGAGCTATTACAATCTCAGTCAACATTATGTTGTTGCACATCAAACAAAACATTTTACCAGCCATCCCATAAATTTTGGAATAAGGCTTTGATCGTGACATCAAACAAAACATTTAGAGGTTTATTGGTCTCATCCATGTCTTTGGACACATCTGGATGCCTTTTGCATTGCAATTTAGTTCTCATCCTAATTTACTTTAAAGGACATTGCTTGTCCAAAATGCAACTCAAGTTTGAAACTTAGCCGAGGATAGCGGGTGCCCAACTTAACCAAAAATTGGAGTCTTAGTGATTTTGAATTCTAAATACATCTTGAAATCCTCAAATATATAGATTTGTTTTTTAAATGAAAACTAGATATCAATGTACATGCAACAATAGTTGTATTACCATTAATCATTCTTCCTAAGTATAAGGCTTGTTTGTAGGGACATTGCTTGAAACCATTATCCTGAAGCACCCAGCCTTGTGTTCCAAGCTTTTGGTGCATGTTTATAACCATAAAGAGCTTTCTTGATAGACGTAGTATTAGTACTAATTAATATAACTATTAAGAATGGCTGATTTCATGTTCATTTGACAATCTTTTACTGATTTTTAGCTGGTAATGAGATGATCGATCTCACTATCTTGATCCTTGCAACGGGTGCAACTACATCTTTGTGGTCAATTCCCCTCTTTTTCTTATAATTTTTGCAACAAAGAAGTGAATTTAGTTTTTTGTAATCCCACTTGACTCTGATGGACCTGTTTTTTTTCCTATTGGGATGAACAACAAGTTCCTAATTGTTGTTTCTTTTCGTTCATTTTTTTTTTTTTTGTTGTTGTGAAAGAATTACAAGATCTAAGCATGGATACCATGCCTTTTTTACTTAAAAGAACCAAAAACAGACAACAATGGTGCACAAGTATGACCTAATGCACAACAAATTGTAGGAGATGCTTGGCTAATTAGAGGACTGTGCAGTAACTCTTCATAGTTTGCTTTCATTTCTCATGATATTTCATTTGGTTATCTGGCTCAATTTCATTTTCTTTCCATATATTCTCAGAAATAAAGTCAAGATAGTGACGTCTGGTGCTATGCCCCCTCTTATAGAGCTCCTCAAATTCCAAAATGGCAGTTTAAGGGAGTTAGCCACTGCAGCAATTCTTACTCTGTCAGCCTCAGCTGCTAACAAACCAACTATCGCAGCTTCTGGAGCTGCCCCACTTCTGGTTCAGATTCTTAGCACAGGTAGTGTCCAAGGGAAAGTTGATGCCGTTACAGCTCTATACAACCTTTCAAGCTGCACAGAGAATCTTACTCCCATTCTCGCCAGAGAAGCAGTCCCTCCTCTCCTCAAACTGCTCAAAGAATGCAAGAAATACTCCAAGTTTGCCGAGAAAACAACTGCCTTGCTTGAAGTTCTGTCTGACTTTGAAGAAGGTCGAATTGCAATTTCCAATTCTGATGGTGGGATTCTCACCATTGTAGAGACTGTCGAAGATGGATCTCTTGTCAGCACAGAGCATGCAGTTGGAGTTCTGCTCTCGCTGTGTCAGAGCTGCCGAAACAAGTACAGAGAACTCATCCTTAAAGAAGGTGCCATCCCGGGCCTTCTGCGACTAACTGTTGAGGGCACACCAAAAGCTCAAGAGAGGGCACGGACACTTCTGGACTTACTCAGGGACTCCCCTCCACAAAATAGGTTCCCATCAGCTGTTCTGGAGAGCATTGTTTATGATATTGCCACCCGAGTTGATGGAGCTGACAAAGCGACTGAAACTGCTAGAAGGTTACTGCAAGACATGGTTCACCGAAGTATGGAGCTCAGCATGAAGAGCCTCCAGGTTAGAGCTGCATCATGCACACCTGCAGAGATTCCATCTGCATGAGATGCTTTTTCGTGGTTCTGTGGTTATCCCTCCTTGTGATGTTGAGCCAGGTGGAGCTCCCATGCCCATGGCTTCATCCAGATTTAATTGGATCACAGTCACAATAATCATATGGGACAATATCACTCACTGGGTGCTTAGGTTAACCTGTTGTGGATTTTATATCAGGTTGCCGCAGTGTTTTTATTTTCATGTGTATACCAGTTTCTTTCTGAAATCTATACATGTAAATTTCTTTTGATTCAAGTGATAATGGGACATAATTGTTCTTGAAGGTTTTAGTGAAGCTCCAAGCAGCACTGATCTTCCAAGAATCCATAAATGAGATTTGCAGTGAAAATTAACAGGGTTGCTCAACTCAGCATAATTGATTTGCTTTTTAATTGCTCATCATTTCAGTGCCAGCGCTCGATCTTGGAGATGGTGTTACCATTCTTCTTCTAAGTGTTGTTTTTCTAATACATTTTGAAGAAAAAAATTTCCTCATAATTATGATCATACTGCTTTGAAATGTTTTGACTAGGACATTCTTGTTTCAACAAGTTTGGCCAAGACGTTTCAAATGAGATTGAAATGAAGTATTTTGATTCTGAAACATTGTTAAAGTTTTCCTCCAAACTACGACAATTTGCTGATTGAAATGGTTTCATATTACCTTTTACAAGTCAAAAAAGGGTCTTGTTAACCATTCTTCTTCAAGCGTGCACTTACACACCACACAAAGTTCGCACCATAAATAACCTGTCTAAATTTAATTCAGGGGGAAGGTAACATATTTTTTGTTTAAGGTACATAAAAAAGCATAGCATTGTCTGCTACAGAAATCTGGTGAAATGTTAAATGTCATGTCTGTCAAAAGCCTCAACACCTTCCAGTAAAATATTACACAATATAAAACCAAGGTAGTTCCACTTCCATACTGCTTGCACTTCATTCAGATTTACTTCATGTACTTGTGCAGAAATTTACGATGGAAGTCATTTCTGATGGTGTCATTGATGAAACGCTTGGGAGCCTTGGTTTCACCACGAGTCTGGTTCTTAAATACCACATCATCATCCCACCTAGTCCAATACAAAGAAAAGAAAATCAGAATTAGAATAAGTGATCACCTAACTAATAAAGACTATGCATCTATTTTTACCCATGAAAGATAGGGAGGGATTTGGATTTTCAAACCACCAACCTTCTTTTAACATTGAAGGAAGCCGTGTTATTAATCAGAGGGTTGCCTCTGATAAGTTCTGCTTCTTTGACCTTCAGCTCTTCCTCCTGTTCTTCTCGTTCCTGTGGCAAGAATCATTTGCTTTTAATTCTTTTATGAGATAATATAGATAAACCAAAATATTGTTTCTAATTTATTTATAAATATCATATGCATACTGAAATATTAGTTGTGATTATAAGATCAGCACTCCAATCCATTTATTCAAATCCAATAAATCTTAACGATGTCATTATCCATTTAGGATCGGCTAAATGAATCTTATTCATCCATTCTATTCTATCTAGAGTCTGTCTTCTGTTATTAAAAGTGAGTTCATATCCTTTTTCACAATCCAACCCACGTTCTTTTGACCCTTTCACTCTTTTAGAATCTTCAACTTGTTTACTTCTAACTGGACTACAATTGGTCTTTGTTAAATTGTTCCCAAATCTTCTCAACTGACTTTCTCTTAGTTTGTAAACAATTGGAGCTACTATTATATTTTCTTGAATGTGTCCATTTCCAATTTTAACTTTCCTAGCATTTCCACTCATATATCTCAACATCCTCATCTCTACTACACTTAATCTATTACATGATCTTCCTAACAGCCCAACATTCAACTATCCAGCTCCGATTCTACGGGCAACATATTCCTCAATTTCCCCATCCTTACATATAATAGACCAGAGGTAATGAAAATGATCAGTTCAAGATATTTCTAGAATCTAGACCCCATCAATTTTCATGGGACATCCTTCTTCATGGATGTCATTACTTAATTTTACACCCGTACTCAACCCATGGACTCCAACAACACACTCTGTTTTGCATTAAATCTGCAAAGTATGCATGCATGGGCCTTAAATGTTCTTGTCATGGTTTAAAACCAATATTCATTACTCAGAAAGTAGCGTGGTAAATCAGAAAGCCCTGAATACCATGATCTTCCTAAATCAGAAAAGAAATTGTTGACTTGGAAATCTGATGCAATAGGAAGCTTTGAAATGGAGGGAGGCGTGCAACTGGAAACAATCAAATTTTGCTAAATGTGAGAATCTTACCTTCCGAAGCTTCTCCTCAGCCCTTTCCTTCTTTATTCGTTCAAGCTCAGCAAAGAGAGCTTCAGTGTCATCGTCGTCGTCGTCGTCGTCATCACTACCAGACCACCATTTATCAATTCAGTTATAATAAATACCCGAATACACATTAACCCAAGAACTAGACATGGTAACATTACAAAATTGAATAACATGATTTAATTAAGATCCATGTGTAGACATTCGAACTTATCCAACATTCTGAGCTAAAAGATTATTAATAAACTACATTATTGATCAAGAAAACAAACAAATATTTCTCCACATATAAAAGGACTGATATAATTGTTCTATCTGAACATACAAAAAAAGAGAGAGAAAAGAAAATTAAACCACTTTAAGTAACCCTAATGTTTTATAATTATCAAAAAAAAAAGTATCCCTAATGCAAACAAAGAAAAGACAAAAATCAACAAATATCCATAAACTGTGTAGTAATCCTGAATGTCTATGACGCAAAAGAAATTTGATGATATGGACATCATCATAACCAAAGCCTTGTCATAATAGAGGCTACACATCACCTAAATATTGTCCAAAATACATACTTCAGTACTCGTTGGAACAAAGAAAGTAAAATATAAAGACTTCGGAGGACTCAAGAAAAGTGTAACACCAGAGCATTGTTTGATGTTACAAAAAAGTCGGCAATGGTGTCTAGGATTTTTTATTGCTCAAGAAATCAACAGGGAAATGCTGCATCACAGCACGTCTTTGAAGTAATGGTCTATTAATTAATCTAACAGCACATAAAATTGTATAATTTAACCAGTGTCGGAGTGTGTGCGAGTAGTGAAAGTAAATGTTTGCTTGAATGTACCATATTTGTGCAAAAAATTAAAAATACCTTCCCTCATCACTTTTGACATCCACATCAGAATCATCAGCATCTATATTACGAGGAACAATGCGATCTTCAGCGTCTCTCTTTGTTCCTAAAATTAAAAATGGTGTTGAGTAACTGACATATTATTCATGACAGTAGATTTTACATATGAGTACAAAATGTAGCATGCCAGTATTCACCTTCCAAGAGAAGGTGGCCTGAGCTTGCTCCCTTTCTTCGATCTCTATCATCTGCAACCAAATACGATTAACTTAAAAATTAAAATAAGCAACACATAGTAGAATATAAAATAAAACAGACACCAGAAAAGAAAAATTCAATGGAAAACAGGATAGGAATATGAATGCTAGGAAATCCATTAGAAGGCACAAGATCAAGGATGACTGAATTTCTTCATTGCCAATATAGGCATTACCCTTTGAAGAAAAGTGCCTCCGCTCCCGCTCTTCCAGCTCCTCCCGAAGATTCCTCTTCTGCAATTCCTCCTGGGTATCCTGTCCTTCTTTTCTGCAAATAAGTGGCACAAGCACCCATCATTAACATGAGAGTTCAAGGTCTGATTACCTATTATTTCTGGTGGTCAGAATCATATTACCACGAGGGAGACTGAGTGGAGGTCATATTACCACCCCATCATGGGTGTCAGAGGTTTGATTATTGACAACTGGTGGCTGTCAGATTACCAATAGGAATACTGAATGGAGGTCGGACTACCATTTAGTAAAGGTGTCGCATATCTAATTCCCCATGACTAGTGGAGATCAGCTTACCATACAGTGAGGGGTGTCAGGGGTATGATTACCACATACGAGTAGAGACCAGATTACCAAAAAGAATACCGAATGGATGTCATTTTACTATCCAATGAAGAGTGACAGAGGTCTGATTACAAGGATACCAAAAGGAGGTAAGATACCGAAGGGAAGAGGTATTGTAGGTCTAGATACTGGTTACTATATATGGGGCACTCCTGGCATTGATTTCAACATCATACGCATCTAACATGGACTATGACACTCAAGTGCCTTGAAAGAGTTAGCAGCATGTTCAAAACCAGCACTAGTTGCAACTTCTATAAGTATATAGGTGGTCAGAGAGTGGATAACATATTGCTCAAGTAGAGTGATGAATGAGAAGAACAAGGTAGCTCTAACTCCTGTCTAAAACAAAATTTTGGTCATTCAGTCCTCTTGGTGCCAGGTGGGGATGTGGGATAAAGAATTGGAGTGTGAGAGGAAGAAAAAGGAGAACGCAACAACTTCTGTATTTTCCCTAGAGGAAGAATCTGCCAATTGTGTCCGAGTCTCCAAGTACTTACAGAAGGATAAGTAAATAACAATGGTTCCCCTAGTTGCTGTCATATCAAAATTGTAGCCATAAATTGTCAGAATCTATTGTGTGATTGATAGCAAACCAGACGCCAGTATGAGTACTGTGTACATCTTATTCATAACATGTATGGTCCTGACAAATGAACGGTACATACAACCTCAAATGATTTGCCAGGAAATCCATGCGTAGGGCCTCCATGGTGGAAGCGCATTTCTGAGGTGATTGGGATGGCCTCTTGTAAGTCCTCATGGATTCCAAACAATGTTTGGGGATCTAGATAATTGTGTCTTAGGGAAAAGCTTGTGGCATCTTGATATATATATATATATATATATATATATATATAGGGTTGGGTTCCTGCAACACACATTGCGACACACATATAGACAACGTGTTTGTCTTATATGGGCAAAAATGTTTGGAATGGGCTGATTTTTTGTGAGGATGATCTCTGTGATGAGGAGATCATCCTGGAAAAAATCATCCCATTCCAAAACTTGTAACCCCATCAAAATTGATTTACAAAAATTGGATGGTCTATAATTTTTCAATAAAAATTGGACGGTCTAGAAGTTTCATAATGAGCTGATTTTTGGCAAGGATGATCTCCTCACCACAGAGATCATCCTCACAAAAAATCACCCCATTCCAAACATTTTTGCCCATATAAGACAAAACACGTTGTCTATATGTGTGTTGAAATGGTTGTCGTTTGAACCTGACCCATATATATATATATATATAGGTTTAGGGATAATGGTTAGCAATTTGTTTTTAGATAAGTCTAGGTGGTTAGCAAATGAAGTTGGGTTCACATGACACTTGATGATGTATGACATGGAAAATCGCATAGTCCTCTAACATCTGGATGTACTAGATGTACACAACATACTAACAAGGGAAGAATATCAAGTTATACTACATCATTTGGTTTATGTACTGCTTTTGAGGTATAAAAATGTAATCTAGGTGTTGGACTTGTTCGATCCCTTCTTGGGGCATAAAATACAACACAAGGTAACCCCATTTGTTGTTCCAACTTCCAACTCGTAACACAAAATTGCACCCCAATTTGTGGATGGAAACATATCATAGAAATTGAAAGAAGATTTACAGATATGCCCCATAAGAAGTCAAGAATTGCAATGTGAAAGTGAGATTAAAAAATAAAGGAAGGATAGGTGCAGAGACTTTATGGAAGCTGTTCTATGGAAATATTTCGACTTGTATAAAAATAAACACATTATTCATGAAAATGATGGAAATATTGCGAAATGATAAAAGATCTATGAAGAAAACACACTCTTAGGTCATCAAATTACACTAAACAACCATATACGGAGAGGAAATGAAAATCTGCAGCATTATACAACACCTTTTGACGAATGCATAGGAAATCCAATTCCAAACTACCAAAAAACACTCATATTTTACATGGAAATGAAATTCACCTTAATATGCAAAACAAGTGCCCATATTAAAAAACTATTAATTGCTACATTCTTGCACTCGTGTGAATATAAATTAACAATGTATCTAACGAATTGAAAACTGGAAGATTGTACATGCATGCTTATATGAATGTGTTAATATATTAAAAATCTAGGTTACAATATATATATATAGGAAAACGGTTGCATGGAGTGAAGGACCATGTAGAGCCAGGAATGAGCCTCTCCTTTGGGCCATGTAGATTGCCATATAGGTCCAATTGACACCTCGGTCCACTACAATTAAGGATTTAGATATCATATATACATAATAACATATAGTACTCATCTACCTTTTTAGTTATTGCTTATGTGGTTAAGTAACAATTCAAACCATCAAGGACTACACTAACTAAGCCATTGTGAAATGACTGCTACATCTGAGATAAAGGAACTCTTGCTTTAACATGTAGAAAAATCATTCAAAGATGACAACATTCACTAATATAGCATGAACCCAACATGAACAACCTCGCTCAAATCATATCTCTTGAACATAAACAATACAATATACTAAAGATATGCTAAACTCAAAACCCATGTTTAAATCTTGTTTCAATC
Organism: Akebia trifoliata; assembly: GCF_017979445.1. NCBI lineage: Eukaryota > Viridiplantae > Streptophyta > Magnoliopsida > Ranunculales > Lardizabalaceae > Akebia > Akebia trifoliata. The sequence goes on along the minus strand of NC_141385.1, from coordinate 42,381,111 downwards.
TTGTTTTGATGCAATATTTTTGCCGAGAAAAGATGAAACGGTCTTGACTGAAACATTGAAAGACATTTAGAGACAATCCAAAAAATTCCAAAACAGAATGAATTTTGATGCACGGTTATAACTAATTTTAAGAACATCACCCATAGAAATCTCCAGTCGGGTATTGACTAAAAGGGCAGTGGATAGTGTTATCATACATATATATATAAATAAATAAATAATAATAATAATAATAATAATAATAAAAGATTACCTGGGCTTTAGAGTAGTGTGAGATGCAATATCCCTCGACGAGTACTTCTGAGAAGGGCCAAAAATTCGAGTACCACCTTGTTCATTGCCACCTTTTGCTGGTGCCCATGTGGGACGAGCTGCTGTTGTCATGGCTTCTTATTTATTACTATAACTACAATAAGAAAGAACTTCCATCAAACCCAAGTACATAAACACACACAATGAGCACGAACAACAACAGTGATTGCCTTCAATATCAAAACACAATCTTAGAAATCACTTAGAAGTGAATCAAACCCACATTGAAAATGTAATAGAACCAAAAATCCCAACATTGAAAACCTGTAAAACGGCAACATATTGATCTTCAACACAATCTACACTTTTATTGTTTTATCTTGATTTGCAGGCAGTAATGGTATGAAAAATTAACTTCTCGAGAAAAAGATTTTATTTCTGGTTCACAAGTTCACTCTGGAGTCCTTAATTTGTTCTTAAAGCAGCAAAATTGATCCTAAAAGCGGGGGAAAAAACAAGAATTTTACGGATCGTAAAGATTTGGGCGTTCAGGTTAATATTATTAGAATTGAATTATAATCTGAATAAATTCGATGAGAAGAGAAACAGAAACTTGAGAGGTTTGAATTTTGGAAATTCAAGAGAAATCGAATCCCTAATTCTTAAAAGATGAGAAGTAAAAGCGAATAAGGTTTTGGGTTATAGAAAGATTGAAGGAGGTTGAAAAAATTATGTGGTTTCTACAGATTTCGTATAAAATAAAAAATATCACAAAAAGAGATGAACTAACCTCAAATCCTTCTACAGAGCACACGAACAAGATCAGGCCAGTATTTTTTTTCTTCTTTTTATCGGTAAGGCCGACTTTGAAGAGTTGAAGAGGATGTTTATTTATGGTTTCAAAACTCGGTTTCTCATCACTTCTCGGTCACGACGAGACCGAGTTGGCTACTTATCTCGGACGTGAAAAATAATTTAATTCGTTTTATAACTATTAAGTACTTGGAGTCAAAATCGAAATCCATGGTTAGAAATCCTTATTTTCTGTACCCGATTAGAGTCGGATCTAAAAACAAACGAACCAAATAGGAATCAAGAATGATAAATTCTACCTAATGAGTGCATGTGGGGCTGGGTAACTTGGAACCATGATTTTAAAACTCAGTTTTACATATTGTCTTGTCTTGTCCATGCCTAATATCAAGTTGACTCGGACGATACATACGTCTAGTCTCGTTTAAGTTATCTTATTTCAAGATTGAGATAATGATTTTTAATCATTTAAAAACTCTAATGATAAAGATAAAGTTTTTTCACCCCATTTGAATCCAAATCCTTTGTTTTTTTATTTTCCTCATTCACTTAATTTAAAAGAAGAGTAAAACTCGATTTGGGTGAAAATGATAGGGTTTCAATCATGAAACCTAGTAAAACTTGTTCGTTTGGGATATCTCGGACGAGATTTTTTATATCTCGGACGAGACGTATTGTTCGTCTTTTGAGATTTCGCGAAACAAAAAAACCTTATTCGTCTGTCTCGTCCATGCCTGATACCGAGAAGACTCGGGCGATACGCCTTGATCTCGGACAAGTTTTGAAACCATGCTTGGAATCGACTTGTTTTACTCTTTTTTTCTCATATTAAAAATAATTGAAGATTTTCATACCTTAACAAATTTATTGATGTTACATATAAAAAAATTCACATGTTTCATATAAATTATGTCTATATTTCCTATAAGTTTGTTAATAGTGAAAATGGTGAATTTTAATTTTTGAAAAAATTAATTTAACTTAAATACTTGTTAGAAGACTCATGATAAAACAACGTGCTAGAACCTACGTGGTCTGCGCGCATCTGATGTGGCAAGGGGATAGAACCATATATCTTTTTCTTTGAGATGCACAAGGAAATATTTATGATTTTATGCCCTTTCCACGTTAGTTGCATACATACCGCATTGGTTTTAACATGTCATTTTATTATTAGTTTCGTCAAAATATTTATAATTTTGTTATCAATACTTTTATAGACAATGTATTATAGTTTTAAAAGAAATATATTTGCAATTATAATTTGTCAATGATATTTTTTTTTTTTGTATGTTATAATAAAAAGAATCCTGATAATATGACTCACCAAGTGGCATACTCAAATGACTCCATGACGTGGATAAGTTTAGGAACTGTAGATCTATACACCTTAGGATACAAGGTTCCCTTGGGATACACTTTTTTTAATGGGAAAGTGCAATCGTGTATCCCTAGGCGTTCAGATCTTTGGTACCCAAACTTGTCACGTCATTTGAGTATGCCACATGGCAAGTGATACTATCACCACTCTAATAAAAACATTTGCATATGCACAAAATAGAATGCTATTATTTTTCAAAAAAAATTAAAAATTGTCTTATTCATTTATTAAGAATCGAAATCGATGGGTGTTTATGATTTTTGATGGTTTCGATTCCACTAATTTTAAATTAAATTCGAAATTGAAAAAATTATTGAAAATCAAATATAGAACTTGATTTTATTGGAAGAAACAAACAAATAATAATAATCTCTTATCAAATCAACTTGACTAAGAGGCTATCATTTGTGTAAGGGTGCATGAAAACACTATCTCTGGGATTCTATATAGTCTGGGCTCAATCTTATTCCTCTACAAGCTTGTACTACTTGACAAGAATTTGTATCTTACCCCTCTAAGATGCCTAAGAAAATGATGAAGAAAATAAACCTCACAAAAGAGTGAGAGAAAATAGAGATAGAGAGATGTGAAAAATGAGTGAGATTTTTTGAGATGCAAAACCAATGGGATTAAGAGATTTATATAGTGGTGGAGATATACTTGTGCAATGAATCACCTTTACATATCCCACAAATTCTTCCAATTTAGGTGTATTTATTTATTATTTATATGTCCCAAAAAGTTTTTCAACTTTAAGTTCATCTATTTTGGTTAAATTCATTCATCTAGAATTAATAAATGAATCTCGATCTATGAACTAACATAAATATCATGAATCTTGATATATACACCTAACCCATTAATTTGGGTTCATAAACTTAGGTTTGGACTAGAAACAATGAATCTCTTTGATACATTCCTTCAAACCATATATATCTCCTTTGGAGAAAATTTAAAAACTCATTTTATTTAAATCAAAACCAATAAAAATATGATGCTTCCGATTCTAAAAATCATAGGAATCGTCCCATTAACACCCTATTTATAGATAAATAATTATAATTTTGTATAGATTATAATATAAGGTAGATTGGATGATGCTTAGTCACAAGATATTATTTAAATAAAATTATCTAAACTTTAAAAAAAATTATTTTAATAAAAATATAAAAAACTGGTTGACTCGACCAAATTTACTTGCTTGGTCGAGATTTTTAAAATATCATCCTTGTCGTCTCAATCGTCAAATGAGGCAATTTACGAAATCATTCACCTTAAATATTTGTTTAGACATGAGATTTTCGAGTTCGAAGATCTCTGTTACTTGGATTTAGAGTCGCCATCATTCTTTTTTTTTTAGAAAAAGGATGTGAATGGGCATCTAGAAAATAATTTTCAAAAAATTATTTTGTTCGTAGTGACTTTTGTACGGATAACGGCTATTGATTTACCTAAGATTTAATGAGGGAGTCCATGTTAGAGAATAAGGAAGGTGTTAGGCACCCTACTCCCTCCACCATAGATAGTAGGTAACCTTAGATTCAATCGATTTTTGAAAAATGAAATAAAGTCGAAAAAATTCTAATTTGTGTCATCGAGTGCGAAAGGCTTCGATTTCAATTTAAACCATTGAGGGATTTCTTATTGAGGAAGAGGCGCATCGTGGTTTTTGCCTTTAAGCAATCTTAAAAAATGTAGACTCTTTGGTTAAAGGCCCATTTCCATAAGGAAATGGCTCAATGCCTTAGTCTCAAAATATTTTTGTGGTGCGTGCACAAGTATAGAAATTTCAAGAAGTATTTTGAAAAAGATTTTCAACTTCTACACTTTCGACCAAGCCAAAGTCCAATCTACCAAAAGTAAAGGAGGGTACATATTACATCTTAGGATTGATTTAAAAAAATAAAATTAAAAAAGAGGAAAAAGTAAAAGAGGGGAAAGTATGGAAGGGAGTGAAAAAGGGGAATTGTTATTAATTTTTTTTGTCCTTACTCTACCTTTATTGACTTGATTTCCCTTTATGTCTTCTTCTTAATCTTCAAAATGAGTTTCTTGATCTTAGTCTTGGTATGTTAATAGAATAGAGAATTTATGGTTGATAGGTGTAGGAGTAAAGGTTGTAAGTTGAGAGAATTGAAGCTTGAAATTAAATTCCAGTCTTGATAAGAGGATTCAAGCATTATGAGGGGTTTGTGAGAGAATAAGGGGGTTTTATAGGACTTCGGAGGTGCCTTTTAGGGGTAGAATGAGATGAAAGTGTGGAAAGGTGTAGAATAATATATGATTTATAAGTGGGGTATATGAAATTTAAAGTTAGGAGAAGGGTATATGTGGAAGGTGGTGTAAATAGATTGTTTTTTATCCAAATGAGTTGAATCATTCAACCCATTTGAGTTAAGTGTTAGGTGAGTTTAGGGGAGTGAATTTTGATTAGAAGAATGGTGGTGTAAGAGGATGGTTGTTAATTTTTTTTAGAGGGTGGAAGAGATAGTGACATGTGTCAAAGGGTGTGGATGATGTATGTTAGGTAAATTGATTAGGGAAAAGGGATGGGGGGTAACTTTTTTTTTTTTTTAAGATTAATGGGGGGTTAGGCAGACCCCCAACCAGAGAAAAACAAGCTACATTCTGTCATATCTATGACCGGAGGCGTCCTTACAAACAATGTCCCTAAGACTAGTTGAGAGATCCCCATACTCAAAAAGAGTTATGCCCGTATTGGGAAGGATGGAGGCTAAAAAGTCCGTCGCTTAGTTGCATTATCTAAAATAGAAACTGGACCTGATTTGATGAAAGGACGAAGCTTTAGCTCTTATGGCTTTGACCAACCTCTTTTCCCTTCATGGTATACCTTGCTTCCTCTTGATGCATTCAATTGCCACCTTAGAGTCTAATCTAACCTACAAGTTCTGGATATTCTCTTCTACTGTTATAATCATACCCTTTAGAATTGCTTGAAGCTTGTGAAAAATGATGGTTTTCCCTTGCGTATGCTCAACTAGGGCCTTGACTGTAAAGCCATTGTTATCTCTGATTATGGCTCATTCTCTTCTAACATCCCTTCTTAGAGATCCATCCGTATTCAAGACATGGAATTCCTCTGGGGGTTTGTCCCATTTACACCTTACCAAGGTTCTAACCTCAAAATTCGGCGAGAGGCTCCATAAATCCATAAAATTCCTTGAGTGGACATTATCTTCGACAGTGGTTGTCAAGCTTTGGAATCTCATCTGGACATCTCTTACAATGAAGAACTCTAGTAACTCTAGAGGGTTGTAGTTGTTTTGGAACAGTCTTCTACATCTTTCGGCCTATAAGTAGTGTATGAAGGCGTTGAAGGCGAGTTTCTTCATGATGGTTATCGTAGAATTACCGCTAAAGTTATTGCATGCCCATTTCACTTATTCTCTCCAATCTCTGTTCGAGTGGCTTATACAGGACCTTTTTAAGATCTTCTGCCAAAACTTAAAAGAGTACTCGCACCCTAAAAACAAATGGTCTTCATCCTCCGATGAGTTTCTGCAAAAATAACAGCTTGAAGTCTGAATGATGCCTTTTCCCTTCAACCTATCTTGTGTCTTCAGCCCCTTGTTAAGACATAGCCAAGAGGTAGCACTGTGTCGTTTAATGTTGTTTGGGAACCACACCAAGCTATGCCACTTGACTTGAGTAGAGGAATGTTTAATGCTTTTATAGGCTGACTTCATAGAGAACATACCTTTGGGGTCGGGGGTCCATATAACTCTATCATTCTCAATGCAATCCAAGTCCAAGGTATTGATCTGCTGCCACATCCCCACCCCCCAACGAGGCCGCTAGGTGGTAAGGCAAGCACCATCGCTCATTTAAAATCAAAGTGTTAACCTTAGCTTCTTTGTGCAAGTTGTTCTCATAAGGGTTGTGATGTAAGGTGTTTAAAATTACCTCCTATCTATCCATGGATCCTGCCAAATGCAAGTATTGTTGCCATCACCAATTCTGTGCACAATCCACTCTCTGACGATCTCCCTTAGTTGGAGAATTTTCCTCTACATCCAAAAGATTTAGTTGTGTTTTATGGGCATTGTCCATAAATGATCCCCTTTAATCATGTTTTCCTTGATCCACTGCACCCAAATGCTCATCTTGTTTGAACCGATATCCCATATTTGCATGGCTATACCCGCCTTGTTTTGAATCTCCAATCACGGATACCTAGTCCTCCCTATTCTCTATCTCTTGTTATCTTCTTCCAGCTGATGAAGTGCATTTTATTACTCATGTTCGGGCCAGCCCTCAGGAATTTTGCGCATATACTTTCAACCCCTTTTAGCACTTTCTTGGGTAACATCAACACATTAGACCAGTAGACCTGCATGCTGCTGATCACCGACTTGACAAATTCCATCCGCCCAGCTAGGGATAAAAATCTTGCTTTCCAAAACTTTATCTTGCTTGTGATCTTGGTGAGAAGAGGTTGACAATTAGCTAGTTTTAGTCTTGAGGAAGTGAGGGACAATTCGAGGTACTTGACAGGAAGAGACGCTTCACCACTCTGCAATGTATTGCTGATTTTTGCTTTGTCGCTAGTACTTATCCCTGCACAATATAAGCAGCTTTTCTGCAAGTTCATATTTAGCCCTGTTGTGTTACTAAATCACTTGAGCGCTTCCCTGATGGCTTCTGCAGATTTAGGGGTGCCTCTGAAAAAAACCATAACATCGTCTGCGAAAATTAAGTGATTAATTTCCGGGGCTTTGCACTTTTCCATCAGTTCTATGTGGCCTCTTCTGGTGAGGTCCTCAAGATTGGCTGTCAACATCTCCATAACTAGAACGAATAAGTAAGGGCAGACTGGATCTCCCTGGCGAATTCCCCTTCTACCCTGGAAGTAGCCTTTCAACCCTCTATTTATTGCTACTGAGTATATAGGTGTGGATATACATCCCCATATCCATGCAATGAAGTTGTCGGGGAAGTTCATCATTTCGAGATAGTAGATAATCGCCTCCCAAGCCACTGAGTCATAAGCTTTCTTCAGATCCACTTTGGCCACACATCTGGGGGGCCCCTTGTCTCTGTGAAAGTTTCTAACAAGCTCATGGGACAACATTATGTTGTCTTTTATAGATCTTCCTTGAATGAAAGCTGATTGGTTGGGACTTACTAGTTTGTTCAGCGTTTTTTTCAGTCTATTAGCTAGAATCTTCGAGATACACTTGTACAACACGTTGCAACAAGCTATGGGTCTGAACTCATCAATGGTGGTGAGTCTTTTAGTTTTTGGGATGAGTGTTAAGATTGTTGCATTCACTTCTTGTGATGGGGGGGGGGGTAACTTATGATGAGGGATTTTGAGATAATGATGGGGGTAGGTTATAACATGGGTGTAGGTTGAGATGTGGGTAAGTTAACTTTTTAGAGAAATGTGATGGGGTTGATAGATGGATTAGGGAGGTGGGTTGTGGTGGTGACATGTGTCTTATTTTAATAATCTTGGATCATTGTAGTTATTGGTGGTGATCATTGAGCTGAGGTTGAGATTTGAGGCTTAGGATAATGATCTTGGGTTAGGCTTTAGGTCTAATGGGCTTAGGGGTTGGGTTGGATTTGATTATGATAGGATTGGGTTGAGAAGTGAGGTGGTGAAGGATGACCCATCATTTTTATTAGCTCATGGGCCAAACAAGGGACTTTAGGTATTTTTTTAAAAAAAATTAAATATTATTTTAAGGGTTCTGAGTTATTAGTCCATTGGTCAATTTTGATAAAAATAAGTCTTTTTTTAGTCTTTTTCGAGTGGGGCCCGTTTCAAATTGAGGTGTCTACAATTTGTATAAGTGTTGAATGATGTCGAGTCATCTCTATCCCAACCAAGATTTGAAGTCATGTTTTACACACATGATTTTAAATCTATTTTTTCATCTCATCTTAGCATCCAACAAGATTGAGACGTCACAAATGAGTATCTTATCTTAGAGGAATCAAACCTTTAGAGATCAATTAGAATATATACACACTAGTGAATGCAAGTGCCTATGTCACGAGTTATTCATGCATGAATATGTTCCTTGCACGTTAAAAGTCATAAAAACTATATCGTTGTGTGGAAGGAACAAAGAAAGAACCACAGTTTGCTTCCCTGTCAATGATAATAATCATAAGTCGTAAAAGCTGACAATAAAATAGAGAGGTACCGATTTCAAGCACACAATAATTAAACAACATTTATCCCATTTACAAACTTATCTAGAATTACAAATCTAAAAAATATTCAAATGGGAGAAAAATACTTAATCCACCAACAACTTAAAAAATAAATCTTATTGTGACTTATTACATACTTGAAAAAAGGAAAGGCTTCACATAGAAACCAAAATTGGACATGAAACATATTAGAAAGATTAATACTGGAGTGACCTCACTGCGGGACACACGGGAAACATCTTGATGTGATGGTGCATGCATGTCCGTAGAAGTGTTTTTTCCAAGATGCATGCATGCCCATAAATACGTTTTACTCGTATCTCGAAGAAATGCATCTACAATCATGCGCATGCCACCATGTCAAGATGTCCCCGTGTGTCTCTCATCAAAGTCACTCTAGCACCACTCTATTAGAAATGGAGATGGCAATGTCCAAGACTTTGATTGTCTATTAACAACCTCAATAATCATATATATATATATAAATTTTTGTAATTAAAAATAAAAAATTAGGAGAACAAAGTAAAAAAATTGCATTTTTAAGAGAAATTAGAGGCCTAACCCAACCCTAACTTTTTTTTTTCTTTCCATTGGCTCATAATTGCACTTATTATATCTTATTAATATAGTATATTTATATCTTATTATAAAGCCTTGATTTGGATTGAATTGGTTTACCAGAGCCCTCGATCCAAGTTCAACCTGAATTAAAATCGAAATGAGTTATTCTAACTCAGGTTCAACTCATATTTTACATAACTCAGGCCCAGACTCACTCATTAATTGGGTTGAGTTCGGACTACTCCACCCGAGTTGCAGTCCTGGGGTTAATGTTGGGACGGACGATTCACATTGGCCATATTTTACCGTATGAAAATATCATATGACTCAACTCGGTCTCGAACGAGTTGAAATACATGAGACAGGCACTAGAGGATTAAAGAACGAGTTACTCTCTCTCTTCTAAGCTCATTTCTTTCCGTTATTCTCTGCTCTCTCTCTCTTGGATTTCTTGGGCAACTCGAATTGGTGTTGAGCCGAAAAACCCTAAAATCGAAGAACTCCTTAGGTTTTTTGAGGTAAATTTCTCTCACTCTAACTAGTTGTTCTTCTCCCTCGATTTTTTACCTCATTTCTGTTTCCATTTTGTGATTTTATTTGCTCACCAAACCCTGCAAAAGCTCTTGTTTCCATCATCTTATTTGATCATGTATGATTATCTAGGTCGAATGGATTTATCAGATTTTTTGTTTTTGTGTGAGAAATTAGGGTTTCTTCTACTTTGAGACTCTCAGTAATATCTGAAATTAGGGGTTTTTAGCTAATATGCTAGATTTAATGTCTGAGAGATGAAGAAATTCAGAGAAAGTTGATTGTTTCTTTTATTCTTTTGAATTTTTCCTCAGAGAAAGATAACTGAAGTTTAGGATCTTAAACCTATGGTTCAGTCGGAGGAGACTTGAGATTTGGATTTCTGTTCTTTGGAATTGGAGAAAATGCAGTGTTAAGTGTTTGAATTTGCTGTATTTGGAGAAAAAGGTGCATTTTTTACGTTAGTTTCTTGAAACATGTTTTGAGTGACTGTTGAAGTATTAGTTGGAAAGAAAGGAATCATGTATGGAAGAGTAAGCGGCCTTGATAGATTTAAGAAAGCTCAATCTCTTGAACCGTTCTCTGTAACTTCTAATTCAGCTCCTAAGATTGTTACCAACTCATCCGTTTCTTCTGTTCAATCTCAAATTCCCCACCAACAACTTGTTTCTCAAAAACCCGTGGGACCAGAAGCCGCAATATCTGTGGTGCCTCCAGCTCAGCAAATTACTCAGATTGGAGAGGGGCAATCAACATGGCAACCTCCAGATTGGGCAATAGAGCCACGACCCGGTGTTTATTATCTTGAGGTTTTGAAGGATAAGGAAGTACTTGGCCAGATCAATCTGGATAAACGGAGGCACATATTTGGAAGGCAGTTCCTCACGTGTGATTTCGTGCTTGATCATCAATCAGTTTCACGTCAACATGCAGCTGTTGTTCCACACAAGAATGGAAGGTAAGATTTCTATTTCAATTTCAATCTTTTACTACTTATGTTAATATTTAATTTGATTATTCGGGTGATTTATTTCTTTTCATTCTCTTTTTTATTTATTATGCTTAAAAGAAAATTTAGATTTCAAGCTTTTATTTCTTTTCTAGCCTGACACTTCCCACAAGTTATGGTAGCGTCTGCAACATGATACATAGTACACGTGGCCCCTAGCTTGTTCATCTAGACAGGCCATTTTGGTGATCCACCTCTGGATGGGCAATTTTTAAAATGAGAACACCAATCAAGGGTCTTAAGTGTTGGTGTGGGGGAATCATTTTACCAGATCGAAATGGGTCTTGTCTGGTTTGCTTCCTTTCGCAGTATGTTTGAGTATTTGGAAGGAGAGAAATAATCATACTTTTGAAGGAAAGGAATTTTCTCGTCAAGACATTTTGTTGGCTATCTTAGCTTTATTGTTTTTTTGGTATAAATTGTTCAAAGAATTTAGTGGTGTTTACTTTGAAGATCTTCTTGTAAGGTGGGACAGGGTTTGTAATTACGGTGTGATGTATTTGTATGGGTTTCTTTTTTGATAGGCCTTGTTTTTTCAATGAAATTATCTTTACCCATCCAAAAAGAACGATAACTAAAATTTTAGTTTCTGAAACAATGTGTTCGATGTTCGGAGGAAAAAAAATCAATAAATTGGAGGGAGGATCATTAGATAGGCACGTTTTTTTTTTGTCTGTTCTTCATTTGAGGCAATCTGCCAAGTAAATGGGCTGGATTGATGAGTTTGTGAGCTACGGGTACATGGGTGCTCAGCATTGTCAGCCTCATTCATGGCATTACCTTTTTTTTTTTTTTTCCTTGTATCATTTTATTTATTGATGTTGTTTCAGAACTTCTATATTTTTCCAAATTTACTCATCATAATCATCAAAGCCTTATCCTGAGAATTTGGTTTCAGCCCTAGTCACCAAGTTGGAGTACGGTTTTAAAACAGCAAGGGAAAACTTCGGAAAAAACGTTGAAAACGGGAAAAAACGATAAAAATAAAAGATAAAAAATATATTAAAAGATATGAAAAATGTATATATCAAATGAAAATCCAGAAAACCAAGTTCTTATCATAAAATCCCATATTTTTACATTTATGAGCCACCAAATTCTATTATATATCAAATCCCACATTGAAAAAACAAGAAATTGTTAAAAAAAAAAAAATTTGGTCTTGTGAAAAAGATGGAAAAAGTGGGAAAAAGGCGTTTTTTTGTCACAAATGAAAAAGTTGTGTTTTTCAATCATTTTAATCATCAGAGATGTAAGACATGATTTTTCGCCGTTTTTTGTTACTATGGTTTCAGCTAAATGAATCCTATTCTTTCATTTAGTTCTATATAAAGTCTTATGATCTGTTAATTCAAGTGTATTAATGTTCACTTTTACTACCTCAATCCGTCCATTTTGGTCTTCTCATTCTTCTAAAACCTTCAGTAGTTCAACTTGTACGTTCTTTCTAACTGGGGCTAGGCAACTATTGATCTTCATTGCGCATGACCAAACCATTTCAATCAAATTTACCTTGTGTTAATTATTGAGGACGCTCCTATATTTTTATGTATCTATTCATTTCTAATTTATTCTAGTTTTTTTCACTCATGAATCTCATCTCTTCTATCCTCAATTTACGAACATATTATTTCTTAATTTATTCTATGCTTTAATTTCCAAATATGGATCATGCTCTTTCAAGTGTGCAAACATTTACAATTTTTTTTTTTATTTCACCTACAGCGTATATGTAATTGATTTGGGTTCTGTACATGGAACATTTGTTGCGAATGAGCGGCTTACCAAAGAAAACCCTGTTGAGCTTGAAGTGGGACAGTCTTTGCGATTTGCTGCATCAACAAGAAGTTATATTTTAAGGAAGAACAATGCAGCTCTTTTCCCTCCACCTCCACTACTAACTGAAATCAATCTGCCGCCCACTCCTGATCCTTCAGACGAAGAAGCTGTTTTGGCTTATAACACAATTCTCAATCGCTATGGTCTTAGCAAATCAGACGTACTGTCTAAATCCTACAAAGATCCAAGAAACTCATCGGGTGGTAGTAACGACAGCTCCCAATTAGAGAGACCATCAAAGAGAATTAGGAAAACAAGAGTGGCATTCAGGGATCAAGTTGGGGGAGAATTGGTCGAAGTGGTTGGTGTTTCAGATGGTGCAGATGTCGAGACTGAACCCGGTCCAATTGGTGTGAAAGAGGGTAGTCTTGTCGGGAAATACGAATCCCTTGTACAAACAACTATCATACCAAAAGGGAAGGATCGGGGTTCCTTGAGAGAAGAAAGTGTTTCCCCGAAAGGTGTGACGGAGAAGCTACAACAAGTCTTGAACAAGGTCAAAGCTGCTCCAAAGAGTGGTGGAATTTACGATGATCTTTATGGAGAATCATTATCCAGTAAAGTGGGTTCATCCTGGGCTTATGCTTCTAGTGATGGGCAAGTTGCTTCAACTAAAAATACCAAAGAAAAGTCTTCTGGAGTCTCAAGTGCAGCACCTTGTGTTAATTCTGGGTACAAGGATGACGACGACGACGATTTGTTTGGTGATTCATTGGAGTGAGTGCAAAAGCTTTTGAGCCTTCGTTGTCAGTCCTTTTTGAAGTCGGTCAACATTCAGGAGGTATTGTTTACTTGGTAAATTGGAAATTTTGTTGTAATTCCTTCAATTACATGTTATCCGCAACAAACCGCAGGAAAATCTTTGTTTCCTAGCCCTTGCAAATTTCTTTTTTGGCTATCATCTTATGTGAGTTCTTGCGGATAATCATCAACAACTTTCGCAATTATATGACCTTTTGGATTGGGACTAAATCTCTATTAATTGTAGTCAAATGTTTTTATTTTTATTTTTATATCTGGTGTTAAGACTCTTGGTTATATAATCCTCAAGAACAATCTGTAGTCTTTTAGAAAAGCAAAGCAAAATACATTGTTGAGAAGTGCAAAATGGTGTGGATATAACTCTTATCATGCATCTTGACCAATTGCATAATTTTGTGGATTCTTTTTCTAAGCTTTTGGTCAGATATAGTATGGATCATACTAGAGAGTCAAATTTGGCATGAATTATCAAAAAAGTATTATTATCTTTGTCTTAAATTTGCTATAAAAGAATTGAAACGGTCCATTGTTTTATGCTATATTTTAAGACATCGAAAATGCCTCTATCTATTACGCTGTCTTTGCAGAAATGGAGAAGAGAAGAGAAAATAACTGAGTACCTCCATTTCTCTTGTTTGGATTGTTAAGTGGGGGGAGAGGAGAAGAAATTCAAGATGGAAGGGAAAAGAAGTGAGTATTCTTTCTACAAAAGTGGAGAGATTTGTAGAGAAATGGAGAGAAATTCTTTTAAAATATTTTATAATTTCAGCTCTGTCGCTGGATCTTTTTTAAGACATTTTAGAATTTCAAACCTATCCTAGTTTCTCTCCTGTCAATCCAAACATGGTGGAGAGAAATTGAATTTCTCTTCTTTTCTTTTCTTTTCTCTCTATGAGTTTCTCTTCTTTACACTTCTCTCAATCCAAACATGGTGCTAAGCTCTTTGGGTATTTTTATCATTCAAATTCATACAATAACATTAAAACGTTGGACTGTCCAGTGAGTTACTAAAACGTTGAAGAGTCCAGATTTTTTTAATATTACCTTTCGAAAAATCAAGAAGAATTTTTTATAATTTTCCACTATATTATTTTAATGATAAAAATAGTATATGGTAGAATGGCACTATAATTATGAATTGAATTATTTTCATTTACAATTAATATAAAATATTTTTTTTGTTTGAATTAATATAAAATATTTGATGGCATTTTGTTCCTAATTTTCTTTCAATTAAGAACCTCAAGGGGTTGGCTCAAGGGCAATTTCAAATCCGATATGCAGTGAGAATCTGTAGGTTGTGTTTGATATCCAATATGAGCAATATTTCCTCGGGGCCACCCGCGAGGGCATTCCCTCACTTATCTGGTGTGCGTGATGTGCGGGCAGGCGTTGCACCTGTTCGAGGGAGGGTACCATATGCCTTGGTTCCAGCCCTGACTCATCCGATCCCCCTAGTACTACGAATGTCCGGACACCTTGTTATCACAACAACAAAAAACTTACCGACGAATGTTTGGCCCACCCTTTAATGGGCCTAAGCTGAAATACAGTTTGAAAAGCCGACTACACAAGAAAAGAAAATACTAGCCTCAACCATAGTCACAAAATTCTTGTTATGTTTCCAAAAATTACGTAAAATTCTCTTACCAAAGTAGTAGCCTAGCAAATCAATGTTTATCAATTAATTGCAGAATATGGTAACATTTCTACCCTTCACCCTCAAAATTTTATTTTTTTCCTCATTCACATCTCAAGAGCAAGATAAGGTTTTGTTAACAAGGTTGAAGATGATGGATTCTGGTATAAAAAATAAAAATCAAAAATCAAAAACATCATTTGTATATTCTTGAAAATTTCGTGGTTTTTCAAAATAAATTTTACTGACTTTATCTGAATTAATTAAATTGAAACCCCACTGAATAATTACCAACTCCGAACTTTGTTACTATGGCCTCAATGAAGGTTTTGAGGCTCTCCATCCAAACTTCTAAGATGAGCTAAGGACATTTCCAAAATGAAATGGATTGCTAGGAAACATGTAACGAATCCTAAGAAATCAGTGTTTTCGCTCCGATCCCAAACCGTCCGTTTGGTGGTCATGTTTGATGTCCATTGAGTCAAGTAAAAAACTTGCAAACAACTCGGCTATAGTTACAAAGTCAGGGCTTGACAATTAGTCGACAAGGGAAAAATTCGGTAAAATCAGAAAACAGTGGTCTGATTTGAGATTAATGAGGGAGGATACAACAAGTGCAAGTGGATCCCTAGGAAACTTGCTATGTTCCTAGGAAATCAGTACTAATCTCTAGGAAGTTTGTGTTTTTGATTTTAAAAGTGGGGATAAGATATAGAGATTAGAAGAAGAGGAAGAGGCAATTTAAGAATCATTCTTCAATGGCATTATGTTGTCTTCTGGAAAATAGATACTCCCCCTCCAGTCGTTTGCTTGAAATGGAAGTGCAATCAAGTTTCTGACTAATTTACTTTCAAGAAACAACAAAATTCAATTTAGTTAAAACCATATATATTATTTCTTAAAGTTTGCACTATTTTTAAAGAGAAAACACAAATTCTTCAACTTAGAGAGAGATTTATTTCTAATGTTTATTTGGTCCAACTAGTCCTCTATCTATAACATTTTTGTCTTAAAAGACACATCCATTCAAAAAGGCCAGTGTTAAAAGGTCGCCCAACAAATTTAGTTTGGGCGCCCACATATTTTTGAATAGCCGAATTTTTTTGCTTAAGTGGGGGTCAGATTTGGGTACCCACACTTTTTTTTTTATATTAAATTTGGCTAGTGTTGACAGGACCTTGTCAACATGGCCTTAATTGTGTCAAGAGGATTTTGATCTCATGTTAATAGGGTCCTGTCAACATTGGAGATTTTATTTTAAAATCTTTTTTTTTGCTAGTGTCGACAATGTTGAGTTTAGTCCCACATCGGACACTCATGGTCCTGTCTCTCTCCTTATAAGTTTCTGGACATCTCCACTCATTGCCAATTGATTTTGAGTTAGACCCCCAAATTTATCATGGTATCAGAGCAGACTTTTCTCTCCTCCACGTCATCCAGTTCATATCTCCACATATGCAGGGGTGGGTTGAGTTTAATCCCATATCAAACACTCATTGCTTTGGTTTTGAGTTGGACCCCCAAATTTATCAGACAAGGTCTTGTTGACATGGCCTTTATCCTGTCGACACTATCTAAAATGTGGGTGCCCCAGCTGAATATAGATGTGCCCTTAACACGAGCCAATGGATTGGAACATTAATTTAGATGAAAAACCTGTCAGAGATATCCTTAGGTTTGAAATTTTGTTGGAATGATATTCGAAGGTGTCATTTGGGGTCAAAAATCAATTCTGCACCAATTGGATCTAGGCACCCTTTCAAGTTTGGAACCCGTTAGATGCCATTTAGGCTTGTTCGGTGCCCCTTTTGATTGATGAGGAGCCTCCTAAAAAGAAAGTCTCGGTGTGAAAAATGTGTCCTACACAAGGAGTCCAATTTTCCTCTTAAATGTTTCACGACCCAAGTTCCCATTAAATTGGTTATTCCTAATGAGTCGTGCTGGAGTGACCTCAAGATTGGACCTCTTACCGCACACCCTGACGTGAAAGTGAATGGGAAACATAGATGCCTTTCCTCGAGTCGCCAAGGTGTGCAATATGAGGTCCAATCTTGAGGTCTCATCAGCATTATTCATTCACAATTCATATAAACAACCGATTAGCTATAAAAAAAAATATAGTATTTCAACTTTGACAATCATTGTCCTATATGGGTTACAAGTTTAAGAATGGGTAGATTTTTTGTGATGATGATCTCTTCGTAAGACTTAAAATGAGTCTGAATCGGGCCAGATATGAGTATATTCATATCTGAATCCGAATCCGACCCGATCAGACTAACTGATTCGGGTCGGTCGAGTTAGATAGTTTCAAACCATTCAAAGTTATTTAAAATAAAATGTCTATAAAGGTAAGGTGACTCAAGACCTCTTTTTTTTTTTTTTTTTTTTTTGAGAAAGGCCTTGACCATTAAGCCCAATACTTATTTGTTGAAGAAAGTTATCTTAAAAATATAACTAACAAAATAATATATTATTCAGATCTAGGCGGATATATAAGGATGGATCAGGATCTGATGCCGGTCAAGGGACATTAATCCATATTGACCCATTTTTTAATTCATATATATTTCAAGGAACCAAACCTGCTAAATTCGAATTTGAATCACTCAGAGTGTGAATAAATTCAACCCATTTTAAGTCTTATCTCCTTGGTTGAATTTTTATAAGGATGATCTCCTCGCCATATAGATCATCTTCACAAAAAATTAGTTAATTCCAAAAAATTTTATGTCATTAACTTAACAAAAAAAAAAAAAATCAATCCATTCTAAAACTTCCAAGAGGAGATCATTCTCACAAAAAAGTAATACATTCCAAAACTTCGAATCTCATTTATAAGCTAACGATAAAAATTGACAATCCATGACTCTTCAGCTTGTAAATCATTTTTGGGGTTAGAAGTTTCAGGATAGGTTGATTTATTTATTTAATTATTATTTTTTGTGACAAAAAATCATCCCATTATGAAACTTCTAGACCGTATAGGAGATAACATTGTTGGTGTCTTTTGTGTTGTTTTAAAGAATATATAAATAGTGAAAAAAGAAAGAAAGGAAAGACGAAAAAATGGCAACTAAGTTTACCATGACTTTTAAGTTTACAATATACATATAATGCTATCTTAATGGCCCAATTGAAAATAAGGGGTATGTCTATATTTAAAATAAGTAACATTTTAATGTTATTGGACTATTTGTGCATAATATGGTTGTGCATTATACTTAATTGTTCTTCTGTAATTTATTTATTATTACATTCAATCATTGCCAATGAGGAGTAATCTTAGCCTTTAAAACAAACAATTTTGTAAAGAGAGAATTTAGACCCTGATTGGTACACTCCAAATTATTTACATAAGCAAAAAAAAGTATTGAAATCAATTTTATAGGTGATGGTTAGACAATGCAAATGATTCGCAAATCACCTAAATTCTTAAGAAATTTTAACAAATGTTTTGTAGCACACAAATTATCACAAACCATGTGATAATTACCTTGTCTCTCTCCTTATAAACTCTTGGGTCTTTCCTCTCTATGCTAATTGGTTTTGAGTTGGACACCCAAATTTATCATGTTATCAAAGCAGGTTTTTCTTTCTTCCACGTCACTCAGTTCATTGCTCCATGTGCTCTAATTTAATCTGACCCACACGTGTGGGGCATGTTGAGTTTAGTCCCACATCAGATACTCATTACCTTGTCTCTTTGCTTATAAGCTCCTAAGTCTCTTCACTCATTGTCAATTGATTTTGAGTTAAACACCTAAATTTATCAAATCATTTGTGAATGTCCTTCGATCCTGTACATTATCTAACCTTACTTTCTCAATTCAAATTACACTTTGTAGTAAATTTTTCAATGCAAAACATTTACCATGCAAATTATTTGTTACATACTGAAAATAATCTAGAAAATGAAAGGTTTGGAGAGAGTTATTTCTATGATACTTTAGTTTTGGATCTACTCCATACAAAGATGAGAAAGAGAGACTTCCATTAAATACTACCTTAAGCCAAAAAGTTGGGAGTGCAGTATAACTTCTTATAAGTAGCAAAAAGGATGTCTAAAGCTGGTTGAAGGGAATCTTCGACCCATCTATTCCACTTTATCCATTTTTACAGAATCTTTCCCGAGATGAACTAACAATATAAAATAAATATAACCTTCACCAAGAAAATTACAACTTTCCAAAGCAATGAGAGAGAGAGAGAGCACCAAAGTTTCCAAAAATCTATAAAATACTTTCTAGGTTGTCCTTAAGTTCGAACTCCACCGACTGTAACACATGGCCCACCATTTAAATCACTGAAGTCAACGACCAGTGGGCCCAAGTTTACAATATAGGCTGTAGGTAGTATCATTGCCAATGCTCTTAGGGAACACCAAGAATATCTTCTAAATGCAAGAAATTATTGATTTTCAAAAAATGGCTTTCTATAATATCATAATTGCATTTTTTGACCAACTTCCCATTTTCTGCTTTTAGATTCCCTTTTTGAAAATGATTTTTTTTTCCTTTTAGATGAGTAAATATTATTAGAGACAACCTCCTAAGAAAATGATTTTTGTGTCGGGAGTAAAAATCCTAATGTTATTATTATTATCTTCTGAATATCCCTAATTCCAGAACAAAAATCTTTATTTTTGATATTTTTCTAGAAGCAATCGAACAACGACAAACATTTTTTTTTTTTAATTTTTTTAAAGAAATTAAAATTTTAAGTAAACATCTAAAAAAAATTAGAATAACATTTTCACAAGAAACTAAATATCATAGATAAAATGATTTATAACATGTGAGTGAAGAAAATATTCTTAAGAAATTATTTTCTTGTCAATGGAAGAAAGTGGCGTTCTATTTACACCCACTTAAATGTTAAATGTCAATAACGTGTAAGTATGTCAATACCCTTTTGGGTTTTATTATGTTGTATTGCATACACCCCACCTACCACTCATCGAATAAATACAACTTTTTCTTCCTATTGATTCGAATCATATCAAACCCTAGCAAAACATTCCTATCAAAGTCCATTCTAATCCACATAACCAACCAATTTTTCTTTAGAGATTCATCAAACAATCGTGTTTTGATCTATATGGGGATATTATTTTTTAAAATCTGTTTGTTTTTAACCTTTATTTGGTATATAAGCATTTTGATAGATGAAAGTGAGTTTTTATCATTCTTTTTCATCATATTTTGTTATTGAAATTATTTTTAATTGTTTTGCAAATGAACCATGTGAAAAATACATTTTTATCTTTATCACTTGCATCAATTTTTATTTTTATTTTTTAAAATTTTTTAGCACATCTGGTAAGTCAGGACCAAACTCATCAACATTATTTCGATAGGTACGTACCGAGTGATTTTTTCCCATGGGATCCACATGTAAAAGAAATTTTTGGTATGTACCTACTGTATGACAACGTACTTTTCCAATATGTATCTACCGAATTTATCATTTTTAAATCGGTAGTTATATACTAAACATTTCCTTACATGAGATCTCATGTGAAAAGCATTTAGTATGTTATTATGAATTTCTTTTTAAAATGTTCGACATGTATTTATCGAAAATTATTGTAAAGTTCAGTAGGTTGTTGTTGTTTTTTTTTTAAATCGACGGTGAAACTAGTGACAATTTTTTGCTGCATACACGCACAAGTGCAGTGGGTGTAGCAAGCAAAAAAGTGGGTGTCAATGAGTACCCATTTACCCAAAATCGAATCCGAACTAAAAACTCTGATTCCGATTCCCTTTTTATTGGATCCGATTAGAGCCGGGTCTAATATAGAACCGAACTGATAAGAATCGGAACCATTAGGTTCTATCCAATGGGTACCTACAAGTACCCGAAGCCAATTTATTTTTTACATTATACATAATTTAATGTTTTTCTATATTTTAAAATTAACATATATTACATAAAAGCACTTCAATTTTTCATATAATAGAACTTAAAATAAGTCATTTCTTCTAAAAATTTACTATTTTTAAAGAAGATGAATTTTATTTTTTTTGCCAAAAAAGTCATTAAATCATATTTTTAGTGAAATAAATTATAATTAAGTTGATAATTTACAAATACTTTATTATTTTTAGAAGGAATTTTTTTATAATGATTTTGAAATATTTTTTTTCTCATTCAATTCTTGAGAATCAGAACCGACGGGTCCCCTTGGTTCTTGGTTGTTCCAGTTCCATTTATTTTAAAACTAGAACCGACAAGAATCGTAACAGAAAAAATATGGTGGTTATGGTTCTAATTTTCTTAGGAACCGACCCATTGACACCCCTACAATTACTAGCCCATGCCATGGAAAAATCTCAACATTTCTTTTCTCACTATTTTCATGGGACAATATTGTCCTAATAATTCCTAAATATTACCAAATGTGGCACAATTATTCTGGCCCACAACCTAATTAAAGTTTGATTCATCTTATCCGCATCCTATACTTAACAAAAAATCATTCTAATATACTTATAGACTAGTAGTTGGTTTTGAGTACTTTATCAAAATAGACGCCCAGAATTTTTATTTATTTTTCACTTGTGGGCCCACTTTGAAGCCCATGATTCCATAAATAGTTGGGAATAATAGCCTATTAGGCATGTGGTTAAAGTTGAAAACTTGTTTGGAATGTTCATCGATTTGAGTTAACTCGAACAATCTCCATAGAAATATTTTATATAACCAAATAACTTGATCATGTTTCCAACCAAAATCAATACATTATCAATCAGACACGGCTAAGTTGACTTGATGATTTGCCAAGTTACTCAACGAATTGGTTCCGTTGAGTTCGGTAGTTGTCACCTCAAACTCTAACCGAGTAAATTAAGATTTGAATCGACTCAATGAGTTTTAAAACTAAGGTGCTCATTATGAGCCAAGACTTGTGAAAGTGGGACAGACATCATGAGTTGGAGAGACCTAAGAGGGTACAACGTTACAATATTCAAGGGCGAAACGTTAGTGGCCAACACCTTAGGTTTGATCATATGTGATGGAGTCCTGTTGTAAGGGGAGGAAGAAGTGAGATCCAACCCATTGCCCCAATGCTAATAACTAATAAGAGACATGGAGAGGGAATGTTGAGGTGGGGACTAGAATTGTCCATCCAAATGTAGGGCTAGTTTTTGGATGACTATAGGGCCCACTCCGTAAACCATAGTTTTGTCACGATATCCGGTGTCAACCAATCACATTAGCCCATGTGTATTGAAAGCATCCCTGAATTTACAAAACGATCATCATTAAGCTGCACGTGTCAAGCAATGGAGAGCTTGTGAGCACTGTGACGAAAAAGTCTGAGAGCAAAAAATTTCTAGGCAATATACCTAGCATTGTTTGGAATATCATCGGATAAACATTCAACTATAAATGTTATGGCATGCCAACTAATAATCCAATTGATGTGATGCAAAGGCTTCGCATGCGTGCTAAATCCCTTTTCTTGACCCGTCGATCAAGTGATAGGGACATGGCACAAAATTTTAAGAATTTTAAAAGAGAATTTAAAAAAATAATATATATGCGTGCTAAATCCCTTTCCTGACCCGTCAGTCAGGTGATAGGGACATGGGCACAAAATTTTAAGAATTTTAAAAAAGAATTTTAAAAAATTATATATATTCACCATTGATTTTTAATATTAAATTTGGAAGTTTAATGGTAATCCATTTTCAAAGCCTTGGGTAGCAATTTTTTTTTAATCTGATCTATTGTGTTGGATTGTCAACATGGCACGACACTTGCTAAGTTGGTCATGCTCGCCTAACTCATTTGTTTTCCCTATCCATTACCCTATTAAAATGAGATGAGTAAATCAATGAGGGGGGTTGGAAATGAACTCAAGTCTATGTATCATTGTAGACATGAGATATTCGTCATGGAATCTCAATGGTATATTGTTTGGAGTCGTCACCATTTTTTTTTGGAAATAGGTGTGAATGGGCACCCGGAATGATTTTGAAATTGATTTTATCATCGTAGTGACTCTCATACATGAAAAATGCATGATCTACCTAAGATCTAAGTAGTGAGTTCCGGTTAGAGAATGAAAAAAGTGTTAGGCACCCCATCCTCTCCACCAAAGGTGGATTACCTTGAAATTTGGATAATTTTTTAAAAAACTTAAGAAAATAAAAAATATATGTTTACAAGTGGTGTGTGTAATAAGTGAAAATATTCCCTTAAAAAGGGGTTTTGATGTCAATGTAAAACACTAAGATATCCTATGAAAAAAAGATGACTCATATAACCTACATTATTTGTATGAATAAGAAAGTTAGTTTGGACTTTTTAGAGAGATTTCATGATGGAGTTTCCTTAATGTCATAACATTAATGCATGTATGCAAAGTTAGAAATTTAGTATTTCAACTCCCAACAAGAGGATGACACATTTCTTCATCATTGCTAAACATATGTGAATGGATTCATAGTATACAATATGATACATACGATATACTATAGGGGAAAGAAGACTTCAACCCCCACCATTTCGGCCAAACCAAAGTACAACCTATTGAAAGTAGGAGAGGGTGTGTATTACATTCTAAAGGCTTTCTAGAACATTAAATAAATAGAGGGTCAAAAATAGAAGATGCAAGTGCTTAAAAATAAAAACCTAATCTATATCCTTCTTGAATGATGTTGAATCTCAAAAGAAATAACTTGAAGATTAAGAATTTTAGTTGAGGGTAGAAGGTTAAAGAAGATGAATGTTGTTGATAGATAGTGGAGAAATGGATAGGAATTCTTAAGTTTAGGGTTGAGTTAAGAGATGGTTAGAGAGATAGAATAAAGATTTTGATAGAATTTTAGGTTGCGAGATGGGAGTTTTAGAGCATAAATTGCTCATGTGTCATCTTTCGGGAAAAGATATAAGATTATTGACTTATAATGGACTTGGGTATTTGGGTTATGGACTTGGGATGACTTAGGTTTGGGTATTGGGATTAGACTTGGATGTGGGCTTAGTATTGGGTTAGGGTATGGGTAATGGATTGGTTAATAGATAATGAGTTTAGATTAGAAAAGTGGGTATGGAATTGGATTAGATTAGATACAAGGTTTGGGCATGTAAAATGATATAACATGATGTATGTGTGCATGTATATATGAAGAAAAGTGTTGAGTGGCAATTATTATGTAATGTCGGTCCATTGAAGGGCTTTAAGCTCTTAATTAAAATCAACTTAAATTTTGAAATTTTGAATTTTTTCTAATGGGTTTATGTAAATTGAAGTGTCTACAACCATCACCCATAAGCTTCACCAACTAGGATAGTGGGCACTACCTTTATATGACTTAAATACCCACATTACCAACCTCTAGCCAAAAAGTCCTTATTTTTCTTTTCAAAACTAGTTATCTTCAAGTTCTTCAATCTTTATGTACAATTTTTTTAAAAATAATGTTGAAGTGGCCGCAAACTGGAATTTCATATCACACATCTTGACATGAAAGTGTATGGGAATCATAAATGCTTTTCATCGGGATACGAGTAAAAAAACATTTATGATTCATATCACTTTCACGTCAAGAAGTGCAATGTGAGGTTCCAGCTTGAAGCCACTCTAGCATGACTCTTTTTTAAATTTACGCAACTTTATTTTCTATCCATTTTATTCTTTTTTCTAATTAAAATTCCATCACTATCTACTTCCCCAGAAGTCTTATCTTGTGTTGAAGTTTGAAGATTGAAGTAGATAAAATATTAAGATTGAAGATATATGATTAGTTTTTAATATGAAAAATCAAGGGCTGAAGATAACTGGTTTTTTGGAAGAAAGAAATAAATAGGGCTTTTGCTACACGTCAAAGATGAGGGTACTCTAACAAATTTCTTTTAGAGTATCTCAGTCATTCCTTCAAATGTTAAAGGGTAGTTTCAAAGGCTTTACATAGCATGCATACATGACTTCACATAACCACTATTATCCTCAGCTTTCACATCAAATTTCAACTCAAGTATTCCACACAAATCACAACTTGTATCTCGTTCATAGGTTTTAATTGGATTCAGTGGTGGGCGTGGATGTTTTAAAATTTAAATAATGATAAATTTCCACTGAACTCCAAATTATTTTGAAAGCGATGAAAGACAAAAAGGAAGAATTTCTATCAAATTCTTGTGAGTTCAGATTCCCTTTACTCAATAAAATGTCCAAATGGTGAAATTCTTGGATCCTAGATATATGAAGATCAAATTAAGGAGATTCAATTAATTCTGAAAGAATTTCTTATTTTCTCTTTTGAGTTCTTCAAAGAGAAATGAATAGGGCAGCTAATTTTAATCATGTAGCACATTTGGGATCTTATGTAAAGGGTTTTTTTTTTTTTTTTTTTGTAGAGGATGTTTCTTTTATTCCTCAAGAGCTTCAAAGCATTGTTCTTGATAATTTATAATGTAATTATCTTAGATCGAAGTGATTAAAAAAAACGGAGGACCTTCTAACCCCAACTCACTAATAATAATAATAAAATTAATGTTGGAGTGACCTTAGTAGGGAACACACGATGTGTTTTCTCCGAGATACGAGTAAAATGTATATACGGACATGTACGTGCCACCATGTCAAGGTGTCCCCCACTGAGGTCACTCTAGCACGATTCAAAATAAATAAATAAATAAATAAGTGTAATGATTTTCTAACTCTACTCTAACAGACTAACTCAAAAACTCACTAATGTGGCATGTGCAAGAATCGTGGATTTTTTCCCTTGAGATACACAACTGCACATGTTTTATGGGGATGTGTAGTTGTCTATCCTGAGGAAAAATTCTACGGTTCTTACACATGCCACGTCAACGAGTTTTTGAATTATTCTGTCAAGTTGAGTTAGAAAATCGGCACCCAAAAAATAATAATAATGTAATCCAGCCAGGGATCTCATAGGTATAGTACACATTTAATCGGAACCAGAATCGAAAACCCTAATTCTCAAACAAATAGCTGAGATAAGAGAAAGAACACTAATTTTCTAGAGATCAGTACTAGTTTCTAGGGATTCAATATCTTGCCAATCCATATAGGTAGGTATTCTTCGATTACAATCGCTCTTTTTCTAGGGATCTATCAATTGAGAGTCCAAAGAAGTAAACCCAAAAATTCACCAAACACAGGTCACATACACATGCCACATGCCACATGGGTTGTCCAAGAGTCACACGTGAGCTAAGAGAGAGATAAAGAGTATGTGTTGGATCCAGGGGTATCCTACAAGTAAAGCGATTCCAATAACATCAATGTCAAGTGTTGTCACTTATGTTCGATGAAACAAACAAGGTGAAACAGTGGGGCCAAACTGTTGGATCAAGTGCACGGGTGGCACGAGTGAAGAATCTAACACGTGGCCGACAGGAGGATCAAGATGAGAGAGTAGGTTTGAAGATAGGAGAATATACCGTGTTAGTGGGGGGAACCATGATGGAGATGCACAGGGGATCTTTCTACTCTCGTCCCCTCTCTCTCTCTCTCTCTCTCTCACATCTCCAACTTTTATAAGTAGTAGCTCCAACTTGCATGCTTTTCTATTTCAATCATAGAATAAGAAGCACCAAATGAAATATAATGCAGCAAGAGATGGAGAGAAAAGTTTTCTTTTTTCCAATTCAAGCACCCTATGATATATGTAATGCTTGGTGTTACATTACTATGTTGACTATAACCAACAAAACCAACCAACCAACTCTCTCTCTCTTCTATTACCAAAAAGTCTTGTATGCTCCATCTCCCCACTTTTTCTTTCTCTCTTTTATATTACTTACTTAAACAGCAACCACCCCATCACTCTCCCCCCCCTCTCTCCTTCCTCTTCTCTCTCTCTGTCTAAAATCTTGATTTTATGCATGTTTTGATTGGGATAAGAGGTTAAGGTGGTTCTCTGCTACAGTAATTCTCAAATTTGGAGGTTGTTCGAGAGTTTGAATGGAAATTTTGAAGGTTTCTTCTATCATTCATGACGGAAATTGGATCGGGTTTACGCAAATTCCATGATATTTTGGTATGTTTCTACTTCTCATAATGAAATTCCATTCTTTAATTTACTAATAAAACATAATATAAAAAAAAAACTCTAAACCAACTATGTTAGTCAAGTTCCTACCTTTAGTAACACTTTTGTACACACCATGGGCAGGAAAAATTGGTTGTATATATCCCACATATTGGATGGCCTTCATCTATTGATCTCCCAAACGATTTGCGAATAATTTTGTATCACAATTGTAATATAGATTATTTTCGTTCCTAAGATCTTTCAATATTAATAAAGGGTGGGACCCATTAAACATCACCTTGCACATAATAAAAAAAAAATTTATAAAAAAAAAAAAAAAAAAGAGTTGTTATTGCCACACCAATTTTTACTAATGCCACACCAAGTCCTATGTAAGTCACCAAAGAATTGTACACAGTTGTGGCATTAACAAAAGTTGGTGTGGCAGTAGTAACTCTCTAAAATAATGTTAGTATAGGTGGGAACCTGACTTAAGAACATCAAAAAGCTTGTATTAATTCTCAAAAGCATAAAAAAAATTTATCATTTGCTTGTAAAACTGAGAATTCCAGAGAGAGTTTTGTTAGTTTCAAAGATTTTTATTTTTTTTCTTTTTAAATGAATTTAGTCAAACATGACTAAATGACAAAAAATCTCAAGAGACTTGAAGAAAAGTGGAACCTTCTTTAAAAAATTAATTTTATAATAAAATTTTCTTAGATAAACATGAAGCACAACAAGTTTATAAGAAAAACACCCCTCAAATGTTTTGTTATTTGTAAAAGACCCATATGTGTGATAAGAATAAGGCGTGGAAAGCCAACCTTGGGGACTTATTAGAGGATGTTTCAACAAATTAAAAAGAATCCTGATATGCTAGCACACTAACTACCATAACAAATGCTTTCTACTGTTCCCACTTCCCACATCATCAGTCCTCCATTGAATCATCCTGACATAAGCAACATATTGTGATTAGTCGTGTCAATGTGGTGCTGATTGTGATTTTTTTGGCGTGGAAGCCAACAAGACTACTTTAATAAAGTGGGTTGTGAGGTATCTAATATTTCCCCACTTGGAAACATTATGGGAAAAATAATCAAAATTTGTGGCTCCCTTGTCACCATCACATCATCAGACGTTAGATTCAACCAAATGATGGTGATAACTGATGAGACACTTAACTTAAACGTGCAAGTTCAACCATTAAAGTGCTACACCATGGGCCAGGCCCATAGGAAAAAAAAGCCCATTGATTTATAAATCCTTAAAGTGGGAAAAATAACTAATCTGTTGAAATCACCTATCAAGATATTTATTTATTTATTTATTATTATTATTTATCCTCTTTCTTGATAATCAGGGTTTATTGAATTTGATTGCGAGTCGCTCTCTGACAATCTTATTTATGTTATTTCTTAGTAATCAAGAGGTGTTCTCTTATTGAGGTTGTAACTTATCTGGATCTGCCTTAATCTTGTTGACCTTAAAAAAAAAAAAAAAAAATCAGTCAAATTTTCATAAAGTTCTCAAAGATACAAGGACAAACAGAGATTTCTAGAGAAAAGTTTTTTTTTTAGGTATTTTCTAAAGAAAAGAAATGTATATCGCGGCCTATGTTGAGAAAATATTCTTAGTAATTTCAAAGAAAATATATCCCAAAAAAGATAGATATATTTCTTAAAAGATAAATAATGATCTTTAGGAAGCTTTCTTTTTCATTCATTTCACTGATATGTTTAATGGAGTGCCTTGACCACCATATCGTAGTCATTGAAATAGAGGTGTTTGGTTCATTCCCAATGAGACTTTTCTAATTTTAAACCAAATCATAGTCACGATATTCCTCGAATTTTGACCAAAATTAAATATATATATATCATTGAAAAAATAGTCCATAGAAAAAAATCAAAGATTGATCATTGGTCCGAAAATGGTCTATCTACTTTAAAAAAAAGTTATCTTCTATTTCAAAAGGTTGGCATTTTCTAATATATCGACAATTAGAGCAATTTTAAGAAATAATCGTCGATGTATATCTACCCGTTAGTTAATTTATCAGAAATAATAAGACCGACACTTGTAGAATAATTCTCAAATCCAAACTTGAGTACATGGTTGAAATGATAGGGAAAGCATTATTACCTCAACATCAATATTGACCTCCTAGAGATCAATATAAGTTTTTAAAGAATTAATTTTTCTCGAATCCTTAAAAATATCCTCTAGTTCAGTCTAACGGAGAGTCTCAAATTTTATTCGAATCTAGTTTTTAAGGACACACGAATGAAAGAATGAGCTGTGAAAGAGAGAAAATGAATTTTTAATAACATCCCTTATGAAATTCGTGAATAGGTTTATTTCTTGATCAAAAGTAAGCATCGTTGATTGATAATGGATTAACGATGAAATTCTGATTTAGTAATTTAAATTCTTGAATGATATTTTGAATAAATAACTAAGTCACTAAGTCTCCCTTAAAATCTTCATTTCCAAGACTTCTTGTAAGCAAACAACATTACGTGTCTACCATTAGTTGAACACGGGTGAGTTTTTCCCTTTCAAAGTTGATATAATTATGACATTTATAATAATTTTTTAAGAAAAATTAATTAATGCACCCTTTGGGAGGGCATTCTTTCTAGGTCCCCCTTAATCTCTTCGTAGTAACTTAATGGTCCATCTTGTAGAGTTTTCTTTCTTAATGGCCCCTGACCCCCTTTCAATTGATAAGATCGATGGTTTAAATTGCCGAAATCGACTTATGTTCCAATTGTTGAGATCTTGTTTTATAATCGTCGATACTAAAGATTGTAAATCATCGATCACAACGATTGAACATAAAGCATCATGATAAACATTCAAATTCTCGAGATCGACATTGTTACAATCATCGATCTTGATGTTTCACCAAGAATCATCGGAGTCAAGATCGAAGATTTGAATGTTGAAAACTATTCGAATTGTCAATCTCAATTATATGAGTATTTTTTATTTTTTTCCGAGGTGGGGGAACATTAAGAAAGAAAGATTTTCCTAACTGGATTTTAAGATGCCACCCCCAAACTCAGGATGCATATAGAAATGCATTCCTCCATATTAGTGTACTAAGTAATTTTTTTCTTAAGTTTTATCTATTTGTAAGAGAAAATATTTAGAACCGTGATAATATGTCTGACAAACACCCCCATCATAGAACAATAAATCATTTGCCTTGGGATACACAAGAAAAAGATTTATGATTCTATGTATCCTGAGGCAAATGATTTACGAAATTTGAGTCGTGATGGTATGACGCCCCCTTCTAACAAATGCCCCCATCACAGAATCGTAAATCATTTGCCTCGGGATACATAGAATAATAAATCTTTTTCTTGTGCATCCCAAGGCATTTGATTTACGATTTTGTGATGGGGGTGTTTGTCAGAAGGGAGTGTCATATAATCATCGTTCATTTAAGAATTGGGTCAACAAATGATGCCCCTTCAAAGTATCAAGTATGATGAGTCCTGATGATAATATGACTCACCAAATGACATACTCAAATCACTCGATGACGTGAACAAGTTCAGGAATCGTAGACCTACATCTTGAGATACATTTTTTTATGGGGCAAGTGTAAGTATGATAGATCCACATACGGGTGGTCCATCAATTCATTGGTTGGTAGGTTGCTCTTGTGTGGGACAAGACTTAAAAGTCAACATCGATACATCATCGATGGTCCATATATGAAATTGATGAAAAATCCAATGGACAGATTTGACTATTACTTAAGTGGGCCAGCTACATGTTATGAAACGTGGAGCACCAGCCTCAGTATGTCCTAGTAAACACCGTCATATTCACATGTGTCGTCATTCAAGCATGCCAAAGGATCTTAAAGTCACAACGATTTTCAGTACTACAACCATGCCAGTATATAATTAAATGTTTTATATCTTTGTTAGATTTTATTCTCTACTCTTATAAGGAAACTCCAACACAAAAATATTTGAAAGCTATCTACAAAGATTTGAAACAAGATTTCTTCTTATGAGAATAAGATCTCTCCCCCTCCTCTCCCTCTCCCTCTCCTTCTCTTTGTGCATGGTAGCAAGAACTTGTTCTTAGTGCATGATAGCAAAAAAGGCTGTTTTTTATAAAATGAAAGAAAATATATTTTTTTTAATCTTCTTTCTTCTTGTAATTATTATTTAATAGGGGAAAGGTTTGTCATCATGGGCTATGTGGTGAGGAAAGAGAGAAGTTGATGGGATTTTTGTTGCATGAAAGGAGAGGTAAGTGATACTTCCCAATTTGCATGTACTAGTAAATTAGATCAAATCAATAGCTAAAGAATAATATAGCTAGACCTATATTTCAAATTCTCTTTTTTTTTTGTTTTTTTTACTTTTATTTGATTTGCATGGTTGTAGATTCAGCTTTTCCTTGTTACCCATTATGTTTTTGCAATCCCTTTGTGGAATTATCTTAAGAAACTCTTTGATTATCCTTTTTATCTAATTTCTCATCAAGGATTTAGAAATCTTTTCCCCTAAATGAGCAAGAGTACTAAACATTGAGGGTCCAACATGAATGTTTTGTGGAAACTTTGGTTATTGGGATACTAATGGTTGGAGGTTGTACAATTCTATTTGATTATTTGAATGGTGGGTCAACCAATATTTTGTGATAAATATAACAAAATCAATTTTTTTTTTTTTTTTTGGTTTAACTATTAGAGAAAAATTCCTAAAACATGCGTAACTTTTGTTAAAATTCCCGTTCTAATACACTATTCATTTTAATTCTGAAAATAAAACATGCATAGCCAGATCTCAGGTATTGAAAAGTGACGATCTCGCTGATAAAATTAAAACATGAAGTAGCGAGATCACTGGTATTTATTATAAAAGTGACAATCTCACTGATTTTATAAAAGTAACGATCTCGCTAAAAAGCATGTTTTGGGAATTAAAATGAACAGTGTGCTAAAATGGGAATTTCCCCATATTCAACACACGAAATGTAATTTACCCTAATTATTATTTACCTAAGCATCATCACTATCCTCTTAATCATCATGGTTTGAAAATTCTGTTGTTATGCCATTTGTTATATGATCTCTTTTATTTTACGGTCGTTTCCTGTTTGAACAATCGAACACAATTACGCAAGCTTTATGACCGTCTTTAGGGTGTGTTGATGACCATTTTTTTGTCGTTTAAGATGTTTCAGGAGTTTATGCTTGCTAAGTTTGAGTTAATTTCTTATGTTTATAATTTGGGTATTTTCAGAAAAGATATATGAAGTAGGCAAAGGAGGAAAAAGAAACATACATAGATGGCATGACATTTACTAGGTGAAGAAACAAAGATCAAAAATGAAGTTTATGAAAATTGGGACAAGGCCAGACACCTTTTATACAGAAGAGGCTACGAGGTATGGAAGATTATAACCAGATTCTACATTTTAATGAGCCCATAATAGTCCTCTTTGGAGATTCAATATTGAAGAAAAAAAGAACATTTTTTTCTTTCCTTTTTGGGTTGATAAATAACAAAGAAATCAATTCTAAAGGTGTTTGTTTAATTAAACTATGCAGGTCTGTGTCTTCTGATGTGCCAAGTGACCTTGTCATTCAAATTAACAACACTAAATATCTTCTTCATAAGGTAATTTTTCTAGCTATATTAATTACATTTCCCATAAACACTTCATTTGCTTAGCTTCATTAGTATTAGTTTAACATGTTATGAGTTCAACCCTTAATCAATGGCTGGTGATTAAATCATTCTCATTAATGGATCTCATCAAGCGATCTGTTCAACCGAACGTTAATTTGATTTACTTTGTTACGTTTTTTAATTATAATATTGGTAACATCTGATTTTGATCTATCTAGAGTCATATTTAATTAAGGCATGTCGCTTTGGAGATTTTCTCAATAAGAGCCAAAGTAAGCGAAAGTGAACTCATAATAGTGGTTGGGTCAGTTAATCTTTTGAAAGAACAAATTTTGTCACAAAAAAGACCATGAGTGACCTTTTTTGCGAACTATGGTAGTCAAATTCGATATGTTTGGTAAGAGCATGAAATACAGATTAGGACTAACATTGTCAATAGAGAGAAGTGTTAGTCGATGTAGAGAAACACCAATATCTTGAAGAATACAAGAGACCCATGTTAATTTAGTTGCAGCGGGGACCATGGCTCGATATTCTGCCTTTGCACGAAATCGGGAAATGTTTTCAGACGCGAAGGTGTTGTGATCTTTAGTGCCTCGAGGCGTAAGCCTCATGTGCATGAAATTTTTAGATAAATAATATTAGATATATAAATAGTTTATATTAAAAAAAAAAAAAAAAAAAAAAATTGGATCACCAACACATATTTCTAATATTTAAATTTCCAAGTTTCAATCCACATAATCAAATTCAAGTTTTAATTTCCTATAATTTTTTTTACAAGTATTTTAATTCCCTATAATTAAAATTCAATAATCAATACCCAATGATAACTGTCCACTATCCACCATTATAAAAAGTTCACACCTACCACCATGAAATACTATTAAGACCCAATCCCTCTCAATCTTACACTATACAACAACCTATTTAGTAGTATGAGAAGCATATGTATATAAAAACATTTAAATATAAATATAAATAAGTTTTTAAAAAATGGATTTCTATTTAAACTAAAGCTCAAGCCTAAACATAGAAAATGTACATGTCGGCTGGAGCGTAAGCCTTTTTAGAGCTTCGTAACGCCTCGAATGACTGAACGCCTCAATCTACTGCCTCAGCACATTTTTGATATGCCTCATATTGAGGCACGCCTCGAGGCTTATGCCTCAAACACCTCTGAAACATTGAAATCGAGTCAATGTGGACTGTTGTTTGGCTGTCCAAGAAATGAGATTCAACTTCAAAAATGTACAATAGCCAATTGTGGATCATCTAGTAAGGGAACATCCAACACAATCAATATCTTAAAATATGCAGATATCAAAAATATTTTTTCATTGTAGATTTAAGTCCAGTGTTGGCTATTCCTTTAATGTAGCACAATGAGATGAGGTATGCATATATTGGAAGACTAGGTTTACTTTATACATGAAATCTGGTTGCGTAATCACTTACTATTGCAATCCTCCTAATAAACTGTTTTTAAAGAGTAGCATCTGAAGAATCAGCAATGGATCTTGTGGCCAGAGGAGTAAATATGGCCTTACAATCAGCCATCTATGCTCGATCGAGAATAACTTGAGTATACTTGCTCTAAGATGAAACGAGTCCATATGATGTATTCTTTATTTCAATGCCCAAGAAATAGTGTAGTTCTCCGAGATCCTTCATGGCAAATAGCACATTACTTCATTGATGAAGTCTTGCACAAGTGAGGAATTACTTCTTTCTAATATTATATCATCAACATATAATAGTAGAAGAATAGCTCCCTATGAACAACGCAATATGAAGAAAGGTGAATCAAGTGTGTAAGAGAAGAACCCATGGCCCTTGGATCTTGCTTGAGTCCATACAGGGCACGATTTAGTTTGCACACACATAAGCTGGATTTTTTATGTCCACTAATTGTTCCATGTAGATTGGCTCATTGAGGAACTCATGGAGAAGAACATGTTTAACATTAAGTTGCCAACCACAGTCTACTATGAGAACAAGGAGGATGGTTTGAGGTTTCACTACTAGACTGAAGGTTTCCAAGAAATCTACGTTGAATTTGATTATAGGCTTTTACAACAAGGTGTTCTTTTAGCTTTTCAAGTTTGACATTGACACAAAATTTGGTCTTGAAAACCCATCTATAGTCAACTAAATTCATTTTAAGCTCTTTTGAATACAGATCATATAGAGTTATTTTGTAGAGCTTGAATATCTTTTTACATGGAAGCAAAGCAGTCAAATTGAGCTAAAACAGACTAAACCAACTTTGGCTCAGATGAAATTGACTCAGTTAGGTGAATTATTCCTGCTCGTTTTGTTCCATGCATGTACATGTTATGTGTATTGGGGAAAGATTTCTGCTAGGATTAGGAGTCCTTAGGACATTGTTGGTCATTCCTAGAAGAAGCAAGAGAACCATCTATTAAAAAAGAAGGTTCAAGGTTCAAGGTGCATTGTGTCAAGAGGTCGTTGCATCACTTTATGGATCCAAAGATTCATAATCTTGAACTTAAAAGGGATCCTTTGACATGCCATCACTTGTTTCCCCTGTAAAGAGGATCAAAGATTGGCAACATAATGGATGCATAGCTGCAAGTAGTAAGATTGATCTTCTCTTCTTGTGAACTAGCAAGTCGAGAGGGTGTTGTGTTGGCATAAGCAAGAAATTTCTCATCAAATGGAATAGTTTCTCTTTGAGTCATAGTTTTAAATCCACTTCACTACTCATTTCATTCACGAATGATATCAAGATGACTCGGGTAAGTCATCTCTGTCTTGGGCGATTATTGAAGCCATATTTTGAGTTTCATCATTGAAGGGAAATTTGTGACTTGTCTGCAATTCACCATCATTGTAATAGCAAAATCGCCGTGCTTTGGTCCAAGGCATTAAGTGCCCATAACACTTTGCGTCTGAGCATATACCCGCAAACTCATCACATATAGGTTCAAAAATTCAAAGATAAACTGTGAACAAGAGGTTACCTTTCTGTATAGCTGACATGTTTGATTAAACTGAAATTCAAGCACTTTTGATCCACCAACAAAGAATTTCTTCCAGACAGACCCAAACCTCTAATGATGTGTTCAGACCTACAACAAGGCTCCAATTGCTTACACATGTTTCAATTACCTACATATTTGCTTTGGGTTCAAAATCACTTAAAAGTCACTAATTCTGGGTTTTTTTTTTTTTTTTTTAAATTTCAAACTATAGTTTCCGCTTCTTCCAAAATGCGGCCTCTTACAACGCCTTTACTCAAGTTCTGGTGACTCTAATGAAGTTCCAATAGATCTCTACGATATCCCAGGAGGCGAAGAAGCATTTGAACTCTGTGCTAAATTTTGCTATGGAATTACAATCAATCTCAGTGCTTACAACATCGTACCCGCATTTTGTGCTGCAAAGTTCCTTAGAATGACTGAATCAGTAGAGAAGGGAAATTTGTTACTAAAACTTGAAGCTTTCTTCCATTCTTGCATCCTCGAAGGTTGGAAGGACTCTATTGTCACGTTACAAGCTACTACAAAACTATCCGAGTGGTCGGAAAATCTCGGAATCATAAGGCTATGTATCGACTCAATTGTTGAAAAAATCCTCACACACCCAACCAAGGTTAGTAAGAAAATAAAATATGAACTACATTTGCTTCCAAGTCATCTAAATTCTTCCATTGTGATGTTTTTCTTTTGAAGCAAACATAATTGTACAAACATCTCCGTGATATTTCTATCCGTTTACTTAAACGGGGGATATGTATATTGTTTAACAAAACAAAGCTAAAAAGGTATTTTTGGTACGAAAATTACAAATTTACTGTTCATTTCAAATTTTATCATTTTGGTAAAATAACTTATTTACCAAAGCGGTAAATTACCGTTTTGGTAATTTTCGATTTTCAGTACAAAACGGTAAACTGTGCTTAGTTATGACATTTCTTTGTAGGTTACATGGTCTTATACATACACTAGACCAGGGTATACTAAAAAACGACACAATTCGGTCCCAAAGGATTGGTGGACAGAGGACATATCCGACCTCGATATAGATCTTTTCCGATGTATAATTACAGCCGTTCGATCAACAAATCTTCTCCCTTCACAACTAATAGGTGAAGCTTTGCATGTATATTCCTTTAGATGGCTACCAGACACATCAAAAGGTAGGCCCCCAGAGAGCTCGGTATCTCAAACAGAGGAAGATGTGGCAAAGCAGCAACGGGTGCTCGAGTCCATCGTAAGCATGATTCCAAGTGAGCGTGCATCGGTTTCAATTGGGTTCTTATTGAGGCTCCTTACCGTGGCAAACTTTCTCGGGGTATCTCATTCAATAAAGGCCGAGCTTATAAGGAGATCAGATCGGCATTTAGAGGAAGCAACGGTGAACGACTTGCTAATTCCATCGTGCTCATCTTCAGATCAGCATTTCTATGATATCGACATAGTGAGGGCAGTGTTAGAGAATTTTTTGGTGCAATGGCGAAGACATGCTTCTACAGAAGAAAATGAGTATGTAAGATCGATAAGGAAGGTTGCAAAGCTCATTGATTCTTATCTACAAGTGGTTGCGAGGATGTTAACATGCCGGCAACAAAGATAGTCTCTCTCGCTGAATCTTTTCCGGAAATTGCCCGACCAGATCATGATGATATTTACAAGGCCATCAACATTTATCTTAAGGTAAAGGACTTTTAACTTCTAACCCATAGTATTAAATTTCAACATATTTCCACGAAATATTTTCATTTTCACATGGTCTGATACAAAATTTAACCGAAATTTTCTTTTTGTATATATTTCGGTGGAAATCACAACTCATTTCACGAAATATTTTGATGAATAGTGAATTTCAACCGAAGTAATCAGATGTTATGTCTAAAAATATAATATTTCGATGAATAGTAAACTGCGACAGGAATATTCATGTAAGTATGCACATATAATCATTCATGTTCTAATTAGTTGAATATATTAGTAACTTATTGTTTTTTCGATAGGTAAGCTAAAAAAAACTTAAAATATCAAAAACTATATGATAATGTGAATGTATTTTTTTACAGATTATATCAAATTGATAATGTAGTACATATAGTTTGTTCATTTAAGAATATTAAAGTATTTATAGTTATGTAAAAATATTATTCTCATTTTTAAGAAGCATATAGGTTTTTTAGGTGTTGGGCTCTTGGATATTTGTAGATGTGAAAACTTGCACTACCTTGGGATCTGTGATGATCCATTACGATCTCCACTCCTCATGTCCTAGGTGAGCCTATAACAACACCTCTCCGACGCCCAAATCAGAACTTTAGTACAAAAATAATGTCAAATTTAGAGGGAGAGAACTCATACCTTTTAGTATCTCTGTCCATCTATTTATAGAGATGAAACCATAGGATCCCTTTAGGTCTTGTTACTGATTTAACCCTTATCTAATTTAAAAGGTAGATCTTAATTGATGATTTGGGAATATATCTAGTAAATATTATACATTCCTCCTTTTTTGAGAATTTCTCTCTCCATAATTTTAACCCCTTTTTATTTAATCCCCGATTTTAACCAATCGAGACCTAAACCCATGGTTGATTTGTGACCAAGCCACCGAGCTTATCCTCAGATCTCCATATCAAACTCAAATCCCTAGGTGTCACATGTCGCCCCTTGGTACCCAGTGAAAAATATCCTCCACAATATTCATGCCAGCACGTAATGAAACGTTATTAAACTTCATTTCCATAATTTATAAGGTTATTCATTATAGTTTGATGACTTACGAGTGTGTTTTCATATATGTTTTATCATTTCCTACACTATCAATAAAAAACTCCATCAACATTTATATCATTTTATACTATTTCAATCATTTCCTTGAAGTTATATTGATTTCCACCTTCGTCTAAATTTTTTAACAAAATATTTCCATTTCCAAGATCATCGAAATCAAAATTTAATACCTTGTTTATCTTAAGCATTTAAGTTTTAACCATATATGTCTGCATTGAATTGTTGGGTATTTATTAATATTTTGATCTCTATTTATGAACAACACCAGGAACACCCAGATCTATCCAAGGCAGAGAAAAAACGACTTTGTCAGATTCTCGACACTCGGAAATTGTCTCCAGAAGTTTGTGCTCATGCAGTAAGGAACGAACGACTCCCATTGAGAACAGTAGTACAAGTCCTCTTTTTCGATCAAGAGAGACGTGCAAGGTCGAGTAGTCATAAACATCATCAGACCGAAATCATCCCCGAAAGAAGAAACCCAACATCGGGTATCAGAGGTGAAGATTATAGTAAACCACTAAGAGGCCCAGAGAAGCAAAGCTCTCAAGGGAGGGAAAATGTAGCAAAACGTGATGCACCGACACATGAGAGCGTTATAAGGAAATCAGAAGGAGGGGTACCACAGGAGTCAAAAAGGAAAGTAGTGAGGAATATGGATAATAGAGAAGAAGGGGTTTCTGGGAGTAAATTGGAGTCAAAGAAGGTGATAGTGAGGAAAAACAAACCAGAACATGGTCTTAATAAAGGTTGAAACAGTTAGGATTAAAGAGCTCCCCATTTGTTTCACAAGTTCTGTTTATTCAGTTATAAGTCATGATACTATGCATTCGTTCTACCCTGAAATCCGTTTATCGACCATTCCTACCATCTGATTAGTTGACATCTGTCCATGTCGATGTCGATGTCGAGTAATAAGTAGCAATCAAAGGAACATCATAATAATCAGCCTGGACAAATTTTGGCTAGAGATGGTTTATACACTGAGCTTCAGTTCTTATGGTTGACACAATATCATAATAATATTACATTGAATTGATTATTTGGTTTTGTGCCTTATTTCAATCTCTTTGTGCTTCTAAATTCTTATTATTTTTTAGAGCTGCTATTGGCACCCAACTTTTACTTCTTACACCCCAATTAAAAAATGAAGAAAATAAGTAAAAGTTAGGGTGCCAAAAGAAGCTTCTCTCTCTCGGTTTTTATTTTTATTTTTTTTTGCTAGATTTCTATTTTTTGGGTTTAAGATTTTATATACAGAAATCGTTTGAATGAGTATTGTAATATTTTGTAATGTTGAGATAATAATTTGAATCAAACCTTTCTAATGTTTGAATGATGTGTTTTAATATTTAATTGGGTGTGATAAATAATTTAAGAAATTGGAATGTACTAAGTAAAAGTTGGGGTGCCAATAACAGTTTTCTTCTTTTTCTTTTCTTTTTTTCCTCTGGATTTCAAGAAGCAAAGACCACCTCGATGAGTCCCAGAGATCATCTCTACTAAAACCACTATTTTGACGGATTACGGCAATGGAATATGATTATTATTGAACTCTCATTCTATTTTTATGTTTTCTCATTAATTTCAACTCAAATGAATGATTCCCCTGAACTCAATCAAATGACCACAATAACAATGAATATGATAATTCAAAAATTGTAAATGAAATTTGTATTTTTCATGCATTCATCATCTTCGTTTTTGTGTTTTACGTTTTACAAAAACGCTCTATGTCAACAGGACGCGTCTGACATGGCTTAAGCCATGTCGCCCAAGTCCTATCAACGTTGATTTAACCATGTCACTCGTGTCCTTTCAACACAAGGATTTTAGGTAAAAAAAATATATGCCGAACGTACATATCTGATAAATTTGCAGGTTTTTTCAAAGACACAGAATTTCTTCCAAATGCAATCAATCAGCCTTTCGAATGGGAGGGAAAAAACAGAAATTATCAAATAATGACTGCTGAGCTTAAATCAAAGATTAGCTGTGAAAATCTATTCGACAAAATGATTTCATCCTCGAAGAGGGGGAAAAAAAAAAGAGGTTTGCTTTAAAAAGATCAAATTTTTAGAATGAGTAACAATGACTCCCCTACCTAGCATACTCAAAATACTCTCCTGGGGTGGCATGTGCTACAACCATAGACCTTTTTCCTCCGTATACACACTGCACATATTTATGGAGATGTGAAGTTGTGTATCCCAAGGCATAAAATCTATGGTTCTAGTACATGCCATGTCAGAAGAGTATTTTGAGTATGCCACGTGGGGGAGTCAGATTGTCAGATTATCACGACTCTTTTCGATAATAATATAACAGATTTCAGACACAACGAAATTTTTTTTTTTTTTTTTTACATATAAATGTTTTAGTGCTGAAGTATGAAATTTATCAGGAAAATACAGAGACAATTATATCAAATTAGCAAAGAAAACAAGTAATGAAGCAAACCAATTGGAAAATCGACAGAGATTCAAGCCATGTGATTTCCAGAAAAAAAAAAATTGGGAAATATAAAAAGCAATGTTTTCTGACTTCTTACTAAAATCCATCATCTTCAACATAAAATTTTTGAGTTTAATGGTTAAAAATTTTACCATATTTAGCAATCAATTGATAACCTAATTAATCACTCCCTCAATTGGATAATTTTACGAATTTTTTGGAAAAATTTGAAGAATTTTGTCACTATGCTTCAAATGTATAAAACCTTCTCGTCACTAATCTCATTAAAAATAATAATAATAATAAGCTTAAGCGAATAAGAAGAAAAAAAAAATTATTATTTTTCTAAAAATATTTTCCATTTTTTTATAAAAATTTATAACTTTAAATTTTATTGCGTGGTAACATCAAAAGACCAAATTCACTGTTTATTTTTTTTTTAAAATTGGATTTTAAGATTTTAGAAGCGAGGAACTCATCACTTAAGAAAATTGCCATAATTCTTATCTTGACATTCATTTGTCAATTATAGGATTCGTGTAATTTCATAGCCCAATCAATGGAAATTTATTCTTCAACTCCTCCTTTTTGCTCTCCCCATAAATTGACAGGACCCACAGAAAGACTTTCACATTTTGCAGTAGTTTGGCTTTAAATCCACACCAACAAATATTTGGCTTAAAGATTCAAAATGAAATTTAAATTATTGAAAAACCATTTATTTCTGAATGCAAAACGCAGAAAAATCGCCAAGTGATAGACGTGCCTTGTTTTGCAAGAAAACAGAACGAATGAGACCTTTAAAATGGCTATTATGTCCATTCAATTGCTATTCACTTACCCATGCTTTGAGGGGGGAAAAAGGCAGAAATAGCCGAGTTTAGTGAATTTTCTGGAGAGAAAAAAAAATGATAACTAGAGAACAAGGCCAAAAATATAATTTTTACACTTTCGAAATGAAGCGCCAAGTTAATCGAAGGCGTACAACAAGAAGTTGGCAGAGCTACTCTCTTAACTGCTCGAAGCTTGAACCACCTGGGAAACACAGCGACAGAGCCTTATAATCCTTAAATGTCCAGCTTTGAGAACCCCAACGGCTGCTGCAATTTCAGCTGAGAGCGATTCTGGTGTTTGTGACACATAGGTCCGAGGGATGATCTCAGATGGATAGACCCCACTGTTCCAGAACAAGTAATTCAAGTCAGAATAATTGGAAAACAGACAGCTTCGGATGTTCATTTACAGATTGAACCAACACCGACATGAGAGCAATGGTTGTCAGATCAATTGGAGCAAAATCCAGGCCAACCATTCTGACCTACACCATTATTTTAATTGCCCAGCAGTAAGGCCCTGCTTGGCACACTACAAATGCTTTGCGATGAAAATTTATTGGTAAACACCAAGAAATCTCTTGAAAAATCATTTTTCATGTTTGGTTGATATTTGAAATGCAAAAATTTGCAGTGATTTCTTATTGAAATAAAACTTGGAAACAATTTTAACTTAATCAACCTCGTCAAAAAATTATTCAAATTACAAAAATACCCTACATTAACATAGAATTTACACAAATATATCCCTATCAAAAGTATATTAACCTACATATTGGAATTTCAAAAGTACTCAATCATCAAATAACTATTAAAATTACCAAAAATACCTTCCATACTCCGTACAATAGCATGGAAGTGAATTTACAAAATACCCCCATGATGCAGGATTTTTTTGTGATAACACTAATGAGGGGTATTTTTGTAATTTTCATATGCGAATAAATACAATCTTTGATGAGATGCATTTTTGTGAATTAATATGTATGTTACTGTAGTTAAAAATACGCATAGTTTGGAGACAAATAATTGTGCAAATGATTTGCAGAAAATTTTGTGCCGCAAGTCATTTGCTGAAATTTCTCAATAATTTATGTCATCCATGCAAGACAGTTGACCGTTCTTTGGATTTTCCAAAAAAACATCAACATAAAAAATAAAAATGAAAGCAAACGGCACACGGATTTGGACAGTCCAATCCATTATGTATTTGGCTTAGGAGATATCCTAGATGCAACCAATTGAATGGTGGATCCCAACTCCTTTTATACCATGTGTTAAACATAACTAGGGGTGGGGCGATTCTGTTTGTCCTTACCTCTTCAAGCAATGCAAGTATACTTTGTCTTTTTTAAGTTTTGTATCAATTGTAATTGTAAATGCATAGAAAGTATTTTGGACCAAACAAGAGAAACATGTAAGGTTGCAAACTAAAATGGGTATATGCACGTTCAATAAAAATACGTAAGAATAAGTCATACAGGACGTACCGGTTCAAACAAGTCATGTCAAGAGTCAGAGTCATCTTATTACCAGTCTTGAACTCGATGAAACACAGCTGCAACTCGAGCTGCTCATCTACAAAAGAGATTCCAGAGAAGTATGTACCTTGCTTATGAATTAAAAGAAAAGTAAACTATAATAGCGAACTTCTTAAAACCCAAGTCCCACAAAACAAACTTCGCACTTTTTTGCAATAATTACTCAAAACATACAACAATTGAATGATTAAATGTTAAGCGGCTTATCAAAGTCAATCATAACATTATATAGTAATACCAATGATAGAAAACTTAGGGCCAGGGCCATACAAACATGACTAGGTGAAACCTATCAAAGAAAAAGGCTTTGGTGGGAGTATTTGGGGGGCTCAGACAAGTCATACCTAGCTAAAGACGCATGTAGTATAAGCAATTAGCCCTGGATGACGGAGTTTTGGGAGAAAGAGCATGAATGTTCCATGTGAATGAATAGCAAACTCCTATTTGTATATTGGATTCAGCTTTCTTATATAAGACTCAACTGAGTTAGTGCCGAGTCAAAAAAAAATTATGAGAACAAAACCAAGTTTCAAACATTGTAACAATGTTTTTTACAACAATGCCCGGATGCTGTCTATTTTTTCAATGTTTTTTACAACACCGCTGGATGTCGTTGGATCTTGTAAAATGGACACCATCCAAGGGTTGTAACAAATAATTATGCCCTGATCCCAACCCATAAATATACTTATGATATTACAATATTGTCATTTTCACAGGCCAGAAAAAGAAGAGTAATAAAGAGGTAACAT
Source organism: Akebia trifoliata (assembly GCF_017979445.1). Classification (NCBI taxonomy): domain Eukaryota; kingdom Viridiplantae; phylum Streptophyta; class Magnoliopsida; order Ranunculales; family Lardizabalaceae; genus Akebia; species Akebia trifoliata. The sequence goes on along the minus strand of NC_141385.1, from coordinate 42,337,083 downwards.
TTTACCACAAGGAGAATGAAAACGTGTCTCGATTAGATTTCTTAGTTCTTCGCACGCTACTTGTACTTCCTCAACCACATCCAGAAGATTACCCAAAAGGGAATTAATTATCTGCAAAAACAGAATTGGAAAATTATGTAATATCTATAGCAAGTTGAACCACAACTTAATTAATTTTCCTATTCAAACATAATAGGTAGGTACCTCATGAGCCACTTTAACAACATAGTTTGTGGATTCAAACACCATGGTTTACACAATCCATTGTTTGAATTACAAAACATGGGCACTCAAAAAATTTATTGCTTGTATCAGACTATCCTAGTAAGCTCACGAGAAAGCTATGGGCAAAGCAAAGGTGACAGCCAAAACACAAATTTCTAATGCTATTTGGATGGGTTTACTTTCCGAAATAAGCCAGACAACAAACAGTGGACTCTCCATTAGTAAAAGATAAAGACACTTACTTGTGTCCCTACTGCCAAACTTTTAGAACCACCAAGCTTCCGACTCCGAGCAGTCTCAGTATTGAAAACAAATGCAAAGGCTGCGCAAGTATTTATGTTTGGAAAACTCTAACAAAAAATAAAACATTAAGTTAATAAAGAAAACAGTAAAGAATGATGTAAACTGTTTCTAGAAATATGTAACTTCAATACCTTCAATATGTTTGCATCGTTCAACTTGCTTAAAGAAACCATATTTGAAAGTGAGAGATCTACTGCAAACCTACCAATCATCAAAGCCAAGAAAATATGCAAGAAATAGCATTCCGATGAGTGATGACGTTGAGCTGAAAGTTTGTTCGGGATTTCCAACCAAAGATTGAAAACAATCAAACATAGAAAACCAGAAGAAAGCAAAAAAACCTTTGCAAGAGAAAATGGCGATAGTTGAGAACAAGATTGTAATGACCACCCTTGCTCTCCAGACTATCTACTTTCCAAAGCTGAAGGAGGAACAAACAAACCAAAGTTGCTCAGTTGCATGAGATATTTTAAAAAGAGAGCTTCTATTGCTACACCAACTTTTGCTAACGCCACTCCAAGATGTGTGCTATTTCTTTGGTGATTTACATGTGAATAGGGGTGGCGTTAGCAAAAGTTGGTGTGGCAATAGAAGCTCTCTTTAAAAATTACAGTAATAGGAGAGAGTATGCAGACCTGCAATTCCTGGAGGATAAACCTGCAAGATATTCTCTTCCTCAAATGATCACGTAATAAGACTATAGTCTCAGATGGGCTTGGTTCTCCCTTTATCTCATGATAAGCAAGGAACGATTTGGTGAAGTCCTGTACTTTTTTATCTAAAGCTCCAAGATCCTGCCTCTTTCTGATTACTTCATCATATGTACCCTGGACAAGCAGTACATCAACCACATTAAGGATGCTCAGACTCAACCTTGATATAGTTTTATTGAGAATTATAACCGTTCCCTACATTTTTTGTAACTCAAATAAAATAGAGTGAATGGATCAAAAAAATCAAGTCATGCACCACATGATCAAGAAAACAGAGGATAATAAGAAACCATCAAGTAAAGATAGAAAAGGATAGTAAGAAACTGCATTACAAAAAGAAAACAACTCTACCCCCAGGACCATCCATGATTTGCACAGACACAGGCACGCGTCATGATAAAAAAGAGAGCTGTTATTGCCACACCAACGTTTGCTAATGCCACACCAATTCCCGTGTAAATCACCAAAGAATCGCACACTGTTGGGGTGGTGTTAGCAAAAGTTGGTGTGGCAATAGCAGCTCTCTTAAAAAAGTGTAGAAAATCAAGGAGCATACAATGACCAATCTTCAAGGATAATCAAGATTCAAGAAAGTGGTTCACAAGAGATGAAGGCCAGACCGAACGGATCACACACCTTATAGGCAACTCTCCTGCCCGAACCCTCAATACACAAACATCTGATCACAAGCTAATTTTTACTGATGCTTTTAGGGGCTCATAGCATGAATCCCACATGAGCTTGTCTGAGGTAATCTTTCGGAGATGTCGACTAGTCAGAGAAGAATCTCTTAGACTTACAATTGAGGAAGTGTGGGAAGGATCCTATGCCAGATTGGGATTTTACCTCCCACGGAAACCAACTCTGGTATTGAATAATAGGGAGAAAGAGATCAACATATAAATCAAACACTTGACTGACCAATGTTCTGAAACTCAGGCTTGGCCGAGAAATTAAAATTTTGATTTCTAAGTTACAATAAGATGACTATTTTTGTGTAGACGCACCAAAGAGCTTCACCCACCGTCCTTCCTCCCTTCCTCTACTTTCCTGGGCAGAGTTCTATTAATTGCAAAAGAGCTAACTTGAAGCCAGTAAGCACATAGCAAATATGTTGCCAAGCAAATGTTAGCACTGCAAATGTTTTACAGTACAAGACATTTGCAAACGAAAATAATTATTAGGCTAGATGAAGAATTGAATGCATGCATGGGTTATTAACTACATGTGTACCTTGCTTTGTCTCTTAAGATCAACTGAAAGAGATGGAAGATGACTCACCTTATTTTGAGCATCTCTTGCACCAATCATACAAACATTTTGCAAACAACTGAACTTCAACTTTTGACATTCCTGAATTCCGGACTGCAACAACTGAACCTTTTTCTGCAAACAGAAGCATACAAGCAGCTATTAACAAAAAATGTCGGAAGCAAAATAAACATCAGAAGTACAAAAAAAAACATAAAATGTAAAAAATAATAGTAATAAGTTACATGTAATCTTTCTTGCTTGATATGCAATAACTGTGACTTTGCTTGTTCATAGACAAGCATTAGTTGCAAGCATGTTGCTTCAGCTACTCTGCAACAAAATCAATTCATCAGGTCAATCTTAAACTACAAAAAATAAATCTCCGGAGAGCTTCTAAGACCAATGTCATCCCCACCCAAGAGACCACAAAAGACTTGAGAATGTCACCTTTTCTGCCGAAGGTTACCCAGATGATCATGTATTCTCTGAGAAAGGAATTAAGCAATCATAATTAGCTGGACAAGAACTAGAACATCTATCTGCTGGACACATCAAGATAAATTCATGTACTTATTTAACCCCAAGGGATTGGCCTGATGGCAAGCCGAGCCTTGATAAGCTCCTCAAAAAGAGTAGGTCAAGTGTTCGAAACCCCATGAAGCAATGAATTCCTTGGGGCCACCCTCCAGGGTTCAGTTGACCCTCAAGTCAATTCAACCAGTTGCACGTAGGACTTTCCAAGGGGGCAATGCATGTGACCGTGGGATTAGTCTTAAAAAAAATCATGTACTTATTTAGCAGACCTGGGACTGGGTATCAGTGTGAAGCTTCTCATACTTCTTTGTCTTTTGCAGCCGACCCAAGATATCATCCAGAACGTCAAGCTACAACTCATGCAGAAAGAAAAACAGCAGTATTTTAAATACAAACTACAAAGATCCTATTGTTAATGTTTACAAATTTTGTGAACATAGAAGTAGCATCATGGCTCACATACACGAAAACAAAAAGAAGTTTCATAAGGCGGTCTTACAACAAAGATGGGACGCATACCTCTCTTGAATTAAATCTATCAACTGATGGCAAAAGTAGTCCTTTTGTAGCCCCAAATTTTTTTGAGAAAACCTGCAAAGTAGACTCTGCAGTTGAATTCAACTGAAGAACTGAAAGACTGGAAGTTATTTACCACTAGATTTCTAGATATATGTTAAGCAAACCAACCAATGCAAATTAGGAAGAAAGCACGACAAAACAGAGCAAACTATAAGTACTGTCTTACACACATTGCCCCAATGCCTCGGCAATGCATTCCCTCCAGTATCTTCAACTTCATTGTTTTTTGCGAGATAAGAGTGAAATTCTGACACACTACCCTCCATTTGAATAGCAACTTTTGGGCTTTTCTGGATCCTTCTAATTTCATCAATCATGTCTTTATCCATGAGAATAATCTCTTCAATTTTTCTTTTCTGACCAGAACCATCAACCTCTTGTACAGAAAATGGTTCCAGTACATCAGAACATTGAATGGCAGTAGCGGAAAGTGAATCCTTCCCAACAAAGCGATGCATAGTGTCATTCCCTGCTAAATTATGGGTCTCTTTCCTTGAGGGGTCTTGGACTAACCTTTCAACCAATCTCTGCATGTCAAAATTGTGTAAGTAACTAAGACAGTTTAATAACAATATTTAACAGTTTAAGTAGCCCACTAAACCAGCGTGCTAGAAAACTAATTACATAGTACCATTCCCAAGGCAGTTTATAAGCTATGTTACCCGGATACTTCAAAACCAGTGTCTGGTGCCATATCCGTGTCAGATAGTTCAATTTTAAGAGTAAAATACCACACCCATGCCGTGGAACCATATCCTTTCATATCCAGGTAACATAGGTTATATGAATCCACTTATGAAAAGTGAAATCATGAATTAGCAGAGAAAAATTCAAATGACCTTTTCGAGCCGTGTTGCAGTTGCAGTCCTCTTACGAACATATGGAGAAGCAGACTCGTACAAAGAAGCTTTTTCAAAAACTCTCTCTTTAAACTTGGATGGGTCCGTCCTTGTTCGAAAGATCATATCTGAATTTCCAGATTGTAAACTCAAGGGAGTCCCATGTCTCAAAGGAGTCGAATATTCCCCAATATTTCCAGATTCCTGCTGAATATTATCATGAAGAAAGTTTTTAAAACTGACCCCTTTCGATTTACCAATGTTTAAGGAACCGTTAGCATCCAAGAAGGGCATGGTAGCGTGCACTCCATTTTCCCTAAGTGAGGAACCCAGATTAATGGGCCTTTCAGCCATTGGAGTCGAATGACTCATATTGATACCATTTTGTCTTGTATCTACAAGATCTTGTATCCATTCCGGTGATGCAGATAACTTACGTTCCAACCTGTTTAGAGGAGAATGGATGAACTTATCAGATCTACTGGCTACTTGGTTATTTTCCTCGACCGTGATCCCCATCAGTGAGGAATCAAGTTCAGTTGTGACCAAGGCCCCTTCAATGGGATCATGAGAAGGCAAAGGTGGAGCCACTACTGCCATTAATTTACTAGGCTGCTCATTGCAGGGCATACCTGAAGATATGTGGTAGCTACTTTCTTCATTGGGTTCTTTGGCCACACTTTCTTCAGATGTTCTTATGTTCTTCGGAGTCCCAACCACACAGCTTTCCATTTCAGTTCTACTTCTCTGTTTGCTGTTCTTCCGACCAACACTTGATAAATACTCGTCTGAACCATTAAAAGAAACACCCACCATAGCACTAGAACACGAAACCTTGAGGACCTCGAATTTCGACATGCTTTTCTGAATAGAAGATATGCTCTCATTGTGTGTGATGTTTTCCTTGTTTGAAAAAGAACAAGGGGGTTTTCTAGCAAAAGGAGTAGCTACTCGTTCACTTCTCGCAGAAATAGAACTATCAAGAAATATTTGTCGTCTCTTAGTATGTAATGAGGATATAGACCCTTTAACTGGAGATCCATGGCATTGATTAGTGTTGCGATCAATAATGGGAGTATATCTTCCTCCTTTTGGGGATTCTTCCCTCATTACGTCTTGGAAATGGCGCAGACTGCCAAAATCATGATTTATGCTCAAGTCCATCTGATGTGTACTGTTCAGAGGTGTAACAGTGTCACTGTTACAACCACCAAACTCCAGCTTCCTTCCACTTGCTTCAAATGCACCATTGTCAAGCTCCTTATCCAAGCTAAAGGACATGCCCTACGGTTGAAGTGATGAAATATGTAAAAATATCACCAAGTTACTAATTTTTTTACCTTAAAGAAAAAAGATACTTATTTCTAATGAGGATCAGCAGAACATTTTCTAGGCTAGTTTCTGATAAATTTGGGTGTCCAACTCAAAACCAATTGGCCATGAATGGAGAGGCCCAGGAGCTTATAAGGAAAGAGACAAGGCAATTTGTGTCCAATGCGGGACTAAACTCAACAGTTTCAAAAAATGGGTTTCAATATTTCCACTGTTATTTGATACTATAACAATGAGTCCAAATGAAGTAACTATGTTTATAAAAACATTTGGAAGGATGTAGAAGAGCAGAATCAGAAGATGGAAAGAATTGCATATAAAACTAGGGGTGCAACATGGTTCGGTTTGGAGCCGAATTGGAACCGAACCAACATAGGTCGGTTCCACTAAATAAGAACCCGAACCAAATCGAAATGCCAATAGAACCAAGCCAACCTAAGGTCAGTTTGGTTCGGTGCAGTTCTATGAGTTGCCAATATTCTATAAATTTTCTTGGAGGTAACATAGTTTTAATTGAAAAAAAAAAAATACGTAATAAACATAAAATTTCTATAATGAGTCATTATCCTATCCATAAAAAGTCATTAATTTATCCACAAAAAATAAGTCATTAATCTATGTCCTAACTCCTAAAATAATTCGTAGTAAACTAATATATATATATATTTATTTATTAAATGAGGGTTTGGTTCAGTTCTATACAAGCTTTAAACCAAGAACTGAACCAAATTGATTGGTTCTCTATTTTCTTAACCCAAAACTGAATCATAACTTATTCCAAACCGAACCAAACCAGCCCAAAGCCATCAGTTTAGTTCGGTTCTCGGTTTGAACCGGACCAAGTTACACCCCTACATAAAACTGCATCAACTTTGTAAATTGGAAAAATAACAGAGAGAAAGAGGGGGGGAGGAAACAAAAAAGGAAAATTCAATCAAAGCAAAGAAGGAAAATGGAAAATTAAAAACTAAGACATGAGAAGTATCTAACCTGGGTTGACTTATTGAGAGTTTGAGTGTGGAGACTAGTGGAAGCATCAAGTGTGTCTTTTGAGCCAACTAAGAAATTGTAACTTATCTGGTTAGTGGGAGTGGTTGCAGACCTACCACTGGCATCAATCAATTCAATATTTCCCTCAGAAACAACCCCAATGAGTGTCTCCTGAGTGTCAATGTTGCACGGTTCTCTATCTCCAGTATCGTTCAGTAACATGTGCTCGGTCTTAAGCTCATCATTCAGATGATTGGATGACTTTGAAATACTCATCTCACCAGCAACAGATACAGCATGCAAATCCTTGCTGCCTTCAGCCAGGAGCGCATCCAACGTAGGAGATAGTCTCCCATAATCATACCTTTGCGGGTTGGCTTCTATCAGACTCATATCGTTTGAATCACTGCCACCGCTAGAGTTTCCACCAGAAACAGAATCGCGGGGAATTGGCTTCTTAACTCCAGTCAGTACCATATAGCTTCCACTATGGGTAGGCATGGAATTGTCTGTTGGTGTTTTCTCTTCAAAGTTGTGAAGAAACCCTGCAGGCGTCTTGAAATTGCCTCCTGAATCTGACTGCACAAGGCTCCGAAAATGCATGGAAAATGTTGTTGAATCCATAGTAATATCATGATTACTATCTGAGGGTGAAGGGTCTGATAGACGTCCAGATCTAATAAAACTCGCTGACACAGGCCCGAAAAAATTGTCTTCTGCAAGAATGTGCATCAAAACATTACCTAAACCATCTCATAATTATTAAAAGTGTGGTCATAACTATTACACATGGGGCAGGGGGGGGGGGGCGGCAATTTAAACAAGACAATAGAATGGTGCGCCAAAAATGTGGGATATAGGCCTTGGTAATCTCATGAGGAGAACTTGTAGAATGCCCATCTAGTTGTCAATGAAAATCCTAGAGCATGGCAAACGTAGTAAATGTTGATTGCATATATTTTCCTCCACTCACGGGTGTGCCATACCCCAGCTAAGTCCCGTGACGCTCTCATATTCATAGTTCTTCCCCTTTCCAAGAGATTTGTCTTTTGGAGTAGTTGGTTGGTTAACATGGTATCAAAGCGCTAAGTTAGTATAGGTCACAAATTTGATTCTTCCCACCCTTATGGGTGAGGGGGAGTGTTGAGTGTATATTTTCCTCCACTCTCAAGTGTGTCATACCCCAGTTAAGTCCCGTGACCCTCTTATATTCATAGTTCTTCCCCTCTCCAACAGATCGGTCTTTTGGAGAAGTTGGTTGGCAAACAGTAAATGGACCTAATATGGTGGTATCTTACCATCAACAACCAATGCAATTTATTTGGTTAGTTACATAACCAATCTAGCAAAGATCATCATCATTATTTATGCCAACTGTCAACCTAAGACAACGTCACAACCCTTTTTTGCCAGGGCTCAGAACCAGCAATTTAAGCCTAGTGCTCAAACAGACAATGTTCTAATCTAATAATGATCAGCTCAAAACAAATCCAATACTACCATTTCTTCAATAATCAGCATTCCAAATTAAGAAACCTATCATTTGCATTCAACATCTACATTTAGCAATCATAAGTACGGCTACATGCAAAAAACAATTATTCTGTATTTGAAATAGATGCATAATGTTTAATGTTCCGGTGATTTGAGGCCTAGATAGTTGACTGATGCTTGAAATATATGAGAAAATCAGACAGCTTCTTTTCTTCCACAGCCAATTGACCAAATTATAACAAAATAAAGAAAGGACTGCTTTGTCATTGGTTTAGAAAAAATTGTATATTAAAACTCAATGGAAGTTGGTACTTAGATCCCCTATAGAAAAATGCATTCTTTTGAGAGAAAGTTAAGTGAGAAAGGCTAATGAAATGTCAGTTATACATAAGACTCTAGTCACTGAGCTGCCAGCTTGGTTTCCCTCACGTGGAGACTCTCTTCCAAATCTAACCAACTGAACAACCAAAACTTCATGAAGTCAATATCTTCTGCCAATTCAGTTGAGTACTGAAAGCTGCCTTCCAAAGTTAAAACTTAAAATCCCACTCATAAAAAGGCTTGTAAAGATACACTAGTTCTCTGCAGGTAAAATTATCTCTATTTGAACTATCTATATTACCTACTTCCAAGTCTGCGGAAAATTCACCCCCCAATAATAATAATAATAATTTTAAAAAAAAAATGGGAAGAAAGATTACCCATTCCTAGGATTCCCATCATTAGTTACGTGTCTAGGCCATCATAGCGACCAAGAAGAACAAATATCCTAACAATTGAGTACTTTTCATTAGTAAGTCATCTGTATTCTTCTACACTTTTTTGGTTGGATTTTAAGGACCTTTGAATGATTTTAGTTACTTTAACCAGAATCTAACTTAAGCATCAGAGTCTATTTGGCAGGTACCACGTCAGACTTCATTGGTGATCTCGAGTTGACAACGATTAGCGGAAAATTCAGCCCCCAATAATAATAATAATTTAAAAAAAAAAAATGTATAAATCAGACTTGCCATCAATGGAGGTCGCAGAACCTATCGCACTTCCAGGAGAAAAAGAATCCATATCTCGCACGAAAAGCTCCCTCTGATCCTCGTCGTCGTCCTCTTCGTTTTCATCATTATGCATCGACTCTTTCGAATCATCACTATCTACAAAATATCTGAGAAATTCTAAACGGTCATTCGAATTCGATTGCCCTAAGTCGGGATTATCAGAGCTAGGTTTCGAATCTGGAGGCGTCTCGTAGTCTTCGTCTCGATCGAATACGTGAACTGAGGTAATATCAGCGAAGCTCACACGCCTCAATCGCTTCTTCTCGCGAGCGATAGTTTCTTCGTCAGGACCAGTGTTGCAGAGCTCTTCTGCATCTTTGGGATCCATGACAACCAAAGAAATCGACAAAAAGTTAGGGTTTCCAGGGAGATCTCTTGGTTTCAAAGACGCAGCGAGTGAAGATTTACTTTCTGAGTTTGAAACGAAAACGAGGGTTTCAAAATTCAAAAGGTATGGTTGAGGATCAGTGGAGAGTGGAGATAGTAGCAGAGAAAAGGTTTTGTGCGGGAAAGCTGAGCAGTTTAAAGAATTCGATAATCTATTGGAAATGAGTCGTGCTAGGCTGACACAATGATGTGGTGGCGCATAAATAACCGTATATGATTTTTACACGTATCTCACGGAAAATAATCTACGGTTATGTGTGCGCCACCACATCATTTGTGTCACCTTTGTGTCATTCCAGCATTTTCCATTGGAAATAACTAGTTGCGGACCACTTATTGCATCCGAATTTGGAGGGAGGGATTCTATTGCCACACCAACTGTTGCTAAGAGCACTCCAATGCATATGAATTGGTACAGATCTTGGGGTGCTCTCGGTTAAAAAAGTTGTGCCGATAGAAACTCTCTGAAAATACCTCCACTTTTTGTTTTCTGTAGTCTCCACTCTTCATCTTAACCTACTAGTTGCACTTGATTAGGATAAACCACACTTTTGTACATATTAATAAGGGAAAGTTATAAGAAAAAATATATTTTTAATTATTAATTATTTAAAAAATTCAAAAATGTAAAAATCTGGCAGTTCAATCGTTGATTTTTATTGTAAATCAATTAAAATGATCAAAATACCCTTTTGACTATGAAAAGTGGTGGTTTGATCGCCAATCTTCGTATCAACAATACTCCTCATCCCTCAACCACTTATTTTTAATCAAAATCGGCAATTGGAACGCTAGTTTTCATGGTACAGAAAACACTCACTCTCATTTCGGCAAATTGTCCTTATTCAAACACTCTCATTTCAACAAAATCGGGTAAGAAAATGTCAATGTTTTAAATTTATTTATTTTTATTATATTATAAAAAATGTGTTAAAATTTATAATTATTTAATAATAAAATACTATATTATTTTTGTAATAATATTCCCTTATTTTTAAGGAAATTTGTGAAAATATATATATAATAATTTTTATTATTTGTAAGTATTAATAACAATTTTTTTAATATAATTGTTATAATTATTAATACAACAAATAATATTGCTAATATATGTAATTACCAATATTGTACTATTATAATAATAGTTACAAATAATAATAAATAAAATTGATAATGTACGTAATTATCAATATTATATTATTAATATAATAGTTACAATTAGTAATTATTAATATAATGATAGTTACAAATAATATATGCAATTATCAATACTATTTATTTTTCAATATTATTTTTAAGTATTAATAACAAAAAATATATATAATAGTTATAATTATTAATATAATGTAATTATCAACATTATTTTATAATAATTAATATAATGTAACTATCGATATTATTATTTTTTAATATAATTTGTAAGATAAAACAATTATAATATTGGGGTGCCACACCTTTGTAACCTATGATAACTAATTTAAAATATTGGGGTGTAATAATTAAAAGTTGGAGTGCCCTAACAACTCTCATAATTAATCTTGATTCACAAAATATAAAAATAAAATATAAGATCAAATGAGCAACAAAACATATAATAATATTTCAACTCATATTTCTTATCGTATTTACCAAAAAACATAAAGAAATTGAAACATAATACAATCCTAGTGAATCTGATTTTGGTAGCCTACCAAAACAAATAAATATGATTCGTTTTGAAAATAAAAAATGTACAATAAATAAATAATTGTTAAAAATTGGTATCTTAAAAATCCGTCACACAAATGATTTTTTAAAAACTTTTCTCAAACGGAACAAAAGAAAAATAATTTGATGATATGACTAAAAAATAATTTCATATTTCATTATTTACATTGTTAAAAATTCAGACAAACTTAAAATTATCTCATTCAAAAAATATGTTAAAATAAAAAATACAAATATGAAAAACAGTAAAAAAATAAGTAAATTGAATCACAATTTCCTTCTTTAAGAACTATAAAAACAATGGGTTCAATAGCGATACTTCTTAAATCTGAAACTTAATTTCAAAAAACAAAATTCCTTATACATAAAAAGATATATCCCATCTAATTGAATAAAATAATTATACTAATACCTATCTTCATCAATTGGGATAACAAATATGATCATTATCTTATAAACCTAACACAAAAATCATAGAAGAATCATCAACAATTAAATTCAAAATTCAAAATCATTTTCATCTTCAAAAGGGATTAACCCAAATAGAAACATCTTCATCCTTTTTAGAATAAATAACTAAAAGAATTCAAGGAGATTTAAAAATAAATATTTTATCATAGCAATTAAGAGAATAATCAGAACAAGAGAGTTCCTCTGATTCCTCTTCTACGAATTCCTCTAATAATAAAAATATAGAATCTCAATTTATTGATGATATAAAAAAAAATCTTTCAAATTAGTAAATTTAAAAAATCAAAATACTTTCAACCACAATCAAATTTCTACTCAAATTTATAAATTATTATCGACAACCAACACCAGTTGATGTCCAATTTGGAAAAAAAATTCAACAAAACATTATAATGGTAATGAACTCTATGAATGGAACATAGATGGATTCACTGATTATCAAATAATAAGCATACTCTCTTAAATGATTGTGTTTGCAAACGTGTGTAATTGTTATAATTTGTCAGAAATCCATATTGCAAGAACCAATGTAGGCAGGTTTACCGATCAACTCTATGGTTGGTTGAACAATATGTTAAACCAGGCTCAAAGAGATGGTATTCTTGATCACATCAAATTAGATGAAAATGACAATTTTAAGTTATATGATAAATGAAATCAAATTTTGTATCATTTTCTTACCTTTTTTTTCAAACATTCTTTAACATTTTTCAGGTTCTATATGAATGTTTTAATTTACCTGTAATTCAGATATTTGTTCTTTTAAGAAGCTAATTTCTTCTTTTAGTTGATTAATTTGATGTTGTAAGCCTGATAATGTAATATTAGAAGTAGATTCTTTTGGTCCAATTTTATTTACTCTAGAATAGATGTCTTTTAACGAATATTCTTGAAATGAGGTAGAGTTATTCTGTTTTGCACCTTTTTCTTTTGAGTCTTGAATAGATGTCTCTCCCAAACGCAAAGTGCGATTGTATCTCACAATCTCGATCAAGATGGCCAAATAGCTTATTCAAAAATAAAAATTCAAAAAATCATTACTGATCAAGAATGGGGAAGTTCCTTTTGGGCTTCCAAATATGTCAAATCCCCTTCTAACCAACAAATTCCCTTCACATACTGGGACTATCAAAATGCTTGGGAATACGTTCTACTCATTCAAAATACAAAAGGTTCTCATTCATGGTTCATTCAATTTTGTCAAAATTTCAATAAGCAAATCCCTTTTTGGTTCTTTACCCAGTGGTGGCAAATTTATGGCTCAACCTCCGAAATTCTTCCCTTTGAGCAAGTTACCCTCTTTGAAAAATTTATTAACAATAATAAATTCAAAATTGAAGACTTGAATTATCAAAATATGATGTTCTTTGCCCACACTAAATATCCATGGATTCTTAGATGGAACCATTCAAAAGAAATTCTAGATAGCTTTTCCACATTTTTCAAAAATACCTACGTCAAATGGTGGGATAAATTTGATCAAACCAAAGTTGCTGAATCGTCCTCAGTAAAAACCTCACCGTTAAAGTTTTCCCCATCAAACTTTCCAAATTTACCAACATCATCCAAAACTTATGCCAAAGTTGCTGCCTCCTCTACTGTAACTCCTACGACATCCCCAGCAAAAGTCTCTGCTCAAGATTTCTTGACAGCCATTGAACAAATGCAAAAAATCTCCAAAGAACTCAAAAGTCTCAAAGATACAATGTCCAGCCGTGGATCCATTACTGCCAAATCCTCTTCTTCAAATAGTCCCTATAATAAATAAAGAATTATTAAAAGAACAAATAATGAAAGATCCTCTGAACAAATGGTTTTTAAAAACTTTTCAAAACCAGAACAAAAAATAATTAAAGAAAGATGGTTTGAAGAAATGCATAACAAACAAACTCATATTCCCTTATTTTTATGGTTAAAAACCCAAAATAATAACAAACTTTCTATAAACATGATAAAGCAAAAGATACAAATATGGGAAACCTTAAAAAACGAAAAAATAGAATCAATATTTCCTCCATTCAGGTCTATAAAGACCATGGGATCAATTGCAACCCCCCTAAAATCAGAAGCTCAATTTCAAAAAGAAAATCAAAGTACTCAAAAGGACTTATCCCACATAATAGAGCAAAATAATTACACAATTACCTATCTTAATCAATTGGGTTAATACTTCGAAAATACTAATAATAACGATAATAAAAAACTAAGACCAACACTTTTAGGACAAACATCAAAAATATTAAACAAAAACCCGGAAAAGTCTACAAAAATAAAAAATCCATTTCATCTTCAAGAGGGCTTAACACCAATTGATACTTCTGCCTCTTTTATTGAAGAAATAACAAAAAGAATCCAAGGAAATTTAAAAATAAATGTTCTAACAGAAAATAAGGACAATATTTCAGAAACTCCTTCACAAAATGATAATAATTCTTCAGAATCTGAGTCATCACAATTTAGTAAAAAAAATGAAGAATCCATTCAAATAAATAAATTGAAGAGATACAAAACCCCTAGAACTTCCTATTCCAGACCAACTTATTATAATAAAAACAAAAATTATTATAGGAGGCCAACACCTGTTGATCTCCAATTTGAAGAAAAAATAAACCCTACAAAACATTATAATGGAAATGAAATATATGAATGGAATATAGATGGCCAAACAGATTATCAGATAATGAACACTATATCACAAATGATAGTATTCGGAAATGCTTGCCACAGATACAACTTATCTGTGGAACATATGACTCTTGCTGTTGCAGGAGGATTTACTGGCCAGCTATATGGATGGTGGCATAATATGCTAAGTCAATCTGAAAGAGATGAAATCATAAAACATGTAAAACTCAATGAAAATGGAGAACCAGAATTAGATGACAAAGGAAAACCACAACCTGATGGATTCTTAACCCTAATATCTACCATATTTTTACATTTTAATGGTAGAATAGACGAAATGGGCCAAAAGGATAGAGAAATATTAATGAGCCTAAAATGCCCAACCTTAACAGACTTTAGATGGTATAAAGATGTTTATTTATCTAAACTATATTATCTGAATTCCGGTTGCGATGATGTATTCTGGAAAGAAAAATTTATATCTGGATTACCCAAATTATTTGCAGAAAAAGTTAGGAAAAGTCTAAAAAACAATGATACAGACACTATAGACTATAGATTATATTCATTTGGAATGTTGATTCAAAGAGTAAACATGGTTGGACTCAAATTATGTTCAGAACTCAAACTCAAGAAACAAATAGAAAAACAAAAGTCTCGCAGAGAATTAGGAGATTTCTGCTACCAATTTGGAAAAGAGATGTTTAGAGCCCCATCACAAAAAACTAGCAGAAAACCCCAAAAATCCACTCGATTTAAGAAAAGCTTAACCAAAAGTACCCCAACCTTCTATAAAAAATCCTCAAAAAAGAGAGAAAAAACAGCAAGAAATGATGACACCAAACCCATTATCTGTTACAAATGTGGAAAACCTGGTCACAAAGCTAATAAGTGCCATTTAAAAAATTTTAAGAGAAAAGTTAATGAAATAAAAATACCCACGTCTTCCTCAGAAGATGAAAAAACCTCATCATCCTCAGAAGATGACTGTAATTGTCCATGGCATCTAGATACGGTCTCTAACATGGGCTAAAGTAGATGTATTTAGACCTGTTCTTGTTAAAGGAACAATGGCGACTTGTATTAGGCCAAAATGAATATAATTATACCTTTTGTTTTGAAGTTTTTCTAGTAGATTAGAGGGTAATAATGATATATTTTCAACTTTTGTAGATATTGGTAATGATTGTTCTATAGTATTTATGATATAATCATTTTTTGTTTTAGATTTATCTTTATAAATTTCTTTTGTTGGGACTTTTGGAATTGTCCAATTTTTTATTGACTGTTCTATGTTCTCATATGATATTTCATCATTTTGTTTAATTGACATAGATTTTATATTCTCAGATTGAGAGGAAGTACTACCTATGTGTAGTTTTTTCTTAAAAGGTTTCAAAATTATTTCCATTATCTATTTTGATCAAAGGGTTTAAATTCTTTATTTTTTAGTGGCTGGTCAAGGATTTACTTCTCGAAAGCGAAAACAAAATCACAATTTACGAGTTTTACAACCTGACTAAGAAGCCTCGATCCTAAAAAATCTTCTTTTAAAACCTTTGAAATAAATAGAATTATGAAATTTTTTGAAATAAGACAAAATTACACTAAAATAGTACAACAAAATAAAATAAAATATTACCTCGTTTGAATATTACAAAAAACTTTGAGACTGACTGACTGAACTTGGCTCTGATACCACTTTTGAGGATCTTAGGTCTCTTTTGAGGATCTTAGGTCTTTTAGTTGGTCGGAGATTGGTTGGTCGGAGAATGGTCGGATATGCTGACTTTTGAGGATCTTTGGTCAGAGATTGGTCGGAGATTATGGTCGGAGATTAGTCGGAGATTGGTCGGAGATTATGGTCGGAGATGATGGTCGGAGATAATGAGATTATGGTCGGAGATTGGTCGGAGATTAGAGATGATGGTTGAAAGGATTAGGTATTTTTGAAAAATGTAGGAAAGCTATCTAGAATTTCTTTTGAATGGTTCCATCTAAGAATCCATGGATATTTAGTGTGGGCAAAGAACATCATATTTTGATAATTCAAGTCTTCAATTTTGAATTTATTATTGTTAATAAATTTTTCAAAGAGGGTAACTTGCTCAAAGGGAAGAATTTCGGAGGTTGAGCCATAAATTTGCCACCACTGGGTAAAGAACCAAAAAGGGATTTGCTTATTGAAATTTTGACAAAATTGAATGAACCATGAATGAGAACCTTTTGTATTTTGAATGAGTAGAACGTATTCCCAAGCATTTTGATAGTCCCAGTATGTGAAGGGAATTTGTTGGTTAGAAGGGGATTTGACATATTTGGAAGCCCAAAAGGAACTTTCCCATTCTTGATCAGTAATGATTTTTTGAATTTTTATTTTTGAATAAGCTATTTGGCCATCTTGATCGAGATTGTGAGATACAATCGCACTTTGCGTTTGGGAGAGAATAGCTTCATAGAATTTTGAGGATAGGTTGGATTGTTTGGGACAAAACAGATTGTTTGTGGGAAACAACTGCTTTTGGATTTGTGGTATTGAAAAAGTCTCGTATTGCTTTTGAGAAAGAGAAAATAAAGCTTGACTCATTTTATGGAGATACTCGGATTTTGGAGATATTGGAGAAAATTTAGAAGGAGAAATTTCAATGGGTATCCTATCTTTTCCTTTGATCTTTTGATGGCTTTTGGGAGAGCTCATTGTTGTGGCTTTTGAAGGAATTCTCTGGTTAAAAAATCAGGAAGGCAGTTTTGAGAACCAGGGATAAATTCAATATCAAATTCAAAAATTGAAAGTAAAGCTTGCCATCTGGCAAAAACTTGTTTTGAAGCAAGATTTTTAACATCTTTTTCTAAAACCTCTTTGGCAGATTTACAATCGATTTTTATCAAAAACTTTTGATTTAATATGTCACTTTGAAATTTCAAAACTGTTAGAACAATAGCCAATATTTCTTTTTTTATTGTAGAGTAGTTTTGTTGACAGGGATTCCAAATTCCTGTAGTATACCTTACTATTTGTTCTTCCTTTTCTGTTTTTTGTAGCAATATTCCTCCATATCCTATTTCTGATGCATCTGTTTGAATTATTTTTGGTAGATTAAGATTATGAATATGTAGACAAGGCAATACCTTAACAGTTTGTTTTATTTTTTGAACTGCAAGAGTATGATCTTTAGTTCAAATCTTTTTAGGATTATTTTTCTTTGGGTTTTTAGAAAGTCAAAAAGAATTTTGCGTTCAGATTTTAGGTTTTTAATGAAATTTAAAACATAATTGACGCATCCTAGGAACCTTTGTAATTGTTTTTTATCAGATATTTCATCTGGGAATTTGTCAGCAAATTGAATGACACGATTTACCGGGGTATAAGTTTTATTTTCTAAGGAGAAACCCAAGAATTGGATTTTTGTTTGGAAAAGTTTAATTTTTCTTTGAGAAAGTACCAAACCATTTCGTATGATTGTCTTCTTAAATATATACAGATGTTTCCAATGAGAGTCTATATTTTGAGAAAATATTAGAATATCATCTATATAGACTAATATGAATTTTGAATATTTTGCAAATATATCGTTCATCATATTTTGAAATTCGCTGGGAGCGTTTTTTAACTCAAAGGGCATGACATTCCATTCATAATGTCCGAAAGGAACAGTGAATGCTGTTTTGTATCTATCTTTATTTTTTATTTGTATTTGCCAGAATCCTGATTTCAAGTCAAATTTTGAAAAGATATTTGCTTCTATTAAGCGGTTAATAAGATCTTGCTTATTTGGTACTGGATATCTTATAGATTGTAATACTTTGTTAAGAGGCTTATAGTTTATTACAAGTCTAGGAGCTCCTCTTTCTAATTCAGCTGCGTTTTCAACATAAAAGGCAGCGCAGCTCCAAGGAGATTTAGATTGTCTAATTAATCTTTTGTCAAGTAGATTTAGATTTTCTCAAAATATTTTATCATAACAATTAAGAGAATAATCAGAACAAGAGAGTTCCTCTGATTCCTCTTCTACGAATTCCTCTAATAATAAAAATATAGAATCTCAATTTATTGATGATATAAAAAAAAAATCTTTCAAATTAGTAAATTTAAAAAATCAAAATACTTTCAACCACAATCAAATTTCTACTCAAATTTTATAAATTATTATCGACAACCAACACCAGTTGATGTCCAATTTGGAAAAAAAATTCAACAAAACATTATAATGGTAATGAACTCTATGAATGGAACATAGATGGATTCACTGATTATCAAATAATAAGCATACTCTCTTAAATGATTGTGTTTGCAAACGTGTGTAATTGTTATAATTTGTCAGAAATCCATATTGCAAGAACCATTGTAGGCGGGTTTACCGATCAACTCTATGGTTGGTTGAACAATATGTTAAACCAGGCTCAAAGAGATGGTATTCTTGATCACATCAAATTAGATGAAAATGACAATTTTAAGTTATATGATAAATGAAATCAAATTTTGTATCATTTTCTTACCTTTTTTTTCAAACATTCTTTAACATTTTAATAGTAGACTTAATGATTTAGGACAAAAAGATCAAGAAATCTTCATTAGTGTTAAATACCAAATTTTAACTGATTTTAGATGGTATAAAGACGTTTTTTTAGCCAAATTTTATCAAATACGTGGATGCAATGATGTTTTATAAAAATAAATATTTATATTTGGTTTACAACCATTATCTGTTGAAAATGTTCGAAAAAAATCTTAAAGGCAATTCTGATAGCATCAACTATAATTAGTTCACCTTTGGTGAACTTATACAAAGAATTAATATGATAGGTCAAAAGCTTTGCTCAGACTTAAAGCTTAAAAAGCAAATAGAAATACAAAAATCTCGCAAAGAATTATGAGACTTTTACTATTAATTTAGAAAAGAAATGTTTCTAGCCCCATTTGCAAAAACAAAATAAAAATAAAATATACCAACAACTTTTAAGAAAACATTATTGTATTCTCTTCCAACATTCTTAAGAAAACATTCAAAAGAAAAAGTAAATCCTGAATCTAATAAAACAAAAGTAAAAAAAAAAAAAAAAAAACAGAAAAACAATCCAAGCCAATTATCTATTACAAATGTAGAAAATCCGACCACACAACAAACATATGTCATCTTAAAAATTTTAAGAAAAAAATTAATGAATTACAGTTGTCTTCTTTTGAAGAGTCTCATTATTCCTTAGAAGATAATTGTTAGTGCCCTTGACTTCTAGATTCATTTTCATCCTCATCGTCTTCAATAAATATGTTTCAACTAAATATTTTAATAGAAAATGAAATACTCTTGTTAAAAATATTAGATGGAATTCTAGATAAAGATCAACACAATCAGCATTTGATACAAATATTAGAAAATCTAAAAACCAAAAAAACCTTCACCAGAAAATATTCCTACTCATTTTACTTTAACTCTCATATATTCAGTAATAGATATTTATTCAAAAGCCAATAAAATCTCTTCAAAATAAACTACCTCTTCAGTAACTCTCTTTAATTTACAACAACAAATTAATCTATTAAAGGAAGAATTTAGAATACTAAAAGAGTAAGTAACAGAATTACAAATAACATCTAATCACCAAATTGATTCAGATAAATTTTATGATTTTGAAGATCAAACTAATCAATTTCTTAATGCTATAACCCAATGTACTTATAAAAGATGGTATACTTCAATTACAATTAAAACTCAAAATTTTTCTAAAAAATTCATTATTCTTATTGATTCTAGAGCTTATATTAATTGCATTAGAGAAGGCTTGATCCCTTTTTTTATTTGTGAGCCAACACAAACATCTTTATCAGTGACTACTGGCAAACCTATTTATATTAAATACAAAATAACAGATTCATTTGTTTGTAAACAAAAGATTTGCCGTCCAGTCATTTTCTTGTTATCCCAACTTTACAATAACAAGTAATAATTGACACTCGTTTTCTCAATCAAATCAAATCATTTTTAATTACCCCAAAAGGGATTCTATGTAAGCTCAGAGATAAAGAAGTTATTTTTAACTTCATATCTCCTCCTATATTTAGAGATGTTGATCTTTTGATAAACTTGATTCAATTAAAAGAAAAACAACTTAACTTTATTAATTAAGAAAAATAATTTCAAAAAATAAAATAAGATATCAATTATCCAAGGAATTTTTAAAAAATAAACGAATTCGTTGATAAATTACTAGTGAGATCATTGATATGACAAATTGTTGGTATTTTATCAACGAATCTGTAGATTATAAAAGGGACGAATTCACTATAAAAACATGTTTTGGGAATTAAAATGAACAGTCCACCAAAATTGAAATTTTGCCTTATGAATTGGGATGGCGTTAGCAAAGGTAGGTATGGCAATAGAATCTCTAAAAAATCAATAAATCAAATTTGAATAAGATAAAGACGAGGGTATTTTGGTCATTTTAAGATCGCCCATTGGAGACCGAATCCTAATCCAAATGACCTTTTAATAGTAACCATATATAATCGTTTCTCCACATACGTGACCCGTCTCCGCTTATTGTAGAAGAAGAATTATTCAATTTAGGGCTCCGTAAATAGGATAGGGTTCGGCCTCAGCTCTCATTGTTAAACTAACATCTCAGCTTTCGATCGATTCCAGTTTTCGATTGTTTGATTTGATGGGGAGGAGGAAGGAGCGTCGCCTCGCAGCTTCAAGTGCGGCTGGTCGAAGAGTAAAGCTCGATCTCTTCGCGGAACCCTCTGGTAATTTTTTTATTTATTTATTTCTCAATTTCGCGTTAAAATCAATCCTCTCTACTTGTAAACCTTTGTACCAAATCTTATAAAACCCCTAAAAATAGAATATTTTTAAAATGAAATTCCTACTGTTTTGTTGTTATTTTATTCGTTTCGTTGCAGATTTTTTCCATCTCGTGGATTGTTTTTAGGGTTTGTTTTTTTTGGGCTTGTTTTGAATTTATAATTAAAAGTTTTAGATATTTTTGTTTATTTATCGGTATAGCTAATCTATTTTTTTTACGAATTGCTGCCGTTTTAATTCTTCTGTTTTGGTTGTATTCGTCATAGTTTAGTTGATCTTACTCGAAAGTTGATTTAAGCTCGATGTACAACAAGAGCCGATGTGTTATATTATATATTTTATTCTAGTCGTGTTTAAGTTTAAGTTTTGATTAGTTAGGAAGTTATTTAACATGGAATTGTAGTTTCGAATTGTGGGGTGGATTGTTAAGTGTAGGACAGGAGTTGTCATGTATTTAATTTCCTTGGAGGATAGAAAAAGGGGTTGAATTTTATTTGACTCAAAAGACTTTATCTTACGAGGTTGGTCATCCTCGAATAACAAATCACGTAATTCTCGATAAATCATTTTAGGTTTTCTTCACAATTCAGTAATATGTTGTTTTAGGGTAATTGAGCACAGGGACTACATTTTGAAAATCTTAGCCATGACTAGAGGTGGACCCAGAAAAGTTAACTTGCAGGGGTTGAAGCATGGTTTTTAAACTCGTTCGAGACCGAGACATATTGCCTGAGTCACAAAGTCATTTTTTGACCGAGTTTTATGTCTCATGTTCAATTTTTTGAGTTATCTCACGAGACGTCTCAAACGTATCGGAAAACTCGTCCGAGACGACTCGGTATCGGAGCTGAACGAGACGAGACGTGTTACGGAGTTTAAAAACCACGGGTTGAAGTAAGTGTATGAAAAATAATATTAGAAAAATTATTAATAATGATGTACATATTTCTTTATAATAGAAGTCATATTACATGTTTTTACTGTAAAAGAAGAACTAAAGATAGATTTTAAATATAAGTTAAATGTACTTTATAACTTATTAAACACTTTACAAAAATATATCTATCCAACTTTGATAAGGTTAGAGGAGGAAGAACGTATAAAGAGACCACCAATGAGAATTGTGAGTTTGTAAAATAACAACCTGTGGTTGATCTCAAATGAGTAAGACTAACCTTACTTGGTAAGATTTCAAATCTTATTAAGGGTGGTTGATCTCACGTCGTGGCATCCAAAAACATGATCCCATGCCACAGGGACTAGGAAAAAATTCTACAAACTTTGAAAAAACAATTCAATTTTTTTATTTGTTTGTTTACTTTTCACCATTGAAATTTAATTTTGAGTTTGATAGCCATTTTCAAAACATTGGATTAAGGCCAATTTTTTTTATTTGTTTGAAGTTTTTTCTTTGGATATGAGTTTTTCCATGAAATCTGGAGGACTGTGGTATTGGATTGCTAATGTGTATTTTGTTTGAGTTCAACAACCGTAAGATTTGAAATCTTACTGAGTTAGTAAGGAAAGAATTTTTCTAAAATTATCTTCACAAAAAAGGCGTAGTAGAAGTTGTTCGACACTCTGAATCTCACAAATGTCCCCCCACCTTTACATTTAAAAGTAATAAGATCTGGTTCATTTGGTCAAAACAAAGAGAATTGCAATCACACGTCCTTGTAATCACGCTGGTCAATTATCAAGATTACAAAACTAACCTTTTTACTATGTAATATTACTCTTTAATTAATATTTTAAATTACAACTAACCCTTTCTAATACATGTGCATTCAACATCCACCTTCTAGTGTATATACTATAATAATAATTTGGGAAAATTACTAAAAGAGGGTTAAATATTTTAATATTTACAAAAAAGAAAAATTACAAAAAATGAATTAAACTGTTGGACTGTCCAGCGTTTTAATGTGTTAAAATTCATTGCTTTACCAAAAATTCCCTTGGAATAGTGAAAACGCTGGACTGTCCTGCGTTTTAATAGCTAGTCTTAACCGGTAATTATAAAAGCACCGCATGAGTTAATAAAGGTACCCACGCCATAGCCGAATTTTTTTTTTTGGTCTTATACGGCTTAAAAGTTTCGGAATGAGCTGATTTTTGGTGAGGATGATCTCTATGATTCAGAGATTAGAAGATCATCCTCACAAAAAATCAGCCCATCATGAAACTTCTAACCACATCAAAATAAGTTCAAGAACCGTAAATCGTCCACTTTTTTGTGAACCACTTTTGATGATCCTCACTAAAAATCAGCCTATTCCCAAACTTGTAACCCATATAAGACAAAAAAAACAAAAAATTTGGTTATGGTGTGGGTGGCCCTTATAAATTCGTGGGATGCTTTTATAATTACATTTAAAATCCTGGACAGTCCAGCGAATTACTAAAACACTAGACTGTCCAGCAACTTGATTCATTTTTTATTTTTTGTTGTTGTAAATATTAAAATATTTAACTCTCAGTTTAGTAATTTCCCTAATAAATTTTTAAAGGGAAAATTACTAAAAAAGGGTTAAATATTTTAATATTTACAAAAAAGAATCTATTTTTTCAAAAATTACCAAAAACGAATTAAATCACTGGATAGTCCATCGTTTTAGTAACTCTCTGGATTGTCCAATGTTTCATGTGTTAAAATACATTATTTTACCAAAAATGCCCTTCAAAATGTTGGATTGTCTAGCGTTTTCATAGTTTGTTTTAACACCCTAACAATTTAGTCCTTGTTCATTTGAGTTTTAGGAGTCAACTTTTTTTGCTTTTAAGCCAAAAAAATCAGATAAATAATGTTCGTTTGGGCTTTTTTGGCCCTCCCAGATTTCAATTGAAGTTCAAAAGTAACTCCTAAAATAAGTCGTCAAAGAGGGACTTCTTCAAATGGTTTTTGCATATAAAACAGCTCAAGTGTAGTAATCAAAATACCCATCACCTTTAATCAAAATTTTAACCAAACTCAGCCTTAAAAAATGAAATGAGATTGTCAAAATATCCTTCATTTTTATCAAATTACCTTTCATCTTTAATTAAATTTTCAACCAAACTTAACTTTAAAAAACAAAAGGTCATTACTAAAATACTCTTCATCTTTAATCAAATTTCCAATCAAACTTAACCTTAAAAAATAAAAGGGAATTACCAAATACCCTTTATATTCTAAAATGCCCTTCATCTTTAATTAAATTTTCAATCAAACCTAACCTTAAAAAACAAAAGGGAATATCAAATACACTTCATCTTTACCAAAATGCCCTTCATATTTAATCAAATTTTCAACCAAATCTAACCTTAAAAAATAAAAGGGGGTTACCAGAATACCCTTCATCTTCCAAAAGGGGATTACTACAAAAATACCCTTCATCTTTCAAAAGGGGATTACCAAAATACCCTTAATCTTTACTATTAAGACTAAGAACAATTCATCATTACTACTTTATTACTAAAACACCCTTCATCTTTATGTGGATGTTGGATTGTGTATTATGCAAGTATTTTCTTTATCAGGAAAATTTTATGTGTTCATTTTTAAGAGGAGTTGTTGCTGAAATTTTGATAGAATTATAAAATTTATAAATTTAATTAAATTGAAAATAGTTATTTTTATAATTTATATATATATATATATATATATTTATTAAGTTATTATGCTCATTTTTGGTGCATTCTGGATGCATTATCTACATTTAGGCTGTTCTGGTCATTTTACCAAAATCCAGCAATAAAAAGCTGTTAAACGAACATCAATTTCTAACTTATGTGTTACTGTAACAAACAAGTTTTTGCTGGACGTGGCTTTTCAAGCTCTGGGCTTCTGCTTCTTTCAGAAGTTAGTTTTTTTGGCCGGAGCTGGCTTCTGTAAAGAACAGACGCTTAGCTTCCATTTAAAATGCTCGACAGTCCAGTAAGTTCCTAAAACGTTGGACCATCCAGCTATTGAATTTGTTTTTGGTAATTTACAAAAAAAAAAGGTTTCTTTTTTATAAATATTTAACCCTCATTTTGTAATTTCCCCTTTTTTAAACTTTGTGGGCCACGGTTGTATCTGTAGTACTCTATAGAAATACATATAAAATCAGTGTGTATATTTCTGCGGCTAACTTCTGCACTGTATAAAAAGATACATAAAATAACATTTTTTATAAATTTTGTGGGGGCCACAGTCCCACAGTCCTTATGTGTTCCGCCCCTGGTCATGACTATGAGGCTTGGCTGAGTTGATCGGTTTTGATGGTTTTACATGAAAAGTAATCAACGTTTAATAAGTTAAAAGTTCATGATCTTTATAAAATAAAATTTTATGATCGAATATCTATTAATCCAGCTTATAAACACAAACTATAATAATTATATTAATTATTTTATATATAAATATATATTTATTAAAGTTATAGAAATCGATCTTAACTTGATGACAGGTCCGAGATTGGACGAGAAGCCAGGTTTGAAAACCATGTGAGCCATGGTGCTGGTTGTGATATGAAAAGCCAACAATTGTTTCTTGGGGTTGTAACACCAACACACTCCATGTTTGACATTTGGGCAGTCCCCCATGTGGCAACTTTCAATGTGGTACCCAGCTTTTCGGGGCTGCATGTAAGAGTTTTCCCAGTTCACCCCTTCCATTGACATCCTTGATGGCCTTCTATGTGGGCTTCTTCTTCTTGGGGGCCCTAGATAGCCCTTTCTCCATGTTCGCAGCCATTTTCTATGAACTTAACCAATACACAAATCACCTGGGCAATAATGGTATGGAAAGTGAAGTCCGTATCTCCCGGGGTCAGAAAAGCTTTTGTTTCCATTGACCCTCCTACTCTTTTCATTGCATCATTTAAAAGTGCTGCATGAACGAACTGTAGCGGACAATATTTCTTGAGTTTTGTATTTTAGCTAGGGTTATGGGTTATTTTTTCTTGAAGTTCAACTACTTGACTATTTTAAGTTGCTTCTAGAGCCTAAAACCTGCCTAGGAAAATAAATGATGTGAATGTTTACCCAGAACTCTATTATTTCCCCAAGTTGTTTGATTTAAAATATGAATTACTATCTTGATTTTTAAAAATAAGAATACAACTATATGACATCATGGTTGGCTTGTTGTGTTGGGTTGCTTCGACATTGTCACTTTTCTTGTTCAAGGAGTGCATGGTTTTTAGAACACCAAATTTAAGTTTTTAATTCATGGTGAATATGACGGGGGTTTTTTATAATAATAATAATAATAATAATAAAATCTTGATCTTTGTTTACATGTGGTTTGTTGCATTCTTTGGGATTGGAAATTGTTAATTTGTATACTACCTGCGTACCTTGCTGAGGCTATGCTTTAATGCAAAATGTTACTTCAAATTTTCTAGGAGATTTGGGAGGCTCCTCTGCAAATGAAGTTGAAGGGGATCAAGATCAGAATAATCATGCTGGAGTCCCCAATTCACCATCTTCTTCAGGTGGGTTCCGTCATTTTTTGCTTCAAAGGACTATGTAGAGAAGGCATGCTTGCAAAGGCATTATTTTGGTGGAATTTGGAAATATGTGTTTGCCCCCAAGAACTTGGTTTTCAGATTGTAGGGTGGCTGAGGTCTTGGGAACATTCAATGGTCAGATCAACTCGGGCCTGCCACGGTGAAAAATTGAATGACTCCCAACCTGTTTAGCCCTTTTTGGCAGCATCTATGCGTTCTGGAGTTTTCGGCTGGAATTTTTTTCCTTCTCGGTTCGTATGTCTCTGGCTTTATATGCTATATATGCCTTCTAACATCTCTTTCCCCATTGTGCCAGGTAGTTTGATCAAATAAACCCTAAGATGCACATGTTGATTATCATTATAGGCTATTTTGGCTAATGGTTTATTTTGCTTTGACAATGATTACATTGATCTTGGCTGATTATTTTACCGGTTCTCTTTGTTTGAGCTTGTGATAACTTGGGTATATTACTACATAAATTTTCAATTAATTTAAAAGTATGTGACGAGTTGGTATCTTTTCTCCAGGTCAACATCAGGACAATCCTTTGCTTCTACTTGGGCAATATAGTGATGTTGAATTAAATGAGAACGCAAGTACAGGACTTAAGCATGCCGTTGCAGAGACTTCCTCAATTGAGCAAAACGGCCAGGTGATCAATCTGGCTCTATAACATTTCTTTTTTGTTTTTCTGTAACCATTTGCTTTTCTTATGCATTTGCTCATATGCATATAACATTTATCACAATTTTTTTGGGAAAGTTTATACTGTTTCCCACAATTCAGTTTGCAGTTTTAATTTAGCGACACTATTAATATGTTGTAATAAAGTTTAAACTTGTTATCCTTAAATATTGTCATGGTATGCATCTTTTTGCCTGACACATGCATCATCATGTGTCCGCACATTTGTTAATGTGTATTTGCGTTGCCTGGTAGATTGCTGACGTAGGACAAATAGGCTTTTGGCGTGATTTGCATTCCGTTTTAAACTTTTAATTGCTCAATACCTGTAGCATATCATATGCATTCTTTATGCTATCACATCTGTCATGTATAGCTTCACATTACTTATGTATTGGTTTTAAGTTTAAGTACTTTGCTTTGATCAGGTTGAAGAGAGTGTCGACAGCTATCTTCGAAATCTAGAAGACAATGCGGGAGAAGTCTTTACTACTCAGCAGGTCAAACAAGAGGAGTTGGAGGAATCTGATCTACTCAATACTGCCAAGGACTTAGATGGCAGTGAAATTAAAGAAAGTGGTACTACTCCCTCGGGTGATCCATGCAACGAAGTAGATTCAACAGGACAAATCTCTGATCCAGGCGCTTCGGGAATGCAAATCACGGGGGATGTGATTTCTGGATGGAAAATAGTGATGCATGAAGAGACTAGTCGGTATTATTACTGGAATATTGAAACAGGGGAAACTTCATGGGAAGTACCCGATGTTTTGGTTCAGGGAGCAGAAACGGAGAGTGAACATAAAGTTCCTTCTGTTACCATAGCAAACCCTTCTGAATCTGGTATTTTAAATGGAGAAAATGATGTGTATTTAAATGTGCCCACCATTAATGACTCCAAGGATGCCAATTTGATTTCCGGAGTTAAAGAAAACTACGAGTGTGGGATTCAAGTAGAAAATTGGAATGAAGAATACAAAGATGAAAACCAAAAAGCTCTAAATTTGAGCTCTGATGTCTATCAAACTGAGCTAAAAGGTATCTCCAATATAATTAGAACATCTTGTCAACACACTTCCTCATTTTTAAATGTTCGCATCTATTCACAGCAGTCCAATTGCTCTTTCAGGTATTGGGAGTCCAACCACCACAGGCCTTGGGGACAGGGATGGACGACTGTTTGTTGCTAATGAGCACACTGAAGCAGGGATATCTCTTCCTACTCATCTTGTGAATTTTAGTGAGCATTTGTTACAAAGATTGAAGGAACTAGAAAGGTATTGCAAATTTTGCTCTCCTTTTCTTGTTCAATGCCAGAAATCAGATTTTATTTATTTATTTCTTTTAAATATTACAAGTTTATTTAAGTTCTTATAAATATTCTTTTACTATGTTTCTCTCGTGTTAAGTTCTCTCATTTGATTTAAAAAATTCGTCTATTTCAGGCCCAATGGCCAACCTCAAGGACATGACTGGATGTCAAAATACATATTGGAAATTGAGGTCAGACTTTCTGATTTCAAGTTGCTTTCGGCTTATGGATCATCTTTGCTTCCATTTTGGACACACTCTGAAGAGAAGCTTAAAGAGCTTGAACGTGCAATCAATGATGAAGTTGGGGCAGGGCACATTACTTTCCATATGGATGACAATTCCTCATTGCAAAGCATGCGAGAAGAATCTGAAGTGAATGGCGAGAAACAAGTTGTCTTTCCTACCCTTCAAGATTCTCATGCTGTTCCCAATGTTGATACATCAGCAATACAAGAAGCACACGACATATCTACCCTTACTGATGTAAATGTCAACCACAATTTTCCATCTGAATCACCTACTCAACATTTGGGCAGTGATGTAGACAAAAGCATGCAAGAAGCTAAAGAGACCGGACATCCATCTGAGTTGATTCCCAAGCCTGGGCCTGATGCTGGGGATGTCATAGACATGGACGTGGACATGGAAGTTGATGATGAAACTGTTGCCAACCACAGAACATCTGGAGATGCATCGAGTGCAGAATGTTTCACTCCACCTTCTGTTGAGTACCCTTCCTCCTCTGCCATTGAAGATGAATATGGTGTCCCGCCCCCTCCTGATGATGAACCCATTCCTCCACCCCCTCCCGATGACGAACCCTTTCCTCCACCCCCACCCGATGAGCCACCCGAACTTGCACATGCACCACCTTCACAATATTATGAGACAGTGCAACCTCAACCCTACACAGAGCAATGTAGTTTTTCTTATCCTGTTTCAGGTTTTCAGTTTTATGGGCCCACGATTGCCGAAGTCCCAAACACTGATTATTATGCACACACTGAAGGACCTCCGATTTCGGAGCCCCAACCAGTCCAGTATTACGGGACTCTACCCCACACATATTCTGAAGCTGCTTCAGTCAGTGTTAACCCTTTGGAACCTTTAGTGTATTATGACCTTCCTAATGGAATGGTCCCTCCTGGACCCGTAATCAGTAGTTTAGAATCTTCTGGATTCTATGTTGAATCTGGTCCCGTAATTTATCAAGATACTGCTGCTGCTGATCAAATGGGAGCTCTTAAAGATCTTCCGGAGTCTGGATGTAGTTCATTACCCAATCTGAAGGTTGAATCTGATGTTTCTGCTGTTTCTGGTGAGACTGAGATGGTGAGAGTACAGATTCCACCTCTCTTGGCCACTTTCGAAAGTACATCAACCATTGCAGTCGGTGAGAATGCTCCTGCACCATCAACTGTTGCTGTTAAAGCTCAATCCAAAGGTATGGTTGCTCAGTCTACGTTACCTTCCTACATCTTTTGCTTCATATTTATTTTTATATATTTGCCTTTACTCAATGATTTTGTCTTCCTTTATAGTTGTGCGCACCAAGAAACGAACTACAGCAGTGGCACCTGCTTTAAGGTCTAATAAGAAGGTCTCTAGTCTAGTCGACAAGGTAGATTTTGCATTTTCTTTTCTTTAATTCAATTCCCCCAATTAGTAATTCAAGAGCATCAAATATTTAATGCTCACTCTTTCATCAGTGGAAGGCTGCAAAAGAGGAGTTGAATGAGAACGAGGAAGACGAGCCTGAAAATGCTTATGAGAAGTTAGAGAAGAAGCGGCAAAGGGAAATAGAGGTTTGTGATGTGATTATGGCTTTTATATCCTAAGACATGGTGTTTTTACCTACATTGTGGTGGCATAAAAATTCTTTGTATCTGCAGAAATGGCGTGCACAGCAAATTGCCAGTGGAGAGGCCAAAGATAATGCCAATTTTCAGCCTTTGGGTGGTGACTGGTACAATTACTCTTAAGAACTTTGATATTTTTATTTTATTTTTGAAAAAAACATTATTTTTCACTGTTAAATTTTAATGTTAAGTTTTGGGAGTTTGGTAGCAGTCCATTTTCAACACCTTGGATGAAGCTTAATTATTTATTTATTTATTTGTTTTTAATCTGAGTTTTTCCATGAAATCTAGAAGGCTGTTGTGTTGGATTGCCAATTTGAAGTCTTTCATATGTATGTAAGATTATATATAACATTTATACGTTAAACTTACCAGAAAGAATAATCCAATATTCTAACAGTTAAGATTGGAATATATATATATATATATATATATATATATATATATATATATATTTGATAATTAAGATTGGAATTCCTTCTCAAATCATTATTTGATGGTTTTTAGGTTGGTTTCCTTCTCAGAAGACTTTCATCTTCTCCATGTATCTGGCATGAAGCCAAGGAGAATCATTTGACCTACAATTTTAATTGTTGGAAAGAAAACATATTCTACTATTCAAATCCAATTTTTCTCTATAATTTGCTTTCTGTTGAAATGCGTTTTAATTCTCTCCAAATCTCTTCTTCTATTGCCCTTAGACCTTTTGTCCATTTATCTGAAATACAGGCGTGAACGGGTGAAGCGAAAGAGAGCTCAATCGACCAGCAAAGCTTTCGCTGTGGAAACTGCACCGGATGCGCCCACAAATGAAAAGCAGCAACCAGATTTAACAGAACTCGCAAGAGATCTCCCGTCCAGATGGCAGGTATGTGTTGTGTACCATTATCCCGGTTCTCTACTTCTCTTTGTATGCAATTAGTGGTGCCCGTTATTTCTTCCCCCCCCTCTTCATATCTTTTGCTAGTTAAGGACCCTTTTCTGTTAGAATTAGTGTAGAGGGCTTACTAACAAAATTCTTCTGTTCTTGATTGGGATCTCATCTTGCTTGCACCTAATATTTGAAAATTCTGAGATTGTTTTTCCATATTGTTGTTCTCTCTTCAGGTTTATTGGGATGAATCATCAAAAGAGGTCTATTACGGGAATGTCATCACATCAGAAACAACCTGGACCAGACCCACAAAATGAGCCGTATCACAATTTTGGCAGCCATAGTTTTCTATTATTCATTTGTAAAATGTTTCCCTATCTTTATGTGGGGTATATAGCAACAAAATCTTCCAAATTATTATTTTTTGTTTGGCATGTAAATGCCCCCAGTCCCAAATTTCAGAGTGCATGCATTTTTCTTTTCGAAATACTGATGTTATTTGTTCCTGGGAGCGAGTTCTTTGAGAGAGGGGTTCAAAATTTGCTAAATGTGTGTCCTCGCGATGGGATGTATGTTATTTTGCTGGGGTGTGACCAAATGAGTATGGTGACGTGAAGTTAGTTGTCACTTAAGTTTAGTAAGGATGTTAATTGTGAAGGCATGCTGCGAATGTGATGTGGTTTCCCCTAGTGTGGGTGTAGATTTTGTTCCGAGTATCAAGCTCCTTTCAGTTCGATTGTGAGGTCAATTGCTCTCTTCTTCCCAAGTCACCTTCCTCCTTGTGGTGTAGCTGCGCCAGTATGCTCCCTCTCGTACTGGCCTTTGATGTTGATTCCACATCATTGTCATCATTGACAGGGCCCACAGTGTGTTCTATCTGATCTCTGGGCACATTCAGTCTCCTGACTCCTCCATTTACTGATGTACTGGCCATCCTTCATTATGTGCTCCATAAGTTATCTTTGTTATCAGCGCTGTTCTGACCATTCTCCCCTCGTTTCTTCCAGATCTTTGGTTGAAAGGTGGGACCAATGGGAGCATTCGCCAATTAAGAATCCTTCATAACATGTGGTATCTAGCACTACACTCGAGCTCACCCTCATTGCTTTTGCCATCTTCCCTTGATGCAGACTGAAACAACTAGACAAGTGTAAGGAAGATAAGAAAGGGTTAGAAAATTTTGGTTAGATAGAATGTCTCCATGGATAGAGCTAAGAATTGTGGTTACAAATTTTCTTCTAGTTTCAATCCTCTTCCTTTCAACTTGATGATATGAATTCCAACCCTCGATCTTGGTCACCCACCTTAATATAGTTTTTGAAAATCTTTGGTCATACCATGGTTCAACCTACCTACATCATTCTAGCTGCATGATTGTAAGCGCAGCATATAACACTTTTGAGACTTGAGTTCGTGGAGGCTCGTTTGTGCATATGATGGGTATGTATGTCTAAGCATTCAACAAGGATGTCTCTTTTTCATCTAATTGTTAGAACTTGTGTTGCCATCATTCATACATTAACTGGAGAGACCACAACAGCCATTTTGAACTTTGGACTCCTTTTTTCTTATCAAGGCGATCTAGGGGGATTGTGCATGGTTGGAAGATCCGAGAGTTCACTTTCTCGACTTTGGGATGAAGGATATAATCTTCATCAAGGTCTAGTCTTGTCTCAAACCACATTTGATGAACATGCCCATCATCAGTTGGTGTAATATGTGATGGATGTGCTATTTTCCAAACATACTGAAAGTGGAACTTGGGGCGATGGTTCTAATTAATTGATTTATAATCAACGAGGCAGACAGCAGGTGTGGACAGTAAAATAATTAAAAAAACACTTTTATTATTATACTAGATTTGGAGTATGAAGCGCATAGAAAGGTGGTGGTGATTGGTGACCATCAGGTCAATTCTTTGTTCATTTAAGCCATTCTTCATTAGTTTATAAGAGAATACCAAGGTCAAGGGGCATGTCATCAGTTTAAAAACACAAGCAGGGATCTCATATATTCACCAAAACAAGCATGGGCATGTCTAAATTACCCTTAAAAGTATCAGGGACATCCGGCATACGACAAATTCAACAAATGATTTTTAGCTCCCAAAATTTCTTGATACAAACTCTACCCTATCATGTACCAAGTCAAGCCTAAGGAGGGTAATTTTGTAAATTGAGGATGCCATTCAATATATGCAGGCATGGGATTAGTGGATCCCGGATTCTGTGAGCCAAAAAAGAAAACCAAATTCAATACCTGATTAATAAATTACACCAATAATGACTAACGGGCTTAGGCACATAATCTTTGTTTTCAAGTTCCGGAAAAGCCAGTGGGCACGACTAGGCCATGATGTGTGTCTAGATAATGGTCTCACAAGCACCCAAATACAAATTCAAACCTTGATATCTAATCAATGTGACAGACATTTATGCTTAAAAATGGAAATATCCATACGGCTTTGACATTCACATGCCACCCATTTTGAAGTTCCCAGCACACCGAGTCTACATATTGATCATCATATGCCAGCACAAAACCACATGAATTTTCTATTGAGCAGCAGCACAGCACCATCTTCCTTGCGAGAAGGAAAATGATGGGTGTACCGTGTACAAGCATTATCAATTTTGCAATAAATGCCACAGAAATAC
Source organism: Akebia trifoliata (assembly GCF_017979445.1). Taxonomy (NCBI): domain Eukaryota; kingdom Viridiplantae; phylum Streptophyta; class Magnoliopsida; order Ranunculales; family Lardizabalaceae; genus Akebia; species Akebia trifoliata. The sequence goes on along the minus strand of NC_141385.1, from coordinate 42,302,904 downwards.
CAAAAAATTTCATGGAATTACTAGCAACCAACGTGTCAACCATATAATGCACGCCATGGCTCCTGGGGTCCCTTGGTTTTCTCTGTTGGATCCCAGTGGATTCTGTCTTTTGAGAAGCACAACCCAACATTGCTCGCCAAAAACTGTCCCATCTCATACAATGCCTGTGAATCGAAACAATGCGGAAATCAGACCAGTTTATATGTTGATCACTCAAATAATCCTCTTTTTGTTTTTTTTTTTTTTTGATGCCGAAGATCGCTCAAATCATCACAAGAAGGAAATTGTAAATAAACAATCCAATTAGACAAATCATAGCAGAACAGTGAGCATTGGTTTGGTTTTAAGGAGGACCCTTCTTTATGGTGATCATATCTTTGGGCAAAATCAAAGCCATAATTTTGCGCTAAGCATCAGATCTCTCTACATGTAAGTTATATTCAGAGGACACTTTTAGTCATTCAATGACAGACAAGGTCATATCATGTCGCAGCAGACCTCATTTACGAAGAAGCAAGCCCAGAGGTAGTTGGAAAAATACCATTCACAAGGATTAAGGGCCCTAAGCTCCATGGACTAAACAATAACAATCCATTTAATTGTCACAAAGACCACAACAGAAAGACGAGTCATTTGTCATTTATGAGAGAGTAATATAATGTGATTCTTAGTGAACTTGCCAAGGGCATTGTTACCCAAAACGGATGTCATGCAAGGCCTCTCAAACCACTGGGGCAGAGAGTAATATAATGTGATTCTTAGAGCACCACTGCTTATTGGCCTGCTATGCTTAATGAGACCACTTGTTTTAGGTTGAGCAACATAAAATAAAACTAGCAAATAAACCTTCTGAAATGTCAAAAGTCACTATGTGATATATTATACCAAGTTTTTGAAATTTGCCGATACCACACCGATATCTAGATAAAAGTGTGTGAACCTTCTGTGGTATATGCATCAGGAAAATATGGGACACACCCTCAATTTAGAAGCTTGAAAAGAACTAAACAATATGCAAAGAAATAAAAGTGGAACTAAATAGACATTTTAAGAAAGTTATCAGAATCACCCAACTTCCACATCACTATCCCCCCTAAAATACAATACCCTAGACTCTCTAGATCAATTTGAGTAAGTTTCCATATCAAAGGGATAATAATCTTGTAATTTTTCCGCGTTACTTTTTATAGTAATTCTTTAAATTCTAGGTACTATTTAGCAATCTTTTTTACTAGCGTGGGTGCACTTGTAAATATGTATAAACAATAGATACCTCAAGCTCTTCCTCTGTATTTCTTTTGGTTTGATTTCTTCCTCGTGGTCCAATGAGAAGAACAGTTGGCAGGTTCAAGATATGGACCAAATGAAGCAAGCAGGCCAAAGGTTCATAATGAATCAGCAATGACGGTGGTGGTTTCTGGGTTCCGGCAACCATGGACTGAGTTAAGTCAGTTGCTGGGCCTACATGGGTACCATAAAGTGTGACTTTTTTGCCATCCATTGTTGGACTTGCCATTTCTGAGTACAACTTTGATGCTGGCACAACAAATGGGAGTATGATTGTGGGCATAGTAGAAGAGTTTTCTCCTGTGATGGATGCCAAGACTTCATTAACGGCACACGCAACAACTGGTGGCTCATAACTTTCCAGAAGCAACACAGAAACCTGAAAAGATCAGAAGATTCTATTGAGTAGCGTACAAATGAACTAAAATTTAAATCACAATCAAAGGCAGACAACCTGCATTAAATGTAGTTCTAGATGGAAGGTTTGGAGATGGAACGAAAATGTACATAAAAATATATTGGTTGCAAGCGGGTGAAGGTGGTTTTTAACAGTATTTATAAACGAATGAAATTTAGAGGTTGAATGAAAACATTTTCACACTGCCAGCCTCAGGAAACTAAAGAAACTAGACATATAATGGAGAACATGTCCTAATACTTGAGGTCAATGAATCCTACACATCCAAGACATTACTATCATCGAAGTATTATCCCAATATTTGGGTTCAGCTGAACAAATATTATCCCTCCATTCAACTTTTTCTAAAGTAATGTCTTATGTTAATTCAAGTGTATTCATATCCACTCTCACTTCCTCAATCCATGACTTTTTTGTTCTTCATATCTTCCTTCTAGCACATTCTTTTTTATTGGGCTTTATCAGTCTTTGTTAGATATGACCATACCATCTCAATCGATTTTCCCTTCGTCAATCACCTATTGGGGCAACTCCTTCATTTTTCATTTCTTAATTTATCTTTTCTTAATCTTTCCCCTCATCCATCTCAGCATCCTCTTCAATACTATGCTCAATTTAGGAATGTGTTGTTTCTTAATTGCCCGACATTCAGCTCGATAAACTATAAAGTACAATTGGTCTTACCACTGTCTTATAATTTTTTTTTCTTTTTTTGGATAAGTATAAAATTTCATTAACTAAAAAACTGGAGGATGAGAGGGCCTACAAAGAACAAACACCAAAACCACAAAAGTGGAAAGAAAAAGAAAAACAAAACAAAACAACAAACACCCCCAGAAGAGGGCACCAACTAAGAACAAAGATCAACCCATCTAAAAACAAAATCCTCGAAGAAAACCCCTTCAAAGTCCTTGTTCATCTTGCACCAATAGAATAGAAGAATATCCAAGGTCACGTCCCTAGTTGACGGGTTGTTGCCTTGAAAAATCAGTCTATTCCTTTCCTTCCAAATGCCCCAACTTATGGCAAAGAGGACAGCCTAGAGATCATGGTTTTAAATCTCGTTTCGATCCAATGTTTCAGTTTCGAAACATTCAAAATATTAATAACATTTTTAAACAAAATCTTTCTCAAAAGACCAAGGTCAAAGGGGTATTTCAATAGTTTGAAAACACATGGGTATATCAAATATTTACTAGAATATGAGGACTGGTCTAAATGACCTAGTCTCCTAGAGAAGACCAAGTTCAAGGGTGTTTTATCTAAATTGTAAAGGAAGTTAGAATTTGTAAAGGAGTTCGAGGGATGAAAGAGGAGGCAACAACAACACGCAGGTACCCTCTCTCTCTCTCTCTCTCTTTCACAAAGATCTTCTCATGCAAATCTCTCCCCAGATCTCTCTCTCTCTCTCGCAAATCCCTTCCTCAAATATCCCTCTCGCAAATCTCTGTTGGAGATGTGTAAATCAGAAAAAATTAATGAAAGAGATCGAAATTTGGAATGTTTCGATTTCTATGTGGTTTCGTCTCAACATGGCAAAAATCCAAAACGTTTCATACATAACGAATTTTTAAGCCATGCTAGGGATATCTCTTCTTGCTAGAAAAAATATTAAGATTCCACCCAACAAATAGGGATTCCACAAACCACAAAGATATCTTGTTTCTTATAAAATTTTCCTTTTAATTTGTTTAGGATGCATGGGTCACATAACATTCCACTAGCACATCACCTTTTTAATCATTCAACTTTAATTTTATGGGCAACATCCCCTCAATCTATCCATTCTTATGGGCAATAAAATCAATATTACAAAATGGTTGCTTCAAGATGTTTTTGGGACCATCAATTTTTACGAATCCTTCCTCTTTGCATGTGTCATTACATTCCTCAAATTTTGTTTTGTTCCTAATAATTTTAAAATTCTTGGACTTCAAGAAGCTCTCCAACATTCTAGTTTTGCATCAACTCCTCTACTCCCCATCAACTAATACTATGTTATCTACAAATAAGATACACCAAGAGACATTCTCCTAAATATGAACAATTACTTCCTTCTATAAGTAAAGACAATAGATGTGGACTCAAAACTAATCCTTAATAGGAACTCATTTGTCTCTTCACCATTTGTTCTCACTTCCAAAACATTTTAATAATGCTTTATGAGGTTTCCACTCTACAATATCCCATTTTGATAAATCTCAGTAAATCCTAGCTTTCCAAACCATAGATAATTTACCACAAATCCAAATAGTTATTCGAAAATATTTTTTCTAAGGTGTCTTAAAGCCCAACCAAACTGATCAGTTGTCATGACTCATGAGTTAGTTCAATCTCACATGTGAATCCTTTGTATCGGTGCTTCAAATCATGTCTCCTGTTCTAAACTGAACCCATCGTTTTAATGCATATATTTTAACATGTCCTTCCCTCCTTAAGCATCTCTGTCTCATCTCATACATGGTTTTAAAAATCGTTTGAGACTGAAACGACGGACAAAGAATGTGATTTTCAATGTGAATCATCCTTCAAAAATATTGGCTGAGCCAATAAAACTTGCTCAAGTCAATTGGGTCTTACTTTTTGTTAAAAATAAATAATTTTTGAATAATTTAAATATGTATTTTCTAAATAGAAATACGATGGGGTGACTAAACATCATTTTTTAAGACAGCTTCTATTGTCACACCTTTTACTAACTGCAACCTAAGATGTGCGCTGATTCTTTGGTGATTTACATATGAATTGGCGTGGTGTTAGCAAAAGTTAATGTGGCAATAGAAGTGTTTTTTAATAATGAGGATATAAACCTATATTAATAAATAATTATAAACCGAGTTAAATAGATTATCTTGTACAAGACGAGCTGACTTGGGCGAGTCAACTTGGTATCAGTGAGGAACATAGTGTTAAATCTCGTCCAAGACTGAGATGACTCAACAATACGGATATACACGGAGTCTGAACAAGCACATCATCTTGCAAGATAAACAAGATGTCTCGAACGGTATTTTGAAAATCTTGGCCGAGTCAACCAGGATTTTGCATATTTTGATTAAAATAATTTTAAAAAATAGATTTTAAAAAGTTATTATATAAATAAATCATGATTTATGTCTAAATATTTCCTAATCTATCTTATTTTATAACAAAATTACAATTTTTAATTTAAATATATCTAAATCAATCAATATAAATCGAGTTTAATGGTCTGTCTCGTTCGATGCGAGTTGACTCATCCATGGACGAGACGAGACGCCAAACCGAGTTTTGCAACCATGAATTGAGGAACAAGTCGATAAGCACAAAGTTCTCGATTGGAGACGTTCATAACTATTTTTCAGCAAACCAAATTAAAATAAACTTCTAAGAAGAAATTAGATCGTTTAAAGAGAATCATAAAGCACCTGATACAAGCCCTTAGGATCGATAAAGTGAATGGCGTCGCCCGAAGCATTGGTACCAATTATCCCATACTTCTCTAATGGTAGCTCGAACGAGGTTTCTCTGCACACACAAAAAAAAAATCAGAGAAAAATTCGATTCAGATTGTTGAATTTTGTTTGTTAAATCGAAGAAAAAAAAGGGTTTCGAACTATGGAGGAGGAGGAGAGTGAGATAGGTAGATTACAGTCTCTCGAGAGGATTATTAGGGTTTGGTCGAAGCGCATCTAAGATTGAAGGGCCAAAACCCTCTGTGTCTCTGAAAAGGAAGATAATCTTCGAGGCAGTTTTCATTGTGTGTGAAATGAAGAAAGCTCAGCAACTGAAACGAGGCATGGTTTTACGTCACGTCTCGGACCTGCCAATACCGAGTTAAATCGCTAGTAATCTCATCTCGGACGAGATAAACCATTTAACTAGGTTTATTTATTTTTTTAATTAATATAATAGAGTGATCATCGTAGTCAGAAACCTTGTTAGCAATCTCCCTTTATAATTCTTTAAAGTTTCATGAATTTTTTGTTTTTTTCAATGAAAGTATTATTAATAATTCGTGGATTTTAAGTAGGAAAAGAATAAAAAGTGATTTTTATGAATTTTTATATAATATGGTGGAAAAAAAATGCTACTATAATTTGTTGTATGTTGCAAAGTGTAAACTTGGAAGTTGTAACATGTAACACAAGTCGACTTTGAAGCGGCCTTGCTTCAAAATTTTAGAAGAATTCACATTTTTACATGTCAAATGTTACTTTTATCTTTTAAAAAATAATGACACGACCCTCTACATTTATTTGAGATCACACCTTAATTTTTCAAATTTATGACTTGTCTCATGATTTTGGTCTTCTTTTAAAAATCAATAGAGCAATAACGTCAATGTCCTCATTATCACCACCATCATTATTACCATCACTATTAAAATCACTATCAGATGGCTGGATTTTTTTATTTTCGAGTTTTTGAAATGAAACGAGTAATACACGCATGAAGTATATGCAGCATATTTTTCATTATTGAATTGTTTGCTGAATTTTAGATTGGATTTTTGTAATTCAAAATTGAATAGAACTTAATTTTTCACAAATCGAATTTTTGCCATATTTCGAATTGCTAACAAGGGTCTCAGACACTCAGATGATCATATTTCTATTTAGATAATAACTATTTGAATAATTAAAATATCAAAAACCTAGTTGATTTAGTAGAGCTTCTTTAACTTGGTCAATGTTTTTAAAATATTGAACAAGTTAATGTGAATGATGATTCACATTGAAAATCTTGCTCTTCAAGAGACAATACTGAGTTAGGGTATGTTTGTAACACTTCTGAGGTCTCAAGTTTGGAAACTAGTGTCTGTTTTCTGATTCTAGAATCTGATATTTTGTTCTGGAAAAGTTATTTGTTTACCATTTTTAAAAGCTTCTGGTTACAAATTAAATTCTAAAACATAATGATCATTTTGACAATATTACACTTTTTGTATTCTAATAAATTGATAATCGAAAAACAATGCACGTTATGCGTAATGAAACCATTCACACATGTAATTTCATTTTCTGACAAATCAAACACTCCAAAAGAGTTGATCTTCATTACACAGTGGACAAAATATTGACAAATTGTGCAAAATATGCAAACAAGTTTTGAGTTAAATGTTGACATACCTTCCATGCACAATTGACAAACCACGAATAAATTGTTGACATATTCTTTTAAATAGTAAAAGTTCTGATGATCTTTGATTTTTTCATCAACGGCTTCAATTAAGGTCAGATATTAGTTTAGATTCTTACATTACTATAACAAAGTAACGAAGGAGGGTGTTATATAAAAGGATTAGAAATTGTACTACAACTACATATTTTATCGATTTCATAAAAATTCTAAAAGAACTCAACGTGATAGACCACAAAACCATGTATATATCCTTCAAATACTATGGATCTGGTTATACATGTGATATTGATGAAGAGGTTGATAACGTGCTATATTGTATAAGTATAGAAAGAGCCTTGATATTCCTAAGGAATACTGTATCAGGACGTTCTATTCCCGTTCTTCCTTTAACTAGTCGCATCTGGAATCGCTCATCTCTCTTCTTGAATCGGGAATTTTTCATTTATCTTTAGCTGGAGGAACTTTCTTTCGTTAATTCGCTTTCTTTCTTAAGCAATAAGCTCTGTGAAAGCTAGCGAATCCGGTAGGCCTATCATAACTCTCGATAATAAAGCTCAATCCAACTATCATCGTTGGAATCAGTACATAGGATGTGCACTTAATGTTCAAACCTCAGGTCGGAGGCTACCCCCTGGAAATGGTTTGAAATCTATTATGGGATACAATAATAACCAACTATTTTATTTAGGCTCAACCCTATTGTAAGGTCAAGTGTAAGATCAAGCTTCCCCTCTTTTCTTCTAGCTCTTAAAGATTATGCACAAAGTGTAATCGTTCGTTGCCAAGCAATGCTGCAAACCAGGGGACGACGATCTCACACAGCGGGAATGTTATACAAGGTAGCTTTAGTTCTTTCATTCAGTTGGGTCCTTTCTTTAGGTTCAACTTTCTTTAGCCATAGCAATGTCTAAATAACCCCGCTCAGAGTTGTAGTGGGTTCCAAACCTTTCCGAATCCTCCAATCCATATGATCATACGAATTTTTAGATAAAAAAGATTAATAATCTTTGTTCCAAGGGCTTGCTTATGAAATTTATGAATACATAGTGTTAATACATTTATCTATTAAGTTTAGATAAAATATTTTCAAATAATATTACAATGTGTCTTGCATGTAGTCTATAACATACAAAATATTTTGGAATAACATCACAACGTGTCTTACATGTGGTCTATAAAATACTAAATCAAAAAGGTCTAACAATACATTTTTCTAAAATGTTTATCAACATTTTGTGCAGGATCTGTTATCACTTTGATGGAAAGATTGACTACATCGCTATGTTAAATATAAGCACAAGAAGAGTTTTGATATTCCAATGGTCATACGGATTTTTTAAACATGAAAACAAATAAAGGCTTGTTTAAGAGCATATATTGTTTGTAGACACCCTAATTAAAGGTTTACAAAAAATGTGTTTTAAGCCAACAAAGCGACAAATGCTCAAAAACTTTAGTGTTAAAAAATCTGCCTCTTTTGTTCTAATAAAAACCCAAAAACTTTTAACTAGCCTATTTAGATATTTTTTTAAGCCCATACCCATCTTCAGTCCTGTTCGAGCCAACCTAATCTAAACCCATTCAAATTTCTAATCAAAACCTAAACCCTCTCCCATTCCAAACCCATATGTAATGTCAAAGCTCATTCTTAATCCATCCATAACCTAAACCCATGTTCAAACTTCTAAGCCAAGCCAAACCCATGTCAAACTCCAAGCCCATGACCCATGTCAAAGCCCATGGTTCACACATTTCCCCAAAAGAGGATGCATGTCACAATTTAAGAGGACCAATTTCAAATTTATCTTTTTGTCCTTACTTTTGGAATTATTTACATGAGGACCAAGATCTACTTTATACATGTCATCCTCCTATTTATGCTCCCAAAAGTACTTTTCACCGCCTCCTATTTATCATTGGTTTATGAATTATTTACCAAAGACGCAAAACTCAACTTTATATGTGACATTCTCCCATCAATCCTTCCGAAAGTACTCTTACCATTTAGCCTTAATTTATTAGATACTGCAAAAAGCCCAACTTATCACCTTTCCATGTGTCTTTTTCTCATGCATTTTCCCAAATTCATTTTCCACCTATTATGTCATAACCATCAAATTTGTGCTGCATGGCCTAACCCACACGACTTAGACAAATGACTTGATTCTAAAGGTCCCATGTAAAATTCCTTTATTTACCTTCAAGAACATTGAAAATCAAAAGACCCTTTCACATAATTCTCATGTCATTTCTCAAAGTCCTTAGGATTGGACCATTCTATCCTTTAAAAGTTCCCTAAGAACTTTATAAATAGGCTAATTTTTCATGAAAAAGTCATGGTCTGATCCCCCTTTCTCAACCCTAAACTCTAACTATTTTTTTTCTCAATCCTCATTAAAGCTTAAATCCTATTAAAAATCCTTACACCACTCTCTAACTTTTCATCTTTCAAGAACTTCTAAGTCATTCTCCCCTTCTAAGAACTCCATTGAAAACTTTAAAGGGAGGAAAATACAATCACACTAGGTGGAATTTAAGTTTGCTTTTAAATTTTTTGCATCCCCACTCTTTTTCTAATCCCCTCTTTTATTTTGTTTTTAGAAAACCCTAGAATGATCGCTAAGCACACAAAAAACTCTTTGTTCAATATGCTCAACAAAACACTCAAAATTTATGTCACTACATTTAGAACAAATAATTTCATAGGAGCACAAAACTACTATGATCTATGGGTATTTGACGAGTTCCATGAGCCCGGGGAGGATAGCCAACTATTTGATCCACTGAAGAAGGAACTGCCTTTGCTAACACAATACTGGAAATCTTGAATGGGTAAGAGTGTAAGCTTAAGGCAAAGTACATTCAAATGTCTACTAAAAAAGTGAATGTACCCATCATAATGATTGCGAATACATTGTCAAAGGGCATCAGACAATGAAACACCATCTTCCGTCCCTAGTAAGTTAGAGCTCAACCTTGTGCATAGAATGTGCAAGGCGATTTGACAGAAAATGGTGAAAGTTGAAGTCTTCTTAACTCATCTATCTCTCATGTATTATAATGTAAATAATGCACACACTTGCCCATCCAAGATGTGTTTCATATTTTTTTTTATAATTAATTTTTAGATTAAAAAAGAATCTTAAGAATATCAAATGAATTAAAATCCAACACCTCAATTTTTTCGATAAACCTATGTTTTTTTTTTTTTTTATTAAGTCATATACAGACAATTGTTTTTTAGTAATTTTTTCATGGTACATCTATTATTTCCATATGGTTTAAAGGGTATTTAGATTTTACTATAAATAATTTTTATTTATCTATTCTAAATAAAAAAATTAAAAAATTAGAACACGTAAAATGATATGCGTAAAGAATATTCAAGAGTGGAGGTTAAAATAATTCAATATCTCAAACTATAGACTAGTATATTTAAGTATGAGCTAAAAATAGAGAGTTAATATTGGCCCCCCACAACTTTTACTTATTACAATCAATTTAAAAAAAGGGTGAATCTCCATGTCATGCGGTGAATATGATGAAATTCCGAGTACGGTGCACTATCCATCTAAATCCCAAAATATGTTTATGAGTGAATTCGCCACTTTTATAATCAACAAACTCGTTAATAAATTACTAGCGAGCTCGCTGATTATAAAAGTCACTTTAAAATTATCTAATTTATCAACAAATTTGTTGATTATAAAAGTGACGAACTCGCTGGAAAATATGTTTCAGAAATAAAAATGAACAGTGTACCGGAATAAATAAATAAAAAGAATATAAGTTGCACACGTTTTAGGAAATATCTCAAAAAAATAAAAATAAATGAATGGTTGAGAATAATAAAAGTTTTTGGATTTTGTGTGAGTCTAATCCTAATTGTAACTATTGAAATTGCTTGAATGAATGAATGTTATAATGTTGAGATAATAACTTGAGCCAAACCTTCGTAATGCTTGAATAGTGTGTTTTAATCCTTAATTGAGGTGTGGTAAATAATTTAAGAAATTGAGGTGTAATAAGTAAACATTGGGGTGCCAATAACAACTTTCTAAAAGGAGCAAGTGAAACTCCATTTCTTGTGCTGAATATGATGAAATTCCGATTTCTAAATATTATTCATTTTAATTCCCAAAACATGCTTTTACAGTGAATTCATCACTTCCTATAATCTACAAATTTGTGAATTTGTTACTTTTAAAATATATGTATTTAGTGATAAGATACTAGTGATCTCACTGATAATTTATCAACAAATTCGTTGATTATAAAAGTGATAAAATCCTTGGAAAAACATGTTTTGAAAATTAAAATGAACAATGTACTAAAATCCAAATTTGGACATTAAGTTGCACATGATTTGAGAAAAGTATCGTATTTTTTTACTTGCAAATGAAGTTAAAAGAGCTGTGCTTTCTATGAAAAACACCTTGAGTTGATGGATACACCCTCTCGTTTACATCATGTTAATTGGTCTATAATGTTGTCTCTTATCATATGTTTGTATTATTTAATTAAATAATAAAATCTTAGAAGTCACAATCGTGACGTTTTCGTTACAAGAAACACGGTATTTTGAATTTATTTCACACCTCTACATTTCTGCTAAAATTTGAAATACCTCCTTAGAAATATCATGTGTGTTATTTCAAAGTTCCTCCTTGTTACAAGACACGTGATGTTTTTAATTTATTTCACACCCTTACATTTCTGTCAAAATTGAAAATTCTTCCTTAAAAATGCCACGTGTAATTTAAGAGAGGGTTTCTTCAAAATTTTGAAGGTTTTTGACTGACATTGCAAATTTGCAATTTGCAATGCAAAGAAATGGAGGAAAACTTGAGCTGCTAAAACTGTGATTTTAATATAATAATTTGATTAAAAACCCAAGAAAAGAAAGTGCGGATCAACCGTTCATAAGGTGAGAAGGCCAAAACATATCTACGTGGCATTTATCTCTTTGGGTGATGAGTGATGAATGATGACATCATCATATAGAGATAATGTACATTTGTTTTGGTGGGACCAAAATGTCCTTATATGTTAATGAATTTTCTGAAATGCCACCCAAATTAAATTATTTTGCAGAAGTGAGTTGGTGAGATTTATAGAAGTGAACTTTACAATGGGGGGTTTGACTTGTAGTTGCAGGTCCACTTCAATTCTCACGTCTCCTCCACTGCTTCGTTGTTATTGTAAATTTTCAGCACAAAGAGAACCCATTATTGCAGTCCAAATTCACCTAATTTCCACAAAAAATTCGTTTTTTAATTCGTGAACCCAGTTTTCTATCTAAAAGTTCAGTGTTTTTAAAAAAAAAAAAAAAAAAAAAAAGAAGATAAAATTGAGAGATCATCAAGGTTGCTCTTCTGTAGCTAAAGATTTCTATTGTTTTCATGTCCAGAAACCCTAAGACCCCTGTTCACGATCACAGCTTTAGTCACTCACTCCTACATCACTGATTTTGCTCATAAGATCTCGTATCTGTAAAAACCCAGTTTTTACTTCTTTCATTCATCAACTCCTTTCTGCAATTCCAGTTTACAAACTTGCTCTTTTGTACTGTTTTAGAACCCATTCTTCAGTTTCTGGAGATACCCATTGAAGTTTTCTTATCTTGGCCACCATCACAAGAAGTGTAATTGTATAGACCCATATTGTATGTTTGTTTACTCTGGTAAGTACTCTTGGTTTTAATTTTTGTTTTTTGTTTTTGTTTTGATAGGTAAGTATTTTACTATTCAAATCCATAAAAAACACTCCCACTGATCAAATTCCAATTTTTTTGGATACCCATTTGGATCCGTCCATCAAACTACAAAACCCAACTCTTGGATTTCCAATATATTTGCTTCATATTCAAAACAAATCCCTAAAAAATTAATATTTTTCGATGAACTCAACTCTATCTTGGTCTGCCCTCCCTTATTTCATACTCAATTTATAGGCCTCGATGTCGATATTCTGTGGCTTACCCCTCCTTGAATGCGTTTACTGCCTTGGCTGTGCCCGTTGGGCATGGAAGCGATGTCTCCACACCGCTGGCCATGAGAGTGAGAACTGGGGCCTTGCCACTGTAGAAGAATTCAAACCCGTCCCCCGTCATTGCCGCCTTATCCTCTCTGTCTATGAAGAAGACCTTCGTAACCCCCTTTGGGCTCCCCCAGGCGGGTATGGGATCAACCCCGATTGGGTAATTATGCGAAAGAATTATGAAGATACCCAAGGATTGGTCACTCCTTACATGATATATCTTGATCACAATAATGCTGATGTAGTCTTGGCTATTAGAGGCCTTAATTTGGCAAAAGAGAGCGATTATGCTGTTTTATTGGACAACAAGCTTGGGCAAACAAAGTTTGATGGTGGGTATGTCCACAATGGGCTTTTGAAGGCGGCAGGATGGGTTTGGGATGCAGAGTGCGAAGTTCTGAGGGAATTGGTGGAGAATTATCTGAACTATACTTTGACGTTCGTCGGTCATTCATTAGGGGCTGGAGCGGCGGCACTATTGGCGATGCTGGCGGTGCAAAATCGTGACAGATTGGGGAACATAGAGAGGAAGAGAATCAGGTGTTATGGGATTGCACCTGCTAGATGCGTGTCACTGAACTTAGCTGTCAGATATGCAGATATCATCAATTCTGTTGTGCTCCAGGCAAGTTACACGACAACAAAATAAATGAGTTTGTTTCTTAGGAAATTGAGCAGTGTTGTGGAAAGATTATTTTGGCATCTCTTATTGTTTTTTGTTTATTAATAGTGCTGGTGGTAGTAGATGCTATTGAACGAAAGTTTGGCTTTGATTTGTTCTTGTGTGACATTCTAGTAAGAATTGGGTAAATTTGTATGTGTTTCTTGCATTTGAGTGCAATTTTTTTCCATTGCAATCCTTGCAACTGGCAAACCTATACTTCATTGTGAGATTTCTACCCTTTTTATTGTTGTTAAAAAAATTAATTGATACTCCTATGATTGACTCAGTGTCTTCTCATAGTTTTCAAATGCTTGTGAACATGTAAAATCGGCCATTCTAAACTCCCTACTCGAGGACAATTGTTATAGATCTCTTGTACCATGCTCTTGGCTCCTTACGCGTAAGCGACTCAAGATTTTCCACCTTGCGAGAAACTCTAGGATCTGAATGCGAGTAACCCTTTTATTGGAAATCTAGACACATTCTTTCAGCCCTCTATGAAACAATGCGAGTAACCCTCAACGGGCATTTTGCTAGATAGGGTGGACCGGCGGATTTGGAAAGGGAATGGTGATGGTCTCTTCTTAGTCAAATCTTTCCACTCCATAATCGAAGGTACTCAAGACTCATGTTTTCCTTCCTCTTTTGTTTGGGGGTCCAAGGTTCCCTCCAAGTTATCTTTTTTTATATGGTTGGCGGCTTTGGATAAAATCCCTACGATTGATCTTCTCAAAAATAAAGGCCTCATTTTGGTTGATTACTGTTGCATGTGTAAATCTAGTGGTCAGTTGGTGGAGCATCTCTTGATTCATTGTCAGGTGGCCTCTTTCGTTTGGTCCCATTTCTTGTCCTTACTTAAGGTTCCGTGGTGTCAACCTAATTCCCTTCTTTCTCTTCTTTTTTGTTGGAAAGTATCACCTTTTCTGGTAGGTTGAAGATTCTTTGGAAGTTAATGTCCTTTGCTAGTTGTTAGGTTTTGTGGAAAGAAAGGAATTCACGCACGTTCGATGGCAAAGAAAACAACTTACAAGATCTTTTCAACACCCTCAATTTGTTATTCTTTTGGTGCAAAGAGTTCAAGGAGTTTAGAGGTTTTTGTTTTTGTACTCTTTTTGAGGACTTCTAGTCCTCTCATCAATAAAATCTTCATATATAAAAAAAAAGATGCACATTCGTCACATTATTGGGTAGGGACATGGGACACTGTTGCTTACAAGACAAAAGCAAATGTATCCATGTACTCAGTTTCAATACTTGTCTATACCCTTGGGCAATTAACTATACTTGGTAGTTTGTATAATTAGTCTTATCTAGGTTTGCCCATCTTACTTTTACTTTTGGAGATCTTCATATCCCTTGTTACTTTTTACCCTTATTTCTTAATCCAAGAGGTAGAGAAATGGATACAATGCATGATTCCTTTACAACGCATCTATTTTTTCCTAGTAGTAGTTGCCACCACAAAGTCAATTGCATTGAGAGGAGGTTATATAAGATGACTCAGGATTTCTTGTGGATTGATAAAAGGTGGATCCAATAGTATTTATTTGGTTGGTTGGAAAATCCGAATGCATCCTAAAGAAAGGTGGAGATTTAGGCTTTAGTTTGATGAATTCCTCCCTGTAAGGTGAATGCCTTTGAATATTCTGTGTTGAGGAGAATAATAGCCTGTGGAAAAGAATGATAAGAGTGAAGTACGGATTAGGCACCTTTGGGTGGGAGGGCTAACCAGTTTTCACGACGTAAGTTTGTAGTGTTTGGAGGTGCATCCTCAATGTATTGCTGAAGTTTAGGAAAAGGATTTCCTTTGGAGTTTGTAAAGGTGACCAGAGTCTATTTTTGGGATGATTGTTTTTTTTTATTTTTTATAATATGATGGGGTTACCTGGAACCGTAGACCCGACTAGCAGGGGTGAGGCAACTGGCCTCTTAGAGCACCATTGTTGGCCCAAATCCCCTAGTACATGCAATACCCCACAAATCACACATACTAGGTAAGTCGGGACAAATCCCTCTGGGTGGTCAATGAGGGGTCTTGAACTCAAGACCTCTCTTTTTGGAGGAAGGCCCTAGCCACTATGCCCAACAATCGTAGGTTTTTTGGGATAATTGTTGGTGTTGTGAATCATCTGTTTTTTTTTTTCCCTTTCTTTCTAAGCAAGCAAAGGGTTAGTAGTTAATGAAGGTGAAGGTAGGTTCAACGGGATTTGAACCTAGGTTAGGGGATCAACTCTCGTCAAGCCTTTACCACTTAGCTAAGTGACACCTTCTAGGTCGTGAATCATCACTTATGGATATATTTGGCAAACTAGTCACACTATCGGTAAGAAAAATGTTGTTCAGGATTGTATGGTTTGGGTTGAAGGTGCCATCTCTTGGGATCTAGGTTTCAAGAGAAACTTCAACGGGGTTGGCCCCCTTGCATTTCTAATGGGATGCCTCTTTGAAATTCCCAATTAACCCTTCAATCGAAGATACTATGGTTTGGACGAAAAGCATGAGATTAAGTCTTTTTATCACTCCTTGTCCTTTCCCACTTTGCTTCAATCATTTGAGGTACAAAAGTTCCATCTGAGGTCTTTCGTTTTAATTTGGACTACCATCTTAAATAGGATCATGACATTAGGCAACCTTATGGCTGGGAATTTTGTCAATGTGAATTATATGCCATGGAAGGCAACACGAACCCGATGTAGAAATGGTAGTTGGGGTAATGGAAAAGGTACTATTTTTTATTTCAAACTAATACATTTGACAAACACTTTCGTCAAGTTATTGCCTCATTTCGAGAAAGATGAAGAAAGTAGGAACCAACAAGTGTTGTGCATAGTGGCCAGGACCTCCCTCCAAAAAGGGTGAGATCTTGAGGTCAATCCCCCTCGTTGGCCACCCACAGAGATTTATCCTGGCTTACCTGGTATGTGTGGTTTATGGGGTATTGCAAGTAACGAGGAGTTTGGGCAGGTTATGATGCTCTTAGAGGCCAGTTACCTCGCCCCTGCTAGTTGGACTTATAGCCCCATCATCAAAAAAAGAAAAGAAGAAGAAAGCATGTAACATTATATAATTGCAATCCATCACAATTGGGCACTTTAGGAAGTTGTTTTCCATGGGAGAGACATGGTCCAAATGTGGCAAAGCAAATAGTTGATCAAGTACACTTTCTTGTATACTTCTTTCACTTGATATGATTTGGGTGAATTAAATTAAAGGAGTAAAACGATCTTGCAATTTCCTCAATTTTGTGAGGGGAAAAATTTGTTCAGGAGTAAGAATTTTTTTTTCCAGGAGTGTGAGGACAAGAAAGAATTTGTTGGAATCGATTAGAAGTTTTTTATGTTACAAATCCACCAAATAAAGGCATATTATTTTTATTTCTTTCCAAACTGCGGTTCCATATGTGTTTCTCAAATATTCCATTTTGGATGAAGTACCCATTTTTCACATCTGCCGTATAACCGTCCTTCCAGGACACTATGTCCATGCTGAAGTGATCCATTATTGATAAAAAAAATGTTGAAGTAATCCATTATCTTTTCTTATTACCAACTCATTCGTTGTGGCATTTCATATTTTTTTTGAAAACTCATTAGCTGATTCTCTCCCTAAATCAAGAAACGTTGGAAATCTAATCTCAAAGCAATGTTTTGGTCAGAAGATGGACCAAAATTGTCTCGACTGAAACATCTTGAGACAGTCCGAAACATTTAATGTTTCAGGGTCAATCTTTTGTTCCACTCTTGATTGATACTGGTATATTCTATCAAAATATTCCGAATGGAATGGAACTTTGAACCATGGAATGAAAGACAAATATTTTAATTCTTTCTAAACTGAGGGGCAATCTTTGTTACAGAAGATGCCATTTTGGAGGAATACCCATATACTACACTGATACTTTCAGGGTATCATGTCCATGTTGCATCAATCCAAGAGAGATACCTTTTTCTATCACTAATTAATTTAATTATGGAACTTCATACTTTCGGTTGGAGAAGACCTGTATATGTTGATATTTTTTGTTACCTCACCTTTTGAATTGCTTGGGCATTGACTTTTTAGACACAAAGTTTCCCTAGAAATAATAAGTATACCCACATACATGCATACCCATTTTTGTGGAGTTTGGTCTGTCCGTAGTCACCAAATTCTTCGACTTATTGAAAAAATCGTGACTTCTTTCCCTCATTGATTTATTCACTATTTAATCACAACTTTTGTATGAGGCACGACTTTTATGAACTTCACGATTGAATCCCAAATTTCACGATTAAGTCACAAACTTTGTGGGTTAAGTCGAGAAAAAAATATGACATTGATGCATTAGTAGGAGGATATGATCTTGATGAAGATGAGTGTGATCATTTTACTGATAAAGCGTTTGATAATAAGGATCCAAATGAGGATGACATTGATTTTGATGTTTTTGACAACTTGATGAATCCTAACTTGGACTTATGATTGTGTTCTTTTTTATATTTTAAACAATATAAACCTTGAATATATTGTGTCAACCAATAATTACTTGTGGTGGATGCATGGATGATATCAATATGGGATTTGGTGATTGATTACTGTAGTTTAATATAAGATTTGATCATATAATATTAGAATACCCCCTAGTAGGAACAATTAAACAACCCTCACCCTAGCTTGATTTTTTCCAAACTTTCCCCCCAATCTTATCGAATTTTTCTCTTGTCGACTAATTCCTGAACCCTGACTTGGTGACTATGGGTGTGTCCAAGTATTAGTATCATGTATTAGAATAAACATCCTTACCTTTATGTGTTGCAATCATTGACTAAAAGGCTTTGGATTTGATCAAAGCCTCATCTTTATGTTGTGAAAATACTACTTTCATTGACGAGTAAAGTCACCAAGAAGAGAAATGATGTACGACACTCCTATTTAATAACTATGTAGCATGAACACTTCTATAAGGGTGAAGTACCCTTTTAGGATTCCTACACTCCATGTATTTTTAAGTGACACTTCCAACTTTTTCCCCTTATTGAAATATAATAATTAGCATTTATCATAGATTATGGGTTCTACCCATTTCAATTCAAATGTTCTTTATAGAAAGTATAATGATGAATGTGTATTCTCGTCTATGGATATCTGTATCACAAATCCCACACATAATCCAATATCATTCTCATACTTGTATGAAAATATTTTTTAAATATTATGGTTTTGCCAATCCAACGCTTTGTACTTGTATTGGACTGTGACATCTATACCAATATCCATGCAACATAGCCTAATTACAATGGTGGTCGTGATCAAAATGTCATTATGGAGAACTGTACTTTTTTATGTAGAGGAAGAAGAATTCGAGCTAATCTCTCTCTGCATGCTTGATCAGTATGAGACCACTTTGTTCTCCAAGGACAATAATCTTGATCTTAGGCAATTGTGGTACGGTGCGTTGAGTGTATATTTTCCTCCACTCTCAGGTGAGTCATACCCCAGTTTAGCCACGTGACCCTCTTATATTCGTAGTTCCTTCCCTCTTCAACAGATTGGTCTTTGGGAGTAATTGGTTGGTTAACATGGTATCAAAGCACTAGGTTCGTGTAAGTCGCAGGTTCAATTCTTTCCACCCTTATGGGTGAGGGGGAGTGTTGAGTGAATATTTTCCTCCACTCTCGGGTGTGTCATACCCCAGTTAAGCCCCGTGACTCTCTTATATTTATAGTTCGTCCCCTCTCCAACAGATTGTTTTTAAAGTAGTTGGTTGGTTAACATGTTATCAAAATGCTAGGTTCGTAGGGGGGGGGTGGTTTATCTAAAAATTTCCAAACATCTGAGTTCTTATTTTCTTGAACTTCACTCTTTATTGTTACATCTGTATCTATTTAGTGTACTTTCTTCATAATAATGAAACTATTTGTACTCGATGCTAATTATGACTTATTATACTCAACCAGGACGATTTTTTACCACGCACGGCCACCTCCTTGCAAGACCTTTACCAGTCGCTTTTCTGGTAAGGAAATAGTTTGACTTCATATCCTTTTTCAACCAGATTTCTTTTTTCACACAAATTCCCGAGTCATACATGACATTCAAGGTTGTTTACAAGTTAATAGCTACACAGTCCCTATATTTTCCCGAAAGTGATTGAAACAGTCATTCTGTTCACTTTCAATGTAAGCCAAAAATATGAAACCCCTCTATTTAATTTAAGATCCTAGTATGACTAATTTTCTTAT
This sequence comes from Akebia trifoliata, assembly GCF_017979445.1. Lineage (NCBI taxonomy): Eukaryota > Viridiplantae > Streptophyta > Magnoliopsida > Ranunculales > Lardizabalaceae > Akebia > Akebia trifoliata. Next base: position 42,283,151 of record NC_141385.1, on the reverse strand, counting down.
GTTTCTCTAAGACTCCTTAAAAGAAAACAGAAGGATGGCATACATGACTCATGGAGATTGAGTAATGTAGTAACAGTTAATTTCTGGAGAGCAATGCATTATTTCAGAAAATTTGCTTAGATGTCCCTTATTAATGGATTATTTACATATGTAATTTGTGTTTTCACCTCCCAAGTATGCGTGGTTTGTTTGTCCAGACTTGAAGTCTCCCCCACCTTACAATGCATACACACTGAAGGTACCACTAGGGGTGCAACTTGGTTCGGTTTGGGGTCAAATCGGAACCGAATCAACATAGATCGGTTCCACTAAATAAGAATCAGAACAGAACCGAAATGCCAATAGACCAAACCAAACCAAATCAAACTAAGGTCGGTTTGGTTCGGTTCTATGGGTTGCCATTATCCTATTAACCTAGTTGGAAGCAACATATTTTTAATTAAAAAGAAACTAATAAATAATAAACAAGAAATTTCATATAATAAGTCATTAATCTATCCAATAAAAAAAATCATTAATTTATTTATAAAAAAAGTCATTAATCTATGTCCAAGCTCTTAAAATAATTCACAAGAAATTATATATATATATATATATATATATATATATATATATATATATATATATATATATTATATAAGGGTTCGGTTTTATACTAGCCTTGAAGCGAGAACCAAACGGAATTGATCAGTTCTCCATTTTCTTTACCCAAAACTGAACCGTGACTTGTCCCATACCAAATCAAACCAGCCCAAAGCTATCGGTTTGGTTTGGTTCTCGGTTTAAACCAGACCATGTTGCACCCCTAGACCACGTTGGTGAGGTGATAAAAAAAATCTGTGTTAGTGCTGTAAACCTAGGATCAAAACCCCGCCTTCATTCTTAAACCTACAAAGAAAGTATGTGGTATGCTGAAGATGTTGGTGGGTCCTCTTGTTAAACAGTTTGCCTTGCTTACTATGCTTAACGTGCATGAGAGACACATGCATACCGGAGGAGAAGATGCTCAGAGATCCTAGGCGGTTGTATGCACCTGGTCGGCTATATCACATTGTTGAGAGGAAGCCCTTCAGGTACAATCACTTGCATGAAAAATATCCTTAATTATGATTATGCAAGAATTTGGTAGGATTTTTGGGTCTTAGAAATGGGCATAAGATATAATTAACTTATATATGTGCCGGTTGTAGTTATTATGGAATGCCATGAATTTAGGGTCTTTTTTTATTTATTATATATATATTTATAGATTAAGCATTTAATAACTAATTCTTTTAAGAGAGATTTACCCAGCAAACCTAACTGTTGCATTTTTATCACAATTTGGTAGGAACCCCACTTTATGAAGTTTGTTACCCACCAAACCTTACTTTATGAAGTTTGTTACCCAACAAACCTTGTAGTGGGGATCCACCTCATAAATTTCAAATTGATGTGGTTAATTTGTAACTTAGCACATCTTGGAGTGGATCATAACCGCGTCAATTTGTGGTATCCAAAAACATGATCTAATGCCACAGGGGGTTATAAAGGACAAAATTCGAAGAACTTTGAAAAAAAAAGTTAATTTTCACCCTTGAATTTTTTTAGTTTTAAATCGGGAATTCGATGGTCATCCATTTTCAACACCTTCAATCAAGCTCAAAAAGGATTTTGAACCTTAGTAAGATTTACAATCTTACTAAATTGGGCATGCTAGCCTGATTCATAAAGTAAGGTTTGTTCAAGTAACAAACTTGATAAAGTAAGGGAGTTTTTGTAATAAAATTGCAACAGATAGGTCTGCCCGGTAAATCTCTCTTCTTTTAATTCTGATAATATTAGTGACATGGTGATAGTTCAAAAATCATACTTACTGATTATTGTTTTTTCTTATAATTAAAAATTTATTCAAAGAAAATGGAGGTTGAGCTGACAAGCCAGATACAATGACAAACAGAATCATTCACCCATACAAACCGATAACCCAAATCACCTCTCAGCCCTCACATCTAATAGTACAAACCCCCGTCTCAACTCTCCAAGAAATCCTTAAAAAGCACACCCTTAATTCTCTAAATATTTTTTTCGAAAGAATAAAAACCCCATTATTGAAAATAAGATCTGTGAACTAGGTAACCAAGAAACTCCATTTTCTACGTATTTCCTTGTCGGACCCCATGTCATACTCACATGACTAACACATGCCAACACATACATTCTCAAACTGAACTCAACTTATTGGAATGCTTTTGTCACACACATGCTAGCCTGCCCTCATGCACGATGCCTTGTGTTTCGCTCCGAAAGTAAGTTCGGACAAACGAAATTTGTGTTTTGCTCTGAACGTCACTCCATCCAAGAGGCTTAATGGGTGTGTGTTGGTTTATTAGGAAGAGAGGGTATCATCCTTGGATCTTGGAAACCTCATTCAATATTTCTTCTTATTATGAGACATGTATACCGTGTCAGCATATAAGTGTCCTGGATTGCTATGCTGACTACCTTGAAAACCATAATTTTCAAGTTAAATGATCTTTTGAATCATTAAATGATATTTCCTTTCAGTACTCTACTATGGAGAAAATTAAGCTTCAAAGGCATGGACAGAAGCCTCATCTGTGTATAATGGTTGCAGAATGGGAAAATTTCCCCCAGTTGTGAGGACAGCTGTACCTGTGGATGGGAGGTTCGAGCATATTGTCCTTTCTTGCAATGCCATGTCCGACCATTCCATCATTTGGGTTGAGAGTGAAGCCCAAAGGGCTCTCGATGTAAGTTATTTTTTTTTTTCTTTTTTCAAGTTGTTGAGATGAGCAGCTGAAGTGAATTTATTGAACAAAATTCAATATGGTTGATGATAATCATCGATCTTTCTGAAAAAAATTATTATTCTTTGGTGAGGGCAGTTGATGCTTGAGAAGGATCGGAATCTGGAGATTCCAACAAAACAGAGAATGGAGCGACAGGACACTCTTGCAAGAGCTGAGGAGTACAAGGCCGCACTTCAACGAGCAGTCATATTAGCCGTTCCGGATGCTTACTCATCCTCACCATATGGGACATTTGACAAACAAGACGGAGAGAACGCTAGTGGAGTCGGCAGAGAGGCTTCGCCAGAGTCGTCTTCTAATAAGAGCAGATATAGGGAGAGCTGGGATGATTTGATTGAGCGGATCTTTGACAAGGATGAGTCCGGTCATATGGTGCTCAAGCAATCGTAGAAATTAAAACAAGGAAAGCCAACATTCATTTATTTGTTTTTCTTACTTGGCTTAGTTTTACTTTTCGATGTTCCAATTGTGTCAGAAAAAATGTCGAAAAATAGGGGACCGTTGTTCTACTGTACAGGAGGATCTTTCTTTTAGTTAGCATCAACTGATCCCCATCCATTGTGACATAATTCAAAGAACTTGCCTTGCAGAAATGCATATGAAATTACTCCAAATTTATGATCTATTTGTCGACTTTTCATCGTTTGGAAACTTGAGATAATTCTATTATGTGATGATGGATAAACCCAGAATCGAGATCAAACGTGAACCGATGTGATTAATAAAGAACAAGAGATGGTTAAGATCACTATATGGGTACTCAAAAGCCAGTGGAGTTGAACACATTGCTCTTAGCCATAAATGAAAGTTAGTTATCCATGGGCCCATGGCAGTGTCTTGAAAACTGGACCAAACCGGTGGTCCAACCAAATTTTGCAATAAAATCGGTTTAATTGTGAGTGTCATCTATTAGGGATAGACTAGTTGCGCACCACTGACTACCAATTGCACACCATTGCTTAAGAATTTCCCATTGCACTCCATTTGGATGATTGCTCGCTCAAAATAAAAATAAAAATATTGTACTCCTTCGATTTTTTTTCCCCATTCTTCTTCAACCATGCTCATGTAAATTAGTGTAATGATTTTCCGACACACGCCTTCCTACGCCCCCATCATAGAATAGTATATCATTTGCCTTAGGATACACATAATCATAAATATTTTCTTGTGCATCCTGAGACAAATGATCTACGGTTATGTTATAGGGGTGTGTGTCACAGGGGAGCGTCATAATATCATGACTCCATAAATTATCGTAAGAAATACTTGATCATATAACAAGCATGTTTACATTTTATACGAGCAAAGAAGATGAAGTCACGAGAGATGAATAATCCTAAATCTTAACGTTGCCGATAATGAAATGCAATTAGTAGGTTAAAATAGAGGTTGGTGTGCAACCAACTACTTAATGGTGTGCAACTAGTCAGTCTCCCGTCTTTTATTAATATAAACAAAGATAATTTAGGACAAATCTATACATATTTCAAGTTTTCCAGTAAATATGAGTCAGTGATCCAACCAAATTGAATCAGGATCCGACCATGGTCTGACCAATTTGACAAATATTTGGTGACATCATGGGTTCGGTTTTTAAAGCAAGGATACATTGTTAATGGGCAAACAAAAGCAAACTGTGAAAATGACTGATTAACTCTTCAATTAAGACAACTATCGTTTGCATTTATGGTGATTTACACAAGATCAATAAAGGGCTGTTTTGTCATTCCAGGAGCTTCCATAGCTATTAATGGATTAGATTTGGATCGGATCCGGGTCAATCTAGACCTGATTTACCCAATCCAGTACTGGGTCCACTCCATTCAGAGATGGAACAAGGTTTCAAAGGATGTGTTCCGGAACAACCCTACTAATGGAATCTGTTGCATTTATTGTTGAGGAAGCAAACTGAAATGGTCACGCCCCACTGACTGAAATAAGATATTTTATTAATAATAGTAGGGACATTCCTCTTGACCCATTCTACTCTGGAAGACTTATGGAAAATGACTTTTGTGCTCTCATTTTCAACCTTTTGTCAAAAACCCTTGAATTTTCTCCCATAATAAGGTCATCTTCAAACTCTTTGCACTTTATGGTTAAAATAAATTATTTTTAATCTATTCGAACCCCTAGCTTCTTTGTTTTCATAAAAAATTGCATCATTTTTACTTCTCCAAAAATTATTATCTTAGTCTTGAGGTTCAAGGGTTGAAAGAAATATAATCATAAGGTTGAAGACATGAGTTAAAAATGTTACTTAATAGATTAAGATGACTGGTTTGGGGAAAAAAATCCAATGGTTTTGTCGACAAGCCGAGCACGAGGGTAGTTAAGTCATTTCAGTGAACTTTTCAAAGAAGATCAAGGTCAATGGATGTCATTAGCTTGAAAACATAGGTATATTAAATAAAAAGGGGTCAGGATCGATAGACACATGGAAAAGGAACTCATATGTTCATTCACAATCTGGACCGTGTACATGTGAAATCTAAGGGTCGGGATCTAAAAAATATCCCAAGTATATAACACAAATCTCAAAGATAAATTCCGACAATAGGATTTAGTATTTACTCGATTGGAATTGTGTGTGAACTTATGAGTTCACTTTCACGAGTCTACAGATCCCAACCCGAAAGAAATAGAACAATGCTATAATGAGTTAAGAAACATCAGACAAGTGAGCAGAAAATCATAGATATTTTTTCCTTGAAATACGAGTCTTATATACTCGTAGAAAATCGTTGGTTCTCTCTACATACAATGGTACTTCAAGTGTTATTTCGAGTTACTCTAGTAAGGTTCATAAATTTGGGGTTGCAATTTGGGTGGGCCAAACTTAAACCCACTGGGTTGAAACTGATCTTGGGCTAGGTTTAGGCAACAAGAAAAATGCCCGACTCAATTCAGATTGGATTTGGGCATAAGTATCGGGCAATTCGATTTGTCTAAACCCAAACTTAATATAATTATAATTTAAAAATATTTCTTGTATATTGGATTATTTCACATTCGCAATTTATATTTCAATATGTATGCTTTTGTTTATCTATATATAAAAAAATAATGTGTGTTTGTTTTTTTATTAAATAAACAATTGCTTTGCAGACTAGTTAGAAGTGTGTTGGGGTGTGGGGTGTGGAAGGATATCCTAAGAAGACTTCTGTTATTTAAGAAAAGAATGAAATTTAAAGTTGAGAGTGGGAGTAAGGGAGATTTTGGGAGGATTGGTGGTGTGGGGATGAACCTCTTAAAGACCTTTTCTAGAATTTTTTGATTTGTTTTTGAAAAAAAATCCAAGTTATTTCTTTTTTCAAAAACTTTGAAAATGGGGTGACAAATTGAGACTTTGGGTTTATAAGAACTTTTAATGATTAGGAGGTGGATACTTTAGGGAGATTAATTTTTTTGGTGGAGAATAGCTACATGGAGGGTCCTCGGACGACTAGGGATTGTGGGGTGGTGCTAGGGATGGGAAGTTCACGGTTAAATTTTTGTACATTGGCATTGCTCTAAGGAGTGCAATGTCATTTCCTCATTCTTTTGTCTAGGGTGGTAAGATCCCTCCTAAGATATCCTTTTTTCTCTGGTTGATGGCCCTAAGGAGACTCTTAATTATGGACCAGTTAATTAGAAGAGACTTCATTTCTCCAAATCAATGTTGTTTGTGTAGATCTCGAGCGTAAACGGTGGATAACTTACTAATTCATTGTCGGATGACTCATCAAATTTGATCACATTTATTATCTTTATTCGATTTAGTGGGTTGTTTTCCTTATTCGGTTCAGTTGACTTTGGAGTCTTGATTGGCTTGGGAAGACTCCTTTACGTCATCTAGACTGATTCTTTGATTCTTAGCACCGTTTGAGATTTGTTGGGGTATTTGAAAATATCAAAATTGTTACATTTTTTAGAGAAAAGTTTCTACGTTGGAAAGATTAGTTTTATCTATTTTGGAGCTCATATTCTCTTAAAGCAAATTTTATAAGAATTTAAGGGGATTTTCTTTGAAGATTTTATTGTGAGATGGGATAGGCTTTGTTCTTTGTCGGAGAGTAATTTGTTTCTCGCGTTTCGTTGTTATTTTTCTTTTCTTCTTTGTCGTGTCGATTTTCTTTATTTTGGGTTGGTCCCTTCGACCCCCCTCGTTTTCTTTGATTATTAATAAATTTCTCTTTATTGATATAAAAAAAAAATAGTTCGCTCATGCTTTACGGCAAGGACATCTTCTTTGGGGTGAAGGAGGGTAAAAATGAAAAAATAATAAAATTAGAAAGGTATTATTAATAAAGGGAGCAATGACAAAAGCATCCCCTTTGGACGTTAAAGGGATAAAAGAGAAAATATAATAAAATTAAAGGGGTATTATTGAAAAATGGGGAAAAGAGGAAAGATAATAAATTTGAAGTGATATTATTGAAAATGGGAGAGAAAGACAATAAAATTGAAGGGGGTGAAGAGAAAAGGGAATAAAATGGACCCCACTCCATTACAACTGGATGTGACGTTTATCCACCATAATTATAACTAGAGTGGGACCTGTTATTCTGTTTTATTATAATTATAAGGTAATAAAGTGAATCCACTCCACTATAGCTGGATGAAAGTTTATCCCCCATAATTGTGGTTGGAGTGGGACCCACCGTAGATAATAAAACACAATGATGGGTCCTACTTTAACTACAATTTTGTTATTTTGTGGGGAAGATGAAATACAATAAAGGATGGAAGAGAGGAAAGACAATGAAGTTTAAAGGGGTGAAGAGAAAATACAATAAAGTGGACCCCACTCCATTGTAGTTGGATGTGATATTTATCTCCCATAATTGTAGTTGAAGTGGGATCCACTATTGTGTTTTATTATAATTATAAGGTAATAAAGTAGAATCCATTCCACTGTAGTTGGATGGAAGTTTATCCCCCATAACGGTGGTTGGAGTGGGACCCACCGTAGATAATAAAACAAAGTGGTGGGTCTCACTCTAACTACAATTTTGTTGTTTTGTTGGGAATATGAAAGGCAATAAAGTGAACCTCATTCCATTGTAGCTGGTTGAGACATTTATCCCTCATAATTATAGTTGGAGTGGGACCCATCATTGTATTTTATTATACGATAATAAAGTGAACCACACTCTACTGTAGTTGAATGAAGTTTATCCCCCATAACTGTGGTTGGAATGGGACACATCGTAGATAATAAAATACAATAGTGGGTCACAGTCTAGCAATAATTTTATTATTTTGTGAGGTATAAAGATTGAGACAAAAGAGTGGGATCCACACAACCCTATTTTATTGCATTTCCTCTTCTCTTCGTTTTCAAGATAACTTTCAACTTTATCCCATCTTTCAATAACATACACCCCTTCAATTCTATTTTTTTTCCTCTCCTACCCTTTTATTTACCCCTCTAATTTTACTATCCTTCCTTTTTTACCCCTTTAATCCTGAAGAGGATGCCCATGCCAAGCAAACTTTGGTTATAATATAGTTTTATTTTATTATATTTTTGAAAATTAAAATTAACATTAAATAAAGATAGTTACTTTGGTTATTTTTCTTCTTTAAATTTGCTTATAATTTTATGTATATAAAATTTTGAAACACATTTTTAGTACAAATAATTGTAAATTATAAGTTCTTTTACATAACACTTATATTTATATAATCCCTTGTCATTACTAAATTATCTAGTATTAATGAGGAATGAATTAATTCAATGAACCTGACTTGAGATTGATTTGGGTTAAACATTTTATGCCTGAGGTTAGGTTGGGCACAACGTGGGTTGGTGTTTATCAATTTTGGGTTGAGCTCGGGTTGATCCCCAACCTGATCAAATTGCAGTCCTAAACAAATTTACTGTAAAAAAATGAAGCCTTTATATAGCACCACATCAACGAACACCCTTACCCACGTGGTGTCGTAATTAAGAGCATCATCTACAGCATCAAAAATTAAAATTCTAAAAATACCCCCAATTACATTTAAACTCATTATTATCAAGGTCTTTTTCGTCAAAATGAAAAAAAAAAAAAAAAAATCCAAATGCATGTCTCTCACAACCATATTAATGATATTTTCTAAATATGAAAGTGATAACACACTGAACATATATTCATCGTTTTGAAGATTAAGTCCTCCATGGTTAAGTGCAACATTTCACTTTTCAAAAATTTAAGTTATTTATCAATTCTTCTAAAAATGTATCATTTTCCAAAAAATATGCCATTCTATATTGTGAATGGCATGAAGAAGAGAAGCAAGAAGGTGAATCGATACTCACTCGTGACACAACTAATTTTAGTAAATCTTCCAACAATGACAGAGTAAGTCAATAAATAAGAGCAACCAATCAGTCAGAGGACTTCCGTGATAGGGGGGTGAGTAGAATACTATCTAACTAAACATCAGAGATGCTTCTGATCCCTTTGCTTTCGCTTTTAAGGTAAGAAAAATCATCATGGGATATCTTCTGTGATTGTTTGGCAAGGAAACATTAAAAGAGTCCCTTACATTGATATTTCACTGACATAGTCCAATTTTAGGTTTTATGGTGCAAAAGAAAAAAAACAAGTAAGCGTATTTTCTTTTTGGAATAAGACCATTAGAAATGTTATTCTTTCTAACAACAAGAAATCACTCTTTTCTTTCTTAGACATGGCATAAAAGGGATCCGATAGCTACCTGAGTTTTTATTCCCTTTCCCGATGCATTTTCAGGGAGTTGACATAAGAAAATGAGACTCCTAGCTAAAGTTTCCTAGATGAAAAATCCCAGGGCATACTAGTGGACTACAGTTAGAAGAATCTTTAGAACTTTGTTTTGTCAAGGCCGAAACACATCTTATTGCATTATCCTTCTCCCCCATCTCAGTTTTTAACAACTCTTTTCCATAGGGGATCTTCTCCCCCTCCCTTTTAAAGCCAATTCCCCCTTCCCAACCCCATGCCCCTGAAAAAAGGAAAAGGTAGGCTCTAATGGAGGAGGGTAGGGCCTTTTCCTTTTTAAGATACAAATCCCTAAGACCTTTCTATTTTAAAGGGAATAAATATGACTTCTTTGTTGGGAAAATTTTCAAATAATTACAAGCATTTTTGTTTATTTCGAAAGTGTTACAAGTGTTGACAAAGTTATGAAATAGTGTTGACAATTTGAAAACGATTTGTCAATAGTATGTCGTATCTCTTTCAACACATGTAACGCTTTCAATATTTTTGACAACTTTGCTCATTATTTGAGGAATTTTCCTTTTTTGTTCCAAGATGAAAATCACTTTTAAAATCTTCAAAGACATATCTCATACTAAAAGAAAATGATTTCATTGTCTGATAATCTCAAACGATGAACTTACCGCTATTTTGGATTTTAAAGTAGATATATTGCTCTTCAAAGTGATTAATTCATTATTTTTTTTAAATGTTAAAGCAACAAATTCACTATTTGGTAACCTCAAGTCTACTTAACTTAGCCAAGCAGTATTTTGGGCTTTAGAAATTAGTTTGAATAAATTAGTTCAAATGATTTGGAATCAGAAAGGGAGATATTTCTCTCATTCATTAATTAGAATATTAGAAGTTTTGGAATGGGCTGATTTTTGGTGAGGATGATCTCCTCACCGTAGAGATCATCCTCACCAAAAATCAGCCCATTCCAAAACCTCTAACTCATGTTTTGAAAAATGTTTTGCCAAAAAGTTGGCCATTGAACGCTACCCATATATATATATATAATTGAAGTTTTGGATGGTTATGATGATCTAAAATGATTATGCTTATACGCAAGTCATTGGTTTTTGTATTGCAATCATAAATTATATTAATTTCACATTGTGAGGCATCATCCAAAAAAAAAAAGAAAATGTGAAAAAAGGCCAAAACTAAATGAAACAAAAGATACAACCTACTTCATAAACATATCTGCTAGGCTTTGATGATATAATATATATTAAGTCTCATACATAATATTATGTGACTAATGGATATTCATAATCACTACAAATCTGATATTGGAATAATGGGATAATTGAATTAGAAATAAACAAATCTTAAACATAAATCATGTACCTTACATTGATATTGCAACTACGATCATCCTTTATGCATTTGCTTTTTCAATCACCAAGAAATGCAATCCTCGTTCGGTCCTGATATTCTCTTAACTCGCCTTTGACCTCCTCTCTAAATCTCACGAGACACAATTGATAATTTGCGTATTAGTCAACAAAATGATGATGATATATCCCTATTTATAGATAGATGGAGAGGTCCAAGAGTTTGTTTTTATACTTTACCCAATATAAAAATCTTTATGTTTTCTAATTATATTGGGTAAATGATTCTTCTAGGTTTAACATCATCTAAATTAAGATAAAAAGAATTTAACTAAAAACTAAAAACTCCAAAATATAGAGGATGTGTAGTTCACACAAAATAGGAACTATTCTTACATTCTCCCACTTTTCCAATATGTTTAATTTTCTTAAAATATTTTTTGCAAAACATTAAAAAAAAAAAAGAGGATTTTTTCTTGAATTTAACACTGGAAAGATTATTCATGTTATTACAATTTTACAAAAACATGCCAATCAATCATTTCTAAATATCTATCATAATACATAATTTTAGTGAGACCATCAATGCGAGTTATGACAATTAAACATCATTATGTGACATATTCCCTTTTATCACTACAACATAAATGTTGATATTGAACCACGTTTATAGTTGGAAAACTTGTCAAGATTCTTCTTTACATAGATTCAATTATACTATTTGCACACATAAATAGAAATAGGAAATGTAGAAACATCTTATCACGAGATCTCAATATGACAAAGTATAATTATATCATCTTTATGACCGTACAACATCATGGAGTAATGATAAAATAAATTCTTTGATATATTTTCTAGAAGTCTTCAACTCTAGTTTATTGGTCAATGGATAAGCAATCACCACGAAACATGGACATGAAAGAACAAATCTAATTCGAATACTGGATTGATGATCTCATTAATGTAGATTAATATAACATTACCAAAAGACTCACATCTTCAACCTCTTGCTAGAGTATTTAAGCCTAAGGGCGTCAACAAGTCAATTTCTTTTTTATTACACATATACACAAAACCAAAACTTAAATAAAATATTTATTCCAGTTCATATCAATTTGAATTTTAGGTATGAAACCCTTGGAACCATAGCTGACCTACAAATGTTTGAAATATATAAGTGAATATAGAAAACCCTTGTGTTTAGTTTGTGTTTTTTGGTTTTGTAATCTTATTTGTTAAGTCCCACATTGGAAAAAAGAGGAGTTAAAAATCAATTCGTATATATTGTTTTTCCTAATAGCCTTGAAAGCTAAGTGTGATAGTAGGTGGGCTCACACGCATATGTGGGAGCCAATGAGGAAAACCCAAAGGTTTTTAGTGGGATTTGTGTGCAAGTTTCGAAAAACCTTAGCATGTGTACACAGACGACGTGCATCCTGCGCATTTTACACACACACATGCACACCAGGCTTGGGCTTGGGTATTAATTGCCTATGTTTTCATTCAAATTTTGTTTTCGAAAACCATTTTTAACCCTATTCCATCCGTTGAAAGGCAAGTCCGTTGGAATTAATCCATTAGTGCCCCTTCAATACCTTCTCAATTTATGTCTCTTCTAAACTAGTGTTACAAAGATAACACGACATGGGATTGGTAGCTTGGACAAATACTATTTTTATTTGTTGAAATCTCGATTTTTTTTACTCCTGTTTTCACATGGGGATTATCTTGTAATCTTCCTTCCTTCTCTTTCTTTCATTTACTTTTGTTATATTATTAAATGAGAGTACATTGTACTTCGAACAAAAAATAACTGGGTCCATGGTGATGGACCCAAAATCAATTAATTTATTTTGGCTAAATCAGATAATTAGGAATCCTTCAAGGGAATTCCTTTTAACACATTCAATCTCTTGTCAAAAGCTCTTGATTATGTTCTCGAAGCCATTATCTCAACCTTGCCAAAAGCCTGATTTATTTTGCGCAGAAGATGAAGTCATTTTGGTCATTTTATCAGTCTATAATGGAAGACCAAAGTCAAAGATACGTTTCATCAGTTTAAAACTCGAGGGTGTACCTCTAATTATGATTAAAAAAAATAGAGGTGTAGCTCAAAATTACCCAAGAAAATAAAGAGCCCGAGAAAGAAAAAAAAGAAAACAGAGCTTATAAACAGCGAGACATGTTGCAGAAGCAAAACTCCTCTCTCTCGTACTCAACTCCGCCATCTCTTCTCAAGGTTTGCTTTTTAAAACCCCCCCCCCCCCCCTTTTTTTTGTTCTCCCTCTCATCTCTCTCTTGTATCCATATATCAGATTCAGATCAGATAACAAGTTTGAGCTTTTCTTCGATTCTTCGTTTATTATTTATCTCTCCGTTCTTCATTTGTTTTTGTTTCTGAAATTTAAGTTTCATTCTGTAATTGGATCTCTTCTTTGGATCAATGAGCTTGATTTATTTAGATTAATTAATTTTTTTGTGTGGAATTGAAATTATTTGATTGGGAAACTTGGTTTTGGATCGTGTTCTGTTACGGATGACCGATTTGGCGAGCGATTGAATATGCAGGTCTTTGCATGTATTATTCGCTTTAGATTGATATGTTTTATATGTTTTTTTTTTAGTTCGAGAGCTTTTATAAAGTAGTCTAATTGATTTTTGCCCCAATTATTGTGCTTCTTTGGTTGCTTTTGATGGATGAACTTCAAAATTATAGGATTTTGGTAGATTTTATGATTATTTGAGTTTTAAAAACTCCTTTTTTATTTGATTCTTGTGTGTTTTCACATTTTTAAGGCCAATGATATTGAGAGATTTTAGCTAGAGCAGGATTATTCAAATCTGATAAAAAATTTCTCACAGAACTGCATAATTATAGAGCATTTGCGGATACTCTAGCGCATTGTCTTAATTTGTTAAGCTATCGTTGACAATAAATTTTGCAATCTTACATCAGGATATGGAAAATAATATGAAAAATTATTTGAATTGATTTTGATTAAAAATGGCTATACAATCTTAGTACACTCGCTAAACGGAGTGATTCTACATTTAATAGTTGCATATAAGAAAAATGACATTGTATGGTTTTTCGTCTCTCTAGGCTTAATGCTTCGATCGGTTGAGTAGGATACGTTCTCATAGAATGGGTTTTTTAGACTTGATCTTCTAGATAGACTAAAGTCCAAGTATTGTATTGGAGAACTTTTCTTCTTCTCTAGAGGAGGGCTTCTGAGCTTTTTCTTCTCTAGAGAGGGACCTTAGATCTTCGTAAATAAAATGATTTGGCCCCTCCCAACTGGCCTAAGCTTTGTATTTGTAGATCTAAGGTGGATTAACTTTCTAATTATAGCCTTGAAGTTTAGGGGTTTTAGTTAATTGGTCTATAATATCAAACTCCTCCCATTCCAAATTTTAGTGGTTTAGGGAATTTCGTTGACCAACCCATCTCATTGAGTATGGGGTCCACTATCAAGCTATTCGGAGATTGGGCCAACCCATTTTGGTGGGTTTAGGCTCAATAGTGGGCTAACCTGTTTTATTAGTGTATGTTAGTCCAAGACCTGGCATAGATCACTTGAACTTGTTTGGACCATAGAATTTAAATACGAAAACCTAAAATCGGGCATATGAGGCCCATTCTCGGTCAGTGGGCTCACTTTGAATGTGTATGCGCCCACTTCTTGCATTTAGGGGCTTTCTTGTGATTTATGAAGAATAAAAGGATCATTATAATTTTTGAGGGATGTAAGGGCCATCGACAATTTCGATATCTATATCTATATTACCAAAGATGGATATGCATGGCACATTTTGCCAAACTTGCATGGCTAATGCTAGTTGTTGAGGCCAGATTTTTTAAGTTACAGAAATATCACATATTAGGCGCTGACTTCATGATTGGATTTATGGAATCTTGACTCATTTGTTAATTCTGGTCATTTGGTATTAAATTAGCAGTACAATTTCTAGGTACAATATTTCTGGTCCATGCAGGTCCTGAGGGGATGAGTATTAGGCAGTCAAACTCCCGTCGAGGGCTAGTTATTCATTGAGGACCACATCAAATGTGGGTGTGACGGCCTTTTCTATCAGGATATTTTTTCGATATTATGTGAAACAAAATAATTATTGACCATGATGTTCTCTTCCTGACATTCGTATGTCTTGCTAATGAGAGGCAAAAAAGTCTGGACTCTATCCATCAAGATGCAACTCTTTTTTTTTTTTTTTTTCACATCTCTCTCTTTTCCTTTATCCATAGCTTTTCATTCGCAAAGCATGGGATAAGACGAATCCCACCCTTGTGGACTTTGCGTTGGCGCAGAAGTACATTCCATTTGGCTAAATGTTTGATCCAATGATACATTGATTTGCACGTGTTTTATGATGTGCATGTATTTATGGGACTTGAGACTTGGGTAATGTAAGCCAGCTGGTATTTACTGGTATAATTTTTTTACTAATATTCTAGACACTAGGTTGACAGATGCATGGAAGATAGAGAGTTGGTCGATTGGCGAGGGGTGGTATATGGTGGGTTGCATTTCAGAAAATCATGGGGGCTTATGCTCGATGCTGGAAGATTCTAGATGCAATAATGCTTAAAGTTATCCTAGGCATCAAGGAGTGCGTGGTATTCTAGGAATAACTTTTAGCTTATTGTTTTGTCATTATTATTGTTGGGTTTCATACAAACAAGTGAAAGCTCAACATTGGGAAATTTATAAGTGATCCAGTCATTGAGTAGTATTTCATTTCCTTATCATTGTACTTGGCTAAATGAGCACTCTTTTCTTTAATGTATAAAATGTTTAAAACGTGATTTGGTTCTTTTTATAACAGACAACGGTATATTTGTTATTATTTATTTACACGGGATTCTTTTTTTTATGATAGGTATAGGCTTATTAGTTAGTAAATGAAATTGAGTTGAAGGGGTTTTGAACCTAGGACGTGGGAACGCCACTCCACACTTCTTACCACTTAGCTAAGGTGGCACTTCATTTACACGGGATAATTCAATCACAGAAGTCTTCAATTTTGTGCATTCAGCTTGCTATTTTCGTCTATTTTGTGAATGACATTTGCTTCTATTTGGTGCCCTTTTTCTCCATGTTATGCATTATTGAAGTCTTTTTCTTCCTCATAGCTTTGTCTTTTTAAGAATTCCTATTTGGATCACTGTCACAAAATTCGAATTTTCCCCAAAATTGAAAAGATTCACCGAATAAGAGACCGGCCCATTAAATTGGCAAATTGAGGAATTAATTGGCAATACCATTGTCCCCAACCTTCATTCCCTTTATTTTTCCAAAATCTTATTAAACATTCTTTTATTTTTTATTTCCAAAAAAAAGAATCTTGATTTTTCAGGCAAATTTTTGCCCTTCAACCTAAACATTTTATCTTCTTCAACATTTGAATTTCAAGAGCAAGATTGGATTTTTAGGAAGGATGAAGATGACGTTTTTTTGAGAAAAAAGACAAAAACAACATTTGTATAATACTATAATCCCCCAAACTTTCCTGATTTTTCCGAACTGACCCCAACCTACCGAATCCAAACTTGGTTACCATGGTTTGGATAGAACAACTTGAAAATGATCCACCAATCTCATAAGCCATCAATCCATAAAAGTATCTTGTCGTGTTTTCTAAGTCCTAAATTAGATTCCCTTTGTGTTCATAGATAGAAATGGAAGACGATTATTGGCCGTCTTGTTTTAAAGTGATTAACATATTTTTCCCTCTTTCCTTTTTGTTCTCTTTGTCTATATCTTGTTCCTTACAAGAAGTTATATACCTTGCATAGTATTAAATTTCGGCATATTTTCACGAAATATACCAAAATATTTCCATTTCTTTCGAGTTCCGACGCAAAATTTAACTGAAGTTTTTGTCTATGTTTCGGTGGAAATCAGTATTCATTTCAAGAAATATTTTGATGAATAGTGAATTTCAACCGAAATTATCAAATTTTAGGTCTAAAAATGCAATATTTTGATGAATATTATACTTCGACCGAAACATTGTTTGTTTGTTTTTGAAAAAAAAGTTATAATTGCTCTTAGAAAGAACTTGTAAATTACACATAGTATTTACTAATAAAAAGTTACATATAACATTCATCCGTTAGTATAATTTTAATGTATTTTATGCATATTAGTACGTTTGTATAAGCACGCACACAATCGGTCATGCTTTAATTAATTGGATACATTATATTCCTACTTATTATATATATATATATGGGAAATGTTCAGCAACAAACATTTTGGCAAAACATTTTTTAAAACATGGGTTAGAGGTTTTGGAATGGGCTGATTTTTGGTGAGGATGATCTCTACGGTGAGGAGATCATCATCACAAAAATCAGCCCATTCCAAAAACTTCTAACCCCATAAAAAATGATTTACAAAAAAGGGACGGTCCACGATTTTTCAACTTGTAAACTGGGGCTAGAAGTTTTGGAATGGCTGATTTTGGGTGAGGATGATCTCCTCACCATAGAGATCATCCTCACCAAAAACAGCCTATTCCAAAACCTCTAACCCATGTTTTGAAAAATGTTTTGCCAAAATGTTTGTTGCTGAACGGGACCCTATATATATATATATATATATAATATATATATAATAACACATTAATGCAGTAGTTTTTCATTTCAATGTTTTACATATTAAATTGTATGTAGTTTATGCAATATTATTTATTCTGATTTTCATGTAAAGTTGGGTATTTTAGAAACACCCCCTTGTAAAATTGGTGGTATTAGGTTTACCCCTTGCAAAATGCAAGATTAGGTTTATCCCCCTTGACCGTAAGTCAACGTTGTTTTTTCTTGTTGATTTAACAGTGAAATTTTGATAGGGTAATTTAAGTATTTAAAGAGCATTTTGAAAAGAATCAAAATTTCACCGTTAAATCATCAAGAGAACGCAATGTAAACCTAAGATCACCAATTTTACAAGGGGGTTGTTTCTAAAATACCCTGTGAGGTATTATTATTCTTCACTGTTTGACTCTCGATACTTGCGCTATTTGTAGCAAAATGTTGATCTTTGATTTCCCACTCCATATGATTGTTTATTATACTTTGATCACTTAATGAGCGTGTCTTAGTGCCTATTTTATCATTTTCTACAGTGTCAATGAAAAGTTCTTCAATATTTCTGTCATTTCCAAAAATTCTATTAATTTTGCACTAATTGAAATATTTCCATTCCTAGGCTAACATAAATAGACACCAAAATTGAAATTTAATATCTTTATTGCTTGGTTCTTCAGTTTAGAGGACCAAATGATTTATGTGAAACACAAATGTCACTTTTGCTCCATGCAATATTGATTAAAGGCTGAGAATTCTCATAAAGTAGTCATTCTCATATATATTCACTTTAAACGTTAAAAGGGTATTTCTTGTAAGATCTGGCAGTAATGAACATGTTTATGTCACTGTCAACAGCATTATGTTTTGAGTTCACTCCAATTTCTATGATCCCCTGCATTTGGGCTTGGATTAGCAAAATCAGTAAATGGCCAAAAGGTACTTTCAATTTTCTAACCAAATATGGATTTTTTTCTTGATCAAAATCACTTGAGCGATGCTTCATATTCCTTTTGCTCAGGTATGGAGTGTGTTGACGAGAGGGGAATATCATGTTGCAGTGTTTAGTGGGATTCAAGCATCTATGTGCTTCCCTTCTAAGCTGTTGCGCTCTCGATTTGTGTAAGCAACCGGGCCTAGAAGATCCAGAAATTCTTGCAAGGGAAACAGTCTGTATGTCATCTATCTTTCCTAAAAATATTCATGTTGTTAATATAGTCAATGTCCTCATTATCACTATTATCTATGCCTTCTCTGGACTATTTGGGATTGGAAAAATGGATCATTCCCAGTCATGTGATTCACTTGAAGTGGTCAAACATTGTGAGGATGAGCGTCAATTTAGCCATCTATTTTTGAACTCTAAAGTATCTGTTTGAAGACTTTTTGTTGTTAGGTAAGATGGTTAAGGAGGGGTTTGGTCCCATGTCTGGTATTACCACTGACAGACTTTACTGCCTGACCGTATTGGCACCTTCATCATTTTTAAACATTCAAATTAATTATCTACAATTAACTTTTCCCTTTTTTTTTTTTAAGTAAAGAGCAACTAAGTTAAAGGTAAACCAATGAAATAGAGGGAAATGGGATGGTTTTCTTTTGATTGGTGACGTTTTATTGAAAGGGCCTCACTATTCCACAACAACAAATAAAAATGTAGCACCGATGGATCCATCTATTGGAATATAAAGTCATCAAACTGAGTTATGTTGAAGTCCCAATACAATGGATGACAAATAGCACTACCATGCCCTGATCTTCAAAATCACTAAGCTATAAGCCCTCTCCTCAATCAACTGATGCCCTGTTTTATACTAGATAGTTTCCCTATAATGTTCTTTCTTGTTAGTGCAACCATGAAACAATGATGGTTGATATTATAATTTCTTTTTATTTTTATCCTTCGTTCTTATTGCAGTTAGTGTAAGTGAAATAGAAGCACTCTATGAGCTATTCAAGAAGATCAGCAGTGCTGTGATTGATGATGGGCTGATCAACAAGGTAGATATATTCTTTATTTAAGGTCATTTTGTTTACATGGATGAGTTTGCAATAGCTTTTGTATTATTGACTTCTTGCTGGGATACTCTTTTTTTACCAATTAAAAATATAAACAACTTTTGATGAGAATCTTTCTTAATATTCTGTTTGGCTCATTTTTTATGTACAGTGCTTGTTTTATTTATTGCCACTAATTACTGATAGCATTTGAATTATTATCTTATAGGAAGAGTTTCAATTGGCATTATTCAAGACAAACAAGAAGGAAAGCTTATTCGCTGACAGGGTATTTTCTACCACATCAAAGCTTGTCCTTTGCTCTATTTTATTGCATTGGAAGTCCAATTTTATTAATAATTATTTTAAAAGCATTGCATGTTCCTTAACTTATCTAGCCATATGTCGGGTCCTATATTGAGATTTAGATGGTGACATCTGTTATCTTCTTTTTTTTCCCAAAATAATTGCAACTATAGAACTACATTACGTCCAAGCTGAGATTTCACACCATTATCTTCTCAACATTCACACCTTTTTATTGAATTTCAACAAGCTTTTCTCATCATGAATGTTTGCCTTTCGTTCAAATTTTCCAGGTATTTGATTTGTTTGACACAAAACACAATGGGATATTAGGTTTTGAAGAGTTTGCGCGTGCTCTCTCCGTCTTTCACCCCAATGCTCCTATTGATGATAAGATTGATTGTAAGTTGTAAAATTATTTTTTAAAGCCATGTATTGGGCAGTTTTTTTGACCTATTTCCATAATAATGAGAAAAATATAGCCATGGATTGTCCAATGAAGAGTAGTAAATGGATGTAGTTATGAATTTTCTGAAACTTTACTAGATTACTTAAATGGCAGCTTAATTTCGTGAGCTACCTCACATGCTCATATATTTCAATATATGTTTGCAAAGTCTAATGTAATTTTTCTTTATGTGCAGTTTCTTTTCAATTATATGATCTCAAGCAGCAAGGGTTCATTGAGAGACAAGAGGTAACTACTGTTGTTTATAATAAATTAATGCGTTTCAAAATATGGTTTTGTGGGTTGGAATGGAAGTCATAAACATAAGCTTTTTTTAAGGTTTGAATTGAACTTAACACTTTAACTAGTTGTAGCAACTTGCACGTATTACTTGGTTATTTTTTTTTATTTTTTTTGTGTTGTGTAGATTCCGTTCTTTTTTTTATTAACTACAGTTGTTCTATTTCAGTATCTTAAGTTTCATTCCTAAGATTAACATGTTATCACATGAATTAATGTGTTATGTCGATTTATTTATTTAAATTCTATTTTGACAAAAACTTCTTGTCTTCATTTATTTTCTTTATACCTTTATGCTATTAGACAATTTGTTAAAATTTTAGTCATCAAGTATTAAACATGTCCACATCAAATATCTTCAACTGTAACTAGACATTTTAATGCCTTTCTAAAATTCTCTATCACAAGTTACAAAATCACAAAAATGTTAGGAGGTCCAAAATGGAATTTCTTTATGCTTCCTAGTATATTTTTATACATTTGGATTGTGTATTGAAAAAATATGAAAAAAGACACTTCCCGCTATCCCGAAAGGCACAAACTTGAATTAAAATTTGCAAAGAATTGATCTTTGAAAACTTCTTTATGATGAAGTTTAGCTTTTAGTTCGGTATTAATACAACAATATGTTATTATTCACCCTTTTCATATTAGCAATGGGTTTTCCTTTTTGGTTTTTAGTGGTCAACATACCTAAGCTGTTAATTTTTAATTTTAGGCAATGATGGTGTTTATTATAAACTTGTAATACTGGTGTCGAGCCACCTTGGTGAGGTGGTACATCATCATTAATCGGGCTCTACCCCGACTCTGGGGAACACCCTAGAATAAATATAAAGAAATGTCTGATCTAGATTCATGTTAAGAGGTGGTGGCTTTTTACACTGGCTTGCCATCCTGAAACCCTCCACCTTTATCCGAGCTTGGGATTGTCTAGGCAGTGTAAAGGAAACACTACAGGTGAACTTAACAGCTTACCTATCTAAAAAGTAGTGGTGTCGCTTATTCAGCATCTCAAATCGCATATCGAGTTTTAAAATACTGCTAGATTGCATTGTTTCAAAATAAAAAATTAGTGTGGTCACTTATCACATGCCCTTTGTTTGCTATCAATCTGATGCTCAAAATAGGAAATATTTGATGATGTTTCATATAGATGCGACTCAGTGGATGGGAACATACTCGAGAAAAACACTCATATAATGGACTCATGACATCAGGAAATTTAGATAATTTTAATTATTGTAAATGAGTATACCTCTTTTAATTATGTTACCTAATGCTCATGAAGTGGCTGGCTCATTATCAAAGAATGGTGTGATGGGCATGCTAGAATGGAATTGGATTGTACTCCATTCCACATATCCACTGAGTTATCAAAGAATGACCTCATTATCAAAGAATGGTTCATTTGAGGGTTTTTTTTAATCCTAAACATTGAATTGAATGGTGGAGCTTTTTTTTTTGGAAAATGCTGAAGTGACATCAAAATCGACATTGATTCATACATTGCTGACATGGTTGTGTGTATGGAACCATAGATGCTTTTCATCGAGATAGGAGTGGAAAGCATCTGTGTTTCTGTGCACACCTCCATGTCAGCAATGCGTGAAACGATTTCAATTCTGATGTCACTCCAGCATGACTTTTTTCTTTTTCTTTCTTTCTTCTATATATAGATTAAGTTCATGATATTTAATTAATCTGTCTTGTAGGATATGTATTTGTGATTGGTTATTGGTTAGATAGATAATTGATACTGTCTCAGTTTCATCAATTAATCTAATATTTTTTTTTAATTTATCTAAATAAACAAATAAAAAACAGACTAAATGTTAAAACTTATCGTTGTTATGTAGAAAAGAATTTATTAGTTACTTCTTCTTTGTTAATAAATAACAGCTTAATGTTTACCTAAATTCTTTTTTTTTTGTGTGGTCGAGGGGGGTTCGGATTTCTATTTCTTTCATTCTACCATTTTGTGAGGAGGAAGAGATTTTGTTAGGAATTGATTGTTACTTTGAGAGGTAGTTTCTTCGTTTATTTTTATTTATTTTTTTGAATGGTTCATGACGGGTTGTATTCTGGTGATCATATCGTGCTAAATGCCTCTATTGTATGGTCTTTCCTCTCCTGAATCTGGGATATTCTTGTTTAAATTGCAATAATCAGTGTACGGGAGAGACAGATTAGTTCATATCCAGTGTTGGTATTGCTCTTTAGTGTATCAAATTTCTACTTCCTTCAAGGTTCTTGTATGCAATCCGCTTTTATGGAGTTCAAAAGAAATTTGACTTATTGTCTTCCCTATGTCTAGGTGAAGCAAATGGTTGTGGCTACACTCGCGGAATCTGGAATGAATCTTTCGGATGATGTAATAGAAAGTATCATTGATAAGGTGCCCCCCTTAATCTGAAATGATACATTTTCACATGTCTTTATTTTAGTTAAAAATTCTCTATATGCGTTTTCTTGACTTCTAATCAGCCATTTTGTTATATGCTTTTCTGAAAAAACCCTGTTATATTATGTTGTTCCTTTTATCTGTTTTATTTTAGTGATATTGATGATGATTTCTGTTCTTCAGTTTGTTGTTTTATTTCAACTCTGGAACTGATGAGAAATATTTAATAGGAAATATGCCAAAGCTACAATTTGTAGTGTTGGCTATTAAAAAGTTCATGTTATTAATTCTTAACTTCATATACAATCATTATGTCTGCTTTTTGCTTAGTTACCTGTTATCTGCTTTTGATCATCTATTTGTCAAATTAAGCATACGATTACCTCAAGTTCTATTGTGAGAGTTAATGGTGGTTGAACCAGCATAAAAGCTTAGCTCTAGTTAAGAATCTACTAGATAAAATAGGGATTGTTTGAGAGTATTCATAAGCATTATTTAATCCTCAGAGTCATAAGCATATCTTTATTTAATCCAACCATGTTAGTTAAAATCTGTATTTGAGTGGAGAAAGCTCTGAGGTCTGCAGACTTGTTCTTGACAGAGGAGGGATGTGCAGGTAACCATTATTATGATTATAAAAGATACATCAGGCCATTCAGCCTTTGGAGTGATCTTAATAAGAAAAGAGAAGTTCTCAAAAGTATCTTCATGAGGAAACATCCAGCATTTGACAGTAATTTAAACAAGGAGGTTGGCATGACCGCTCAATGGAATAACTGGGTGGCCTGGTCTTGGAATGCTTTCTTATGGCAGTCAGTTGGGTCATTGACTGCACAATAGATGCTGTAGGAATGAAGTGACACGTGGGTTGATTACAATAGGTGTCTTAAACTGATAAAAAAAAGGATGGGGGGAGGGACATTATTGGTGTTGTAGGGGAGGTAGCTTTCAGAAAATATATTTAGATCTGGGATAGAGCAAAAGAGTGGGTATTTTTCTAAATGCTTTTTTTTTTTTATGACGGGGTGTCCCGTAGGATTTCAAAATGCTTTTTGAAATAACAACTTTATTGAATAAAAGAAAAATGCAAAAGTAGGGAAGATATTTTCGGAATACATGGAAAAATTTGTATACTCTGCCTTCAGCATGTTTGCTAGCTAGCTGTTGCACACCTGAAGTGGGAGAGATGGAGAGTCCCAGCCAAAGTGTGGAATATGGTCAAGAATTTGACATTTTCTCCATAAATAATTGTACAGCTTTAAAGCTTGTGAAATGGCCCTTGTAGGTTCTCCATACACACACACACAGATACCATCTTTACAATGCAATTTACAGCATGTTTCACGAAGATGTTTGCAAAGGAATAATGTCAAAAGTTTTTTTGTTTTTATAATGTTAGTGGTTAGCAAATGAAGTTGGGTTCAAGTGGGTTTGATCTAGGACATGGGAACAACACTCCACATGTCTTACCACTTAGCTAAGTTAGCACTACATGTCAAAAGTTGATTATACAAGCTTGCTTTCCTCTTTCTCAATGTTTTAAAATTCTTGCACCTCTGTTAAATATCTTCTTTTAAGATGTGTTTCTGCTGCATTTTTTTTTTTTGGTGCATCAGACTTTTGAGGAAGCTGATACAAAGCATGATGGGAAAATTGATAAGGAAGAGTGGCGGAACCTTGTTTTGCGACATCCATCTCTATTGAAGAATATGACCCTTCAATACCCCCCCCCCCCCCCCTCACACACGCACCAGGTTATTTTTTGGATAAATCCCTGAGGCTGGCCCCTAAGTGGTGCTTCGAACCTAAGACCTCCGCTCACTGAGGCGTGGTCCTGGCCATCTCACCAACCCTTTGATTGCTGTGATTCATTTGTTCTTCTCTTGAGATTTAGTGTATCACCCTTATAAATAGATTTGAAGCAACCAATTTCATTGGTGAGGCATTAAAGAAAAATTAAAAAAACAATCAACGATGTAAGTATAGGAAAAGCATCATAGCTAAGATACAATCTGATATGGGGGAATACATGGTTGGAAAATGTGTTGGAACCTTTTTGAAAATAAAATATTTTTATCTATATCTTAAATATTTTTAAAACTATATGCTGAATGCAATGTATCCTCTCTTGCATAAGTATACTTTCATTCTTTAATGGATGTATTGATGCATTTTTCCCCATATTTCCATGTCCATCCCACTGTGTTTCACACTAAAGCACAAGGCAGTGCTCAAGGTACATGATGAAAGGCCTATTATTCACAGAACCTTACTCTTGGTGGTTTTGTTCTTATAGCTAGTGATGGTAATTAAACAATTTTAGGGTTGTCAAATTTTCCATCTTAAACCTTCCGTAGGTCTTATGCTTCTCTTCCCCATATATATATATATATATGAAAGTGTACCTAGGGTGACTTTTTTCTCTTTATAGATCATCCATTCCATTATAAAGAAATCCTTTATTTCCATTGAATTATGTATATGTCCTCTCATCAAGCACATAACTTCAGATTGAGATGAGATTACTGGCTCATCAATTTTTCTAAATTTTATCACTTCCAGTGATACACCAAGTGAAAGAAGTATGTAGGTGGGCTTTCATCCTCAAAGGACCTTATTCCCATTTTTCTACACAATCAAAAAATTCATCAATCCAAACTATTAAATTGTTTTATGACCTCTTGATGAGACATACCCTAAATTTTATTTTTATTTTTCTGTCTGTTTTTTATTATTTGATTTGTGACATAATCTAAAAATCATCATCATCATCAAAGGCTCATCCTAAAATTTGGGGTTGGCTGAAGTTGTCCTTGCATTCAATTTCATGTAAAGCTACGTTTTCTGTCAATTCAAATATGTTCATATCCTCTCTCGCTACCTCAATCCACGCATTCTTTTCATCTTCCACTCTCTCTTTTAGAACTTTTTCTAAATGGGTCTATTATCATTCTTCGTTACACATGACTGAGTCATCTCAATCGACTTTCCCTTGGTTTATCACCTATTGAGCTTACTACTACTACATTTTCATAAGTGCATTAACTTCTAATTTTCTCCGCTTAGGCTTTCTACTTATCCAATTCAACATATTCATAATGAATATGTTTCTTGACTGCCCAATAGACATCTTCATAAAGTGTAACGCCCTTACAATCTTAGAAAATTTTCTTTTAGTTTAATTGGGATGCATCGATAACATGGTATTCTAGAAGCAGGACCTCATTTCCACTTACCAGCTTTGTTTCTATCGATAACATCCTCCCCACTCTCTCCATCCTTATGCATACATGACTGAGGCAACGAATATGGTTCAACATAAGCTATATTCATTGTTTCTATATTGTATCTCTCATATGGAATAGATGGCGCAGATGTGTTGGCTTATCTGACTTTTTAATGTTCATTGTGTCTGATACTTCGTAGCAGTGTTGGACGGCAACAAGTCTGGTCTATTTTGGCTTTAAACCCTTTTGGTTAATAGCTAGGAAGTTTTTATTGGTTGAGTATATGTAAAGAAATAATGAACATTGTCCCTTTCGTTGTGAACTAAAGCAGTAAAGTAAGTTTATCAATATGCTTACATTTAACTTTATCCCCTACACTAACAATTTGTTCCATTTACCTTGAACAGGGACATCACCACTACATTCCCAAGCTTTGTCTTTCACTCACAAGTTGACGATACCTGAGGTTTTGTGTTTAATTTAATGTTTGGGGATCTTTGTTTAAAGATATTTCTTTCTTTCTAGACTATCTATTAAGACTATAAGGCATGGAAAAAACTTTCAAATCAGATTGTTGAGTGTTAGGACGAAGATGGTATTTTTCTATTTTAAATTGTGTTGATGTGTTTCAATTATGAATTATACATGGCTGAGTAAATTTAGGCAGGGATGGTTCAGTGCTCCTTTGTGGTTTTTCTATACTTGTGGAACCTCCTTCACTCTTTAAGTTCTACAACAAATAGGTCACGAGCAATTGCATTGTTCAATGCTAACTCCACTGAGTAGATTTTCCTAGACTTCTATTTGGGGATAAAAAACCTCGTCGAAAGAAGCTTTTTTCTTTTTGGGTTTGGTTGACCATACTTGATAAAATCTTAACCATGAATCATACAATTGTCAGCAAAGGATCATTGTGATTTTCGCGTAAATGTTTGAAGAAAATGGTGAAAATGTTAATCACTTCGTTGTCGTAGAACTTTCATTTGGTGTTATTTATTACCAATACTCTAGTAGTCAGTGTTCTTAAAAGTTTCTTAGTCAGTGTGCTAAGTTGAATTATATACCAGGAGAATGTTTAAGAGTACTTCTAGATTTATCTCTTAAATATTAAGGAATGTAATTAATGGTACAATTCTCTAAAAAATAAATTTCCCCAAGTCTACATGAAGGGAAATGGTTCATTTCTCAGGCAAAATTTAAAACGTCGCATCAATTGATTGATTCGGTTAATTTAAAAATCGATATGGTATCGGTTGATACATTTCATACAAACCTATATATTTTGATATATACCTGATAAATTCCTGAAACATTGAATGTTTCGGAGCCAATGTTTTGTATTGGTCTCCCACATTTTAATATTTTAAACCATGCTCTCAGGGTTATCCCTTAAATCACTTGTTTGAGTGTCATCATTAATGATTGAGTGCCTTCGAGATTTCGAGAAAGACTGACTTAGGCCACATCAGGAGATTAGTTAAAAGGCCTACACATGAAGATATTAACTTGGTGATATAAACCATTTTACATCAATTTAATTAGCTGCTTGTTCATATTATAACTGTTGATTGGGCCTAGCTGTATCAAGAGTCAAGACATCATATTGTTTACTGGGCCCAAAAGGGTTGGACCATTAATACAACCCATTTCAAGCCCAATATGTATCTGGTCCTAAGCCCAATTGAGCAGCTCATACTGACTTATCTAGACTTGCAAACTATGAAAAAAATAAAACAAAGAATACAATCCAATTCAAAACAGGAAGAGAAGAATCTACTACACTACTAGCAAGTATTAAGTGAAAACAACTCCAATGTTTACAACAGAAAGTCTTGAAAAAACATTCCAACAAGCTCATAAGAACAAACTAAACCAATATATATCAACTAATAGTTACCTGATTACCCGATGTATCTGAAACTAATTATTCAATTTTATCTTTTACCATCGTTGACTCAAATATTTTTCGATTTGATTTTGGGTAACCATATGAAGGACCCGAATGGTGGGTTTGTTTCATTTATCACTCATTTTTAAGGATACTAAATAGTTTATAAATATTAATTAATGAGATAATAAGAAGTAAATGTACTTTAGCTAAAACAAGAATTTGCCCGTACTTACCGGCATGAGCATCCTCTTTGGGGTTGAGGAGTTAGAAGAGGAAAAACAATAAAATTAGAGGAAAATTATTAGAAATGTATCTGAAACTAATTAGTCGATTTTGGCTTTTACCATCGTTGACTCAAATATTTTTCGATTTGATTTTGGGTAACCATATGAAGGACCCGAATGGTGGGTTTGTTTCATTTATAACTCATTTTTAAGGATACTAAATAGTTTATAAATATTAATTAATGAGATAATAAGAAGTAAATGTACTTTAGCTAAAACAAGAATTTGCCCGTACTTACCGGCATGAACATCCTCTTTGGGGTTGAGGAGTTAGAAGAGGAAAAACAATAAAATTAGAGGAAAATTATTAGAAAAGAGAAGAAAAAAGGAGATAATTAAGGTTGAAGATATTATTGAAGAATGGGAGGAGAAGAGAAAATACAATATATAAAGTTGAAAGATATCCTTAGAAAGAGATGGAAGAGGAAAAGCAATAATGTTAGAGGGGTAACCTTGAAAATGGGGAAAACAAAGAGAGTTACTATTGTCACACCAACTTTTACTAACGCCACACCAACTAATGTGCAAATCTTTGATGATTTACTTAGGGATTGGTTTGGCATTAATAAAAGTTGGTGTAGCAATAGCAGTTTTCAAAGTAAAAGAGGAATAAAGTTGAAAGTTGTCATTGAGATTTATGACATGATTAAATCTCAATCCCTTATGTGGTGGGTGCGTGGCACCCTTATAAAACAATGAACTTAAATCGTTGAGATTGAGATCAACAATTCATAAACGTTAATCTCAATGGCTGCAAATGTTGATCTTGATGATTGGAGCAAAGGTTGTTATCAATGATTTGAATTGTCGATCTCGACAATTTGAATCATCAATCTCAACCATTAAAAGGGAAGGAGGGGGCATTAAAAATGAAAAGAGTTTATTAATTTGAGTATTGGACTATCAACTTAGCACATAAATTCCGAAACAAGAAATCTTTGTTCAAAAGTTAGGGGTATGTCGATAGAAATCCCTTGTAAAGTAATTTTTCCAGTTTTTCTTTGTAAATCAAAATGTTCATTTTTCATACTTTTGTACATTCAATTTTCACCCAAAAAAAAAAAAGAGAAAAAAGAGAGTTGTTATTTGCAGTCCAACTTTTACTTATTACACCCCAATTTATTAAATTATTTATATACTCAGAATTAAGGATTAAAACAGACTCTCCAAACATTACAAAGGTTTGGCTTAAATTACTATCTCAACATTACAAAGCATTGAAACACTCCTTATAACATTTTCACAAGTTATTTACAATTATGATTAGGCTCATATAAAACCCTTAAAAAAAAAAAATCTAGCTAAAGAAAATGAGAGAGCATCTATTGGCACCCCAACTTTTACTTATTCTCAAACATTCACTTTTTATTTTTAACTGTAATAAGTAGAAAAGTTGGGGTGCTAATAGCAGCTATAAGAAAAAAAAATTCTTTTCTTTAGTGGTTTTAATCTTGAATATATGGATTATAAAATAATATTTTGCAGTATGTCGCTTTTGATGTAAGAAGAATCATTTTTAAAACTTAAATTTCATTTTCACAAATTGGCATGGTTTTAAAACTCGTCCGAGACCGAGACATATCGCCCGAGTTAACTTGGTATCAAGCATGGATGAGATAGATAGACATGGTATTTTGAGACGGTAGGATATTGCAAGATAAACAAGACATCTCAATCGAGATTTTGCAAAATCTTGTTCGAAACAAACAAGATAAGTGGGTTTTCATGCTTGAAATCATATGATCTCACCCCCAAATTGATTTTTGCTCATCTTTTCAACCAAGTGAACAAAAAAAAAAAAAAGGGTTTGAGAGAAAATTTCATCTTCTTCATCCGATTCAAAATGAAATTGAAGTGGATTTACTTCATCTTCCTCCAAATCAAGTAAATTCCATCTTCTTCCTTCTTCTCTCTATTTGTTTTTCCCCTTTCTTTTTAATATTATGTGTGATGTGTTAGAGAATTTTTTTTTTAATTCAAACGGTTGGAATCGATTTCGGTTCAACTATTGTATCCATTTAGTTACTTTTTCAAAACAGTTATTTATTTATTAATTTATTTTTTTAATTATTAAAAGTTGCACCCCTCCCTTGGTCTTTATCAAATTAATTTCAAACCCAAAGGTTAATTTGGCACCCCATTGATCCTTTGGGTTGCTTTGAAAGGTTGTCTTACACACCCTTTGTAAGCTATTTAAAGATTGTTATTTTCATTAATTTTAAATGAAAAAATAAAATTCAGCACACAAACTTTTTTAAAATCTGTGTTTTAAACACTTCTCCACAAGTTCTCTTATTTAATTAAAGTGCTATTTAGATATTGGTGTTTGGAGGAATGCGATTAGATTTGACAAGTTAATGCACAAGAATTCAAATTCAATCTATTGTATCTTATAATCGACGTTGTCGACAACCTATTATCGATCACGTTTATGTGATGGGGGCAACTATTGGTTTAAAGATAATAATATTTCTTGTACCTCAGATTGATTTTTTGAATTTTCTCATCTCTTTTTTATTTGATTTCCAAATTTCTCCAAAAATGATGTGTGTTTTAACTTCTAACTTCTAATGGTTAAGAGATGAAAAATGTGTTTTATTTTAATGGATTTGAACTTTGAAAATAATGAGTGAAGTAGATGGGTTAGGATTTAGGGTATTTTTTTATGGGTTGGGTTTAGTATATTTTTTTTTAAAAACCATGATTTGAATGTGTGATTGACTTATGGTTTAATTTTAGTTGACAATTTGATTGTACTAGGAAATAAGGTTTTTTCATCTTCTTCCTTCTTTTCTCTTGAGATTTGTTTTCTCTCTATATTTTTTTTTTCCTTTTTTTATTATTAAATTATGTGTGATGTGTGTTCTAATTTGTAATGGTTAAGAGATAAAAAAATGTGCCGGACCGCAACGATCCCCATTTATCAATTATTTTCTTGTGCCACTTGTATCTTATTTATCAAATTTTAAGCAACTTGAAGTAATTGGATTAAAATGTAGACCTAATATAGGGTATTCAAATTTTAGAAAATTAAAGGAAGTACTTACTCTTTCAATATATGGTTTCAATGTTAGTTTGACCCACCCTTCATAAATGTATTGATTTTTATATTGATTAATTTATTAATTTTACAAAATATTTGATTTATATATTTATTTATAAATTATAGGATGCCTAGGGAATAGGACATTGGTTGGAAGCATGACATTCTATTTGAGGGGAATAAAAAAAAAGTAAAATGCAATTATTGTGATAAAGTAATGAGTGGGGAAATTACAAGCTTTACAGAACATTTGTTTTCTAAAATAGAAGTGACAGTGTGTTCAAAATGTCCCCAAGAGACTCGATTGTTGATGATGATACAAATGATAGTGAAATTGAAATTAACAACAAAAAAAGACAAAAAGAACCATCGATGAAAATATTACATGAAATGTCTGGAGGTGGGAGTGAGTTTGATGATAAAGTCACTCGATTCTATTGAAGGAGAAAAAAATGCCTATATGAGAATGATATTTGATATGAGTCGACGATCCTTACAAGAAGACGATCATCGAAAAAAACATTCAATTTCAGAGATCCCTAATAGTTCTAAAAGTGGGGGTGAAAGAGTTGACATTTCATCTAAGACAATGAGAAAAGTGGAGGATTATTTTGAACTTTTAGTGTTAAGAATGGTCATGAATTGTGAAAGACAGATAAATAATTTAAAATTTTTGAACAATGATTGAAACAGATAAAAAATTTGTACATGATATTTATAGCAAATGATTGGATCATTTCTTGTATAGGTCAAAAGAAGTCAAAAAAAAAAAAAAAAAAAAAACAAAAACAAAAATTAGAGGATCATAGAATGTGAACAAATTATTAAATAAGGTTGGCCGGACAATTACAAAAAAATTTCTCTTCAACTCAGTTTCATTTCATGCAGTTAAAAGTCCATATTTCCAGACTATGATGGATTCTATTGCAAAGGCAGATAGTAGTATTAAGAGTCCTACACCATATGAGATTGGAGGAAAATATTTGGATATGGAAGTAGATGAGTTAAAAGATTATATCGGATCGTTTAAAAAGAAATAACCAATCTATGATTGTACCATGATGTGTAATGGGTGATCATAAAAAAAAAAGATGACTATCATCAACTTTATGGTATATATTATGATAAGAATATGATATTTCACAAATCAATCAATGCAACTGGAATTACTAAGATATCGAATTGCTTACGTGGATTAATGAATAATATAATAGATGAAATCGGTGAAAATAATGTTATTCAAATTGTGATAAATAATTAAGCATCATATCAAGCTACAAGTTTGGATATAATGTTTAGAAAATCCCATATGTATTGGATATTGTGTGTTACACATATCATCGACCTAATTTTGGAGGACATAGGGAAATTGCCATTATTTATCGTACTATTTCAAAATGTTGACAAATAATAAGAATTGTACAAAATATTAACAAATTCTTGAGTTTGATGAAAACATTTACTAAGGGGCATGAATTGTTACGCCCTAATAATTGAGAAAGATAGAAGATCTTTTGATGGATGAGAATGACTTATCTTGGTTAGATAAGGAGATTGGTACCCAGCCCAAGAGAGATATGAGTAGATCTCCATCTCCGAGTGGTGGTAATGATGATGATGGAGTTAGTAGAGAGACTGTGCAAAATAAAGCATGGGATGCTAATGAAACTAATAACGTGATCACGACACAAAATACAGACCATGGTGCTATGCATTTAAAGAGAGACGGAAGAGATTGGTCAGATTGACAGAGTTTTGTAGTGATGATGATGATGATGAAACTCATACTCAATATTATAGTGGTGGTGATAGAAATTATGATTATTATGGATATTCCCAAGAGACATGTATAAACTAAAATGATGTATCTAACAACTATGGTGTTGAGTTTGGACATGGTAGTTTTTATTATGGTTATAACCAATCTATTAGTGTGTATGAGTACAAATGTTCTTATTCATACCACGGACAAATAAGCTCGAGCTATGAATAAAATGAGCATACTCATACTAACACGAGCAACACCACAACTGACGTCTTTATTGTTTTTTTTTTCTTTTATGTAAATTGTCAATCTTATCCTCATTATGAGGAACAAGAATAATATGTTGATTTAAAAATACTTTTATGTTGATTTTAACTTATCAATCTTCTTACTTTTTATCAAATATATCTAATTAATCATTTTCTGATTTATTTTTTTGTTTAAAATATCTTTTATAGGTGAGTAAGTTACATGTTTTATCAAACATCAGTGCAAATCTCAACTCATGTTATTGTGGTGCTTTACTTTTATGATTTATATTTTTACAATAGTATTTCTTAGTCCATGTTTGCTTTGTATTCGAATTAGGTTAAACTCAAACATAATGTTATATTAATATTTGATTTATTTTTGCATGTATAAACCTATTCGTTATCATGTATTTGCATTTGATTGAATTGCAATTAGTGCTTTGATTGATTTCTAACAACTCAATGTTTTCTTATGTTTACATGAAACTCTAGAATGATTCATTTAAAAGTTTGATAGTGCCTGTGTGTTATTTTGAGAAAACTCAAATGGATCGATATTCTATTATAAATTATTCCATGATAGTATTTTGATTTTTTTGATGATAAGTTTAGTGTTCTTTATATGTTGTATTTGAAAAATAAATTTGATGTACTTGTGTAATGAAAATAAAACATATGTAATCATGCAAGTATTTAATTAATTTATTTAATAGATATATTATGAATTTTTTTTTTAAAGTTTAATGCTGAATTTTTTTTCTAAAGTTTAATGCTTTTTTTTTTTTTTTGGCTTTATTATTTTAATAGGAGATATTTCTGAATTTTTTTAGATTTTTTTAAAGGGTCAAAAACTATTGTCTCAATGCGGAACGAGACAACTCGAAACGAGACGAGACGTGTTGTCCAAGTTAACTCGGTATCTTGGCTGGACTAGGACGAGACGAGACGCGAAACCGAGTTTTAAAACCATGCAAGTTGGGGCGTTGGGCTTGGGCTCCATTTTTTAGTACAACTTAAGCTTCTCTGAATTGCAGCAATGGCGGAGAAAGGCGGAAAAGGGTTTTCACTCAAAGCAAGAAAGTCTTCCGTGAAAACACCCTCCGCAAAGGGAGGTTTGATCTTCTTTTCCTCTTCTCTCGATTTTTAGAAGAATTTTATGGGTTTTGATCCAACATTCAATGCCATTTGACCTGAGATTTATAAGCTAAAAATAATTAAAAAAAAGGGTTTTATCCAACTCTTATGGAATCGATATATGTTTTTCCCCCCATTTGGTATAATTTTGATATTCATGGTCTATGTGGCTTGAATTTAATCTGAAATGTATTTATCGTAGATAAGTAAAAACTTGTTTTTTTTATTCTTTAGTAATCTGAACTCAGGGTTAGGGTTCTTTTTGAAAGTCCAGGAGGATGGTGAGAATGTTCTCATTGTTTTCTATTATGCCGAGGTGTGTATTACAGATATTTTTTTGCTGGAGATTAGGTATAATTATGGCGCTCTCTGTTGTTTTGAAACTATTTTGGGTTTGATTGTGAACCTCAAGAAAATCTAGGGGTTTTTGGGGTAGGGGAAGTCAATATGCTTGGGTTCTTTGGTGAAGTCGTGTTCTGCTTCTTATCTTGGACTTTGGGATGCTTATAGTAGTTGACAGGGACGGAGCCAGAATTTTGCCCATGTCGGGAAAACCAAGGGTAGCACTTTTTTTGTGGGGGACAACTAAATGTGAAAAAAAAAAAAGTTTTTTTTTTTTATTGGGGGGTGGGGGGGGGGGGGGAGGGGGGAGAATTTTGGTGGGGGTAATTGTGGCAGATTTTTTAATCCGCCACTAAAAAATCTGTCGCAATGGCTTACTAATCCATAGCCTTTGAAAATTCTTGTGGGGGCCAAATGCCCTCACTGTAAATCTGCCCTTGGGAGTTGATCTATTTGTGATTCTGTGATTGAGAGAGTGGGGGAAATGTTAGGATATTGGAAAGTTAGATACCTCTCCAAGGGTGGCAATATTACTTTGACTAAGAGTACACTTGCTAGTATTCCAAAATACTCTCTCTCTATTTATCATGTCTAGAAATGAGGTGCGCTTGGATAAACTCATCAAGAATTTTCTATCAAACATAGTCATGAAAAACGATGATTTTTTTATTTTATTAATGTCACGTTTAAAACATATTTTGCTACTCTAGCTAATAAAACAAGTAACAAAAAATGCTATTTTCTGCAAAAATGCATTTTTTAGGTTATTAAAAGTTTTTTTATTTTTATGTTTTAAAATATTTTTTTAACACATTATTCGTAAGCGTATGGTTAATTTTTGTGGCCTTGTGGTCTTAGACTCATAGCTCAGATTGTTTGATAGAGTGCAAAACAATTTTGAGGTCGTTGTGGGTTCAAGTCTAGCTTACCCATCATTTTTTTGTTATGGTCGTTTGTGATTTGGTTCCTAAATGTTATTTAATGTGAGATTTTATATATAATATAAAATTTGGTGATTCATGAATGTAGTTTAATGTGAGATTTGATGATAGTGTTTGGATGTTATGGTTGTCAAGTTGTTTAATTGCATGTTATTTCTTGATACATAATATAATTTGGCGATTCATAGCCTTTCCTTTTTTCCTTTTTTCCATTTTTACAAAAAGTTTTTTCTTGCCATTTTAAACCCGTACTCTGAATTGGTGACTAAGCTATGGAATGAAAAGAATGTCAATCATAAATTTTATCTCGTATCGTTGTCTTGGGTATGCAAACCTAAAAATTTGATGCTCATAGGGATTGGTTGTGGTGCCATAGGTTGGAACAAGAGAGTTTATGGAAGAGGATTATAAAGGAAAGCTATGGTAAGGGCATCTATGGCTGGGAAGTGGGGTTGTGAGATCATCCTATAGGTGTAGTATTTGGAGGTTATTGCGAAAAATATTTCTAAGTTTAGGAGTAAGATAACCTTTAAGGTGGGAAAGGGGGAGTAGAATGCATTTCTTGGGGATTGATTATGTGGGGAATTCCCCTTTTAGTACTAGTTTATTTTCTATATCTTCAAAAAAAGTCTCTTGGTGACTAATTTTTTGGTTCAAGCTTGGAGAGAGAGGTTTTGGGACTTTGGATTCGAAAGATCTTTTGATGATTGGAAGTCCAGATTGTCACTAATCACATCAATGTTCTTTTTAGGTTTTCCTTGACCGAATAATGAGGGAGATCCAAGAAGTGCTAGCTAGCTAAGTGGTCAAGACTTTTGGAGGTTGTTCCTAGGTCCTAGGTTGAAATCCCTTGAACCCATACTTCTTATTTTAACTATTAACAATTAATTAACAATATTCCTGTACTAACCAAACATGAACCTATAAAAAATAATGAGGGAGATTTGAAGGTTTGGTTTGGTAGTCAAGATGATAGGTTTTCTATTTAGTCTTTCTATTTTACTTTGAGTCTTGCCTTAGAGGTTGAATTTCCTGCTTTTGCAGTGTGGTGTAGGAGGCTCGCATCTAAGGTCGTCCTTTTTTCGTTTGGCTTGCGTCCTTAGTTAAGATTCTCACTGCAGATCACATTATTTGTAGGAGATTCCATTTGCCAATAACTTGAACAAGTTTATTCAAAAAGAGTAGCGTCTGTCCATGCAATAAGTTGTTGGTCAGTAGGAACCCATTCGTCATAAACATGGTTATGGAAACAACAGTTGTTTGCTTGTTGCACATCAATCTCTTTTTGTCACGTCCCAAAATCCCAACATGAATCCCCATGATTCATTAGTCAGAATCTCGAGGTGTGAGGTAACCAATCACACAACCTGCTAGAACATTCACAAGTAATAATACTTATAGAAAAGAAAATATACGCAGTGAAATTAAATATTTACTATCATCTATGTAAGAGTCTAAAGTAAGCGGAATAATCGCCAAATACTGATGTCATTAAAATTTTCAATCTCATAATACTTTAGATTACAAAAATTTCTAAACTAACATGTTTCTTATCTACAAGCAAAAACTGCTAGGATCCCCTACTAATCCTCAGAGGCACGGTGGTGGCAAGACATCAATTTGATCATTCTTGAGGACCTTCTCAAAAGAGTCCTCAAAGAACGACTCTTCAATAGTTAAATAATCTGAAAGAGGAAGGATAGGGTGAGTAACGGGGGAATGTTACTCAGCAGGATGAACGCCGTTCTAACAGTGAGTCATACATGTACGAGTAATCATTTGAACAGTTAAATAATGCAAGTTTTTCATAATGTAACATACGATAAATGTCTAAGCATACTCAATAAATAGTTAAATAATTTCAACCTATCATTTCTATCATTTAAAGTAACCTATGCATCTTTCAAATAAAAACATCTATCAAACATCACAAAATAAGGAAAAGACACATAATAAGAACACGACGGTGTAGTCGATCAGGGAGCAGAGGAACACGTTGATATAATCGCCTCGGCTATGGCAATTTGTTATTCCAGACTTCCAATCCGACGTGGAATCCCATCGTTATAATCTGATGTTGTGGCCGGTTTAGCATACCACAATTGGATGACCATTTATCCGGCTCAAATTGGCAGTTGACTAAGAATCTAATACTGAGTTCAACTAATGGTGAGGTCGACTGTTTGACGACTACAGACTAATAGTGATCACTAACTAGCCCAGGAGACCCCTCGCGTCGAAGCCTATCAAGAGGCAATGCATGTGAACCCCGCTTACCTCTAAACTATACAGAAATCGCCTTTACACGCAACGTTCCCCAGGAAATAAGTAGGAGAAATTCCCAGATCTCATAAGCTGTAATGTGCTCTAAGGTATCCTATACTACCAAAGAGCATATGACATCTAGCGCTATCCTAGATTAACTCGCCGCTTCCAGATACACAGCAATGCGTCACTCTTTATAGGTTTTTACGAACCTTTGCTAGTAAACAAAATAGTTTATTTTGTATATAATATATCATTTCTTTTAATCGAAAATACAAACAAGGTCTGGTAGTGCTCTCCAATGACAACTATATGTCATTTCCATCTATCAATCATCCCATCCATATATCTATCTATCACGTTTACGTGGCATGACTACTACGTAGAACTGGAAGCACTGTCCCAACAATCAGTCGGGAACATACGTTCTCTCTACCCATCGATCAATCAATCATCTAACTTCCTACATATCTATCAAAGTATCTTTACCTTTAAAGTTGTTTGAAATCCATAGAGTATCAATCAATTCCATTTGATGGTTTTGGTTGAGTAAAAAGCTCGGAAAACATATTGAAACCGAAAAACGTAAAAGTTGAAAATCTGTGAAAATTTGACTAAGTGTTAAAAAATGACTTCTCAAAGTTTTTGAAATTGAAAAACCCTCGACAACATGAGAAATACCATAAAATTTTTATTACTTAATTCAATGGAACGTTTAAGATATCGCGTTTTGAAAATCGGGAGAAAACGTCGAATTTTACGTTTTGTTTTTAAAATAAAAAATCACATTTTTATACGATGAGATTTGGATCTTAAAACCATTCCCAACGTTTCGAAATGGAGGGTAAAACCTAAATTTTATTAAAAACTTAAAGTAATTGGAAATTACTTCAATGTTTTTAATGAAATAAAAGTAGGAAATGGGTATACATATTATATAGAATCAACACAAATAAAAATTGGAACTAAACTCAACAATTGGATTTGTTTATTTATTTATTTTTTTCTGAATTGCTGATTTTTTTGTCGAAACTTGACAAAAATCGATACAAACCTTATACTACTCATAAAATGTATAAAATACATCAAATAAATCAAATGAACTAAAATAAAGAAAAATAATCATGCAAACATGATCAAATACGTTCAAATATGTATAAATGTGATGAAATAATCGATCTATCGAAGATCACATGGATTTTTAATGAAATTATTGTATAACTAGAAGGTAGAAGGGAAGACAACCTATTTTGAGCTATATTCGACGGTTGAACGAAGTTTAAAATTGCCTTCGACCAATCTCTAAATTTTTCCTCCGGCGAAAATCGAATTTTTTTGCGTCCACGCGTATTCCTTGAGGACGTGCACGACTTTGCTTCTTGCGGTAAAGTTTGAATCGTTTCAGCTCGGTGTAGATCTGAGTTGCAAATTTTGAGTAAAAATGGATGAGTTTTGTTTGGAGAGGAGAATTAGAAGAAATCAGATTTTTCTAATAGAATTTAGATATTTGTAACTTAAGTGGGACGTAAGCATCATTTTGGGAGTTGTGTTTTCCGAATGCCGATTTAGATAATCTTATACTCTATTTCGGGTTATTTTTCGATACGAATCAAATGGTATGATCGGATTTTTCAAATTATATCTCTAAAGTGCCGTTTACCTATTTGGTAAATATCTAAAGCGAAACTCGAGGATTTTGTAACTTTTTTGTCTGAACTCGAATTCGAGCATGTTTACAGGGTAAAGTATGTTTTTCGATCATTTTAAATCCACTAGCAAAGTCAAATTTCGTTAAAGAGGAACATAACAAAATTTGAGTATTTTACCTTAAGTCCCTCTGTTAGAAATTCTCCAAAATTTCCCTATTTTATTTTCTCGAGATACTAATTAATTCGGGGTATTACACTTTTTTGTAAGGAATTGTGGAAGGTTTAGAAAGATCCATTGACCTTCCCCTTAAGTCATTGCTCACGGATGAAAACTCCTATGATTATGTTCCAAATTATGAAATTATTGGATGTTAACTTGGTGGAGATCATATGCAAGAGCATATTGGGAAAAGAAAAAAAGGGGAGTAGAAGAAATGTTGAGATTAGGGTTTGAAAGAACAAATTTTACCTTAAGTCCCTCTGTTAGAATTTCTCCAAATTTCACTATTTTATTTTTTCGAGATACTAATTAGAATTCGGGGTATTACACTTTTGTTGTAAGGAATTGTGAAGGTTTAGAAGATCCATTGACCTTCCCCTTAAGTCATTGCTCACGGATGAAAACTCCTATGATCATGTTCCAAATTATGAAATTATTGGATGTTAACTTGGTGGAGATCATATGCAAGAGCATATTGGGAAAAGAAAAAAAAGGGCGAGTAGAAGAAATGTTGAGATTAGGGTTTGAAAGAACAAATAAAGGAAAAGAAAGATAACTATAGTTTGAGTTTGATAAAGAGAAAAGAGAAATATATGTTTAAGGTTTTATGATGTGGGAATGAGAAAAGAAGTTTGGGAGAAAATAGATGATTGCGGTTTTATGATCAGAAAATGAGAAAAGGATAGAAATATTGGGATTTGGGAGAAAATAGACGATTAGAGTTTTACCATTATAAAGGAAAGAAAGATATAAATATGGATGGTTAGGGTTTAAGAGAGATTAGGGTGTGAGATAGAAGAGAAGAAGGGATACTTGACTGAACTTTTTGAGTGGATGAAACCAAGGGAAGAAGGACCAGGTCTGATACCTTGGAATTCCAGGAAGAAGGTGACAGATGAAAAGATTCTCACTGTTTATATTATGCCTTGACATATATTACGAAAATATTTTTGCTGAAGAATAATTATAATTATAGGAATACCCTTGTATCAATTTGTATTTCAAGTAACACATCAAAATGTAGTCTTAACACTGTTTTCATGTTTACTGATGTTATACGCAAATGATTATCTATACATTTATTCCAAAGAAAAGCAAAAAAAAGGTTCTATAAAAAAGCATAAAAGGTAGAATTTTGTCTTTGTTTTATATTCTTCATTATTCTTGGTTTTTTTTATTTTAGTAGCTTGTACTTTACATAGAGTAATGATGCTGTTTCGATCGTTCATCATGTCGGTTCTGTTAAAATCCACTCTCATGTTTTTAAAGGTTATTAACAGCAACCTTGGTCTCTTTCTGTTAAGTCACTTAAGATTTCTTTTGGGCATTTTGTCATTCATTATTATTTGTATTCATGATGTGAATTGAGTAAATGATAGGCAACTTGTAGAATGTTCCTGACCTTAAGATTGTGCCAATCAGACAACAGTTACATTCTGATAATGAGCTAATACGTGGATGAATAGGCTGTAAAGAAATAAGTGAAAATTAGTCAAGGTCATGGAATATGCCCATACGTTGGAATGATAGGATTTCTAGATTGGTAAAATTCTGGGGATGACCACCCTTCTAATGACCAGTTTAACACGTTTTGGTTTTATGCTGCATGCAATGCATTGTGTCTGGTGCTTGCACCAATCAGGCAATAGTTCTTTTCTGATAATGAGCTAAGATATGGATGGATCGACAGTAACAAGGTCATGGGAATGTGCCGGTACGTTGGAGTGGTAGGCATGTTAGATTGGTAAACTTCTGGGTATAACCCTTCTAAGGACCAGCTCAACACTCACATGCATTTAGTTTCATGTTGCGTGCAATGCGTTTTGTGTCTGGTGCATGTTATATTTTGAATGGAATTTAAATGGAGCCAATATACATCAGTGGAATATTAAGTGGGGTCCATGTGGTTTTTAAGTGGGTTATAATCTTATATATATACATCAATCTTTGTGACTTTTTTTGTTTGTTAAAGTTACATAACTAATTTATTGGTTATTTTTTTATTGTTTGGTGGTTTAATGTTTAATGTATCACCATTTCACATTTAGTTGGGACTATTCTTTTTTGCATATTTATTATATTTAATAGGGGAATATGTATGGTCATTGGATTTCTATATTATATCTTCCCCATTCTCAGAGGAGAGAAAATATAGATGCCTTTTTATTATTTTTTGGTCTTCCTAAACTCTCAAGATAGAGATAGAATTACAAAGAGTTGAAAGAGATATTTAAGATTTCTCAGGTTCAAATGTTTCATTCTTTTTTATTTTTGGCACCTATAAGATTTTGTATTCATGTTTGCCGGTCCCAACATTTGTTTAGTTATATGATCTTGTGATAATATTTTTATTGAGAACAAATGGTAAAAATATTAAATGAAAAATGTAAACTAGATACTTCACCAGGATGTATAGACCATTAGAAGAAGAGGTGCATGTGGAACCTGGTGATTTAAGGCCACTTACCAAAAAGGTTAATTATATATACTTTGAGAACCATATAATTAATGGTATGAATTATTTGACAGTGTGGAATTTGTACAATGTTTTTTGAATAATCCATTTAAAAAAAATGAGATCAATATGATTTGTGAGAGGACAAACAATGATGTGATTAAATCCACTACTATGTATGATTTGTATATATGTATGTATTATATGTGCCTATCAAAAAAAAAAACTATATGTATTATATAACTGGAGAATTTGAGTAGATAATTAATTTTGATCTCATCAACAAACATTTAAAAAAAAAAAATAACAAGTCTATGCGATGTGAACACTCTTTATAGCAATAACTAGGTCTTATTAATTGTGACTCATTCGTTTTCCTTATTCATATTCTAAAAAATGCAATTAAAATAGTTCTTTGTTTGTGTAACTGCTCTTTTTTAATGTTTGAACACTGTGTAGCGTCATTGAAAGGGAAGGATGGTAGTTCAAACAAGAAAGGGAGGAGCGTTCACTTCGAAAACTCATCAGATTCTGAAGGTTCAAATGTTTTATCTTATCTACCTTTTGAATTTTTCATATTCCATGCATTATAAAACAAAAAATCCCATGCATTATCTTGTTTCTCAAGTGTTTCTGCATTGGAATGTTGGTGTGATCGTCTTTCGTTGTTTGGTACAATCCATGAAGTTGTATTATTAAAATTTTCAGGATCACCAAGAGCCAAAATCAGTGTTACATCGAAGTCGGGTGGAAAGTTTTCATCCGAGACCCCAGTTTCTAAAGGTCAGATTTCATTCACCCTTTCCATTGTTTTCTTAATCAGTTTCAGATGTATTGGTTTATCTTTGGGCATTGGGCAATGTTTGTCACATTGATTTAGTCTGTCTTGCATAATGTTTGATCGTTAAGGTGATTGGGGCAAAGGTGGAAAAGGAGACAAGGCAGGGAAGGCTGGGGGAAATAGCAATTTGCCTAAAGTACCCACCATTCCAGAGCTAAAAATTGAAGAGGGTTGGTACTTTCTGTAGCCGTACAATCTTTATTTTTTTAATTTCTGAAATGCTGATTTATGGAACTACACCTTTTCTTTTCCTTACAGTTTTTTTTTACTTGTGAATTTCATGGTATTCTGTCTATCTGGGTAACTAAATCAGTTGGAACCATGGTTTAAAGTTTCATACTGTTTCATTCCTAGACCATAACAAAAAAATTGGCCCCGAAACATTGAATGTTTCGGATTGCCTTTGAATTTTTCAGTGGAGGCTGTCTCAACTGAAATATTGCCTCAAACAAGATTTTTAACCTTGATAGGAGGAATCACCTATAAGGTGGGCTAACTTGCTCTCAAAATACTAGTCAACCAACGTAGAAAACACTTAATAGTTAATCCATTATTTACTAATAAGAGTAAGAACGAGAATGGTTATATGATTTCTATTTATTATAAATAGTAAGTTAAAAGATTACTATATATAATCAAATGTAATTTACTGAAAATAGTAGATTCTGTTATCATATTTGATTTATGTTTCATCTTTCGTTTGTTTTGAGAAAGATATCAATCAATTCTGATTCTTTCTTTTTCTATTGATTCTTTTCCGATCGAGATGTATGGATTCATGGATCTATGTGTCCATATAGATCCTGTTCATGGATTAACGAAAATGTGCGAAAGCTTGCTCAATAGAATCCTGCCTAGCATATGCTGGCG
Organism: Akebia trifoliata; assembly: GCF_017979445.1. Taxonomy (NCBI): domain Eukaryota; kingdom Viridiplantae; phylum Streptophyta; class Magnoliopsida; order Ranunculales; family Lardizabalaceae; genus Akebia; species Akebia trifoliata. The sequence continues at coordinate 42,239,032 of NC_141385.1, read as the reverse complement.
TGGCTGAAATGGCCCTATTCTCCTATTCTAGCTATGCGAGAAGCTATGCTTGGAGCTTGCATTCCTCTTCCTCCTTGAAACCCCAACCCGCACATTGCTCTATTCACTGCACCTGCCTTGGGTCTTAGTTCGTAATGAAACTCCCAATTCTTTCTAGAATGGGCTGAATCATGGGCTCAAAACTTCTCCAGATTTTATATGGATTTGGAGCTTGATTATGAGTCTAGAAAAATCCATAAAAAATTGCAATTCATTCTTAGATTGATGAGCAAGATTCTCGTCACTTCTCATGCTGCACCAAGCATGTGTGAATTACATGTCCATCTGAGCAGCGGAATGCCATTGTGTGGACCCTTGGATTCCTTATATTATCATTCCATCCTGGTTTTATACGTTGATCTGGCGATGGTTTTTTTAAGACTAGGTAGTGCTACCTTGCTCCCTATTTCGTTGCAAAAAATCTGTTTTTTTTTGTTTTGTTTTGTTTTGGGCTAGACAAAAGGAATAAATTAAAAATATGGTTGAGGAAACCATCGAAATTTACAAGAAGAGAAGAGGCATACCAACCCGAAAACCCCCAACATACTAAACACCCATCAAGAGATTACAAACACTATCCCACCTAAACACATAATCTTCAAAGAAAACCCTTCTAAGCTCCTTAAAAATTTTACACAAGAAATAGGGTAAATACAAGATAGAACTAGTCATGTCTTCCACTGAGTACTCCATGTCCTCAAAGATTCTCCCATTACATTCCTTCCAAATCTCCCAAGTAATGTCTTCCACTGAGCACTCCTTCTTCGGGATATACCCAAGAAATACATTTTAATATATTTTCCTTAGTTGCACAGAGTAACAAAATTTGTCTATTTTTTGAAAAAAAAAAAAAAAGCGTTTAAAACACGACTTCCATCCCTGACGATTAAAACAGTAAAAACACAATTTTTTCATGTTTAACAAAACTCCCCCCCCCCCCCCCCTTGACTTTTTCACATGGATAAACATTTAAACATTTTCTCTTGTTTTTTAAATGTGGGATTTGATGATAGTTACTTGATTTTATGAATTTTCATTAGATATATATTTTTTCAGAACTTTTAATATATTTTTTATCTTTTTATTTTCATCGTTTTTTTCCTCTTTTTTTTTTTTTCCTCGTTTTTAACGTTTTTTTTCCCAAAGTTTTCCCTTGCCGATTTAAACCCTTACTCTGACTCTGTGACTATGGTTGCGCCATGGGTAATGCCAGTGTACCACCCTTTTTTATTGTCATGTTGGTTTGATCTTTCTAGAACTTGCAAAGAACGCTACATGCCTGATGGACTGTGAGGCAGCTGTTGTGTTACAAGGAATTCAGGAGCAGCTAGTCATACTTTCTGAGGATTCAACAATTAAACTACCGGGGTGAGTATTATAAAAGCATATTTAAACTTTTCCATTTTAGTTTTTATTTTGTTTTGATGATTTCCTTGTTATTGTATAAAAATGATGGATAGTTAATAACATGATTTTTCTTTCAGATCATTTGACAAGGGACTTCAGTATGCCAAATCCAGTGACCACTATACAAATCCCCAGTCTGTGAGACGAGTACTAGAGTATCCTTTATTTTGTGTTTCTAAGAAATGTAGTCTACATAGATGGCTTTGACTGCTTATGAATTATACACATTTATTCTGTTTGCTGAACTGTTCTGTTGGAATTAACTTACTTTCAGAACGCTCAAAAGTCACAATATTTCGGATGGAGAGGTTTGGAGCCCAACACCATTGACCTTTTTCTTGAGTACCATTCAAACTTGCATTTTGATTTCTTGTTTTTTCCCTGCAGATTTGCTTAATTGCGAATCTTTGCCCCGAGACAGCTGATGAGGTTTTTGCACTCATACCATCATTAAAGGTAATCGTAAGATCTTCATGATGGTCGCATTTTCATTATATACATAATATATTTTTATCTGTAGATCTCTTTGTGCTTTAGGTATATCTTCTCGACCTCCTTTTATATCCCTCTTTTGTTCTATATAATTTTATGCTTACAAAAAAAAAAGGTTTCTTGGGCCATTGTAATTTCTTCTTGATTATTTATTCCTCAGTTCTATACTGGATGTGAGCCATTGTAGTATTTCCTTCTTTAGATAGACGTCAAATAATTTATATCAATACTTATAAGCTATGTAACAACTGACAAAAACAGACAATATCCTGATATAATGCTGGCACACCTTTCCAAAAAAATTATGAATTTATTTAAATATTTTATTTTCAGCTCACACTAATAAGTTGTTCATATATCTTTAATTTATATCTGCTTATCTAAATATATACTAGATTGTACACCTAAAATGAAATACTGTTTTAATAGGGCTTAAAATGGGTCGAACCTGGTCCAGATCTGAGTATTTCCATAGTCAAATCCATTTTTATCTGGACCTGAATCCATATCTGAATCTGACTTGAATCCTACTAGATAAAATCATGTCTGAATCATTATGTTGTCACTTAAACCGGATCCGAGCCAAGCCGACCCGCATTGCTCTATTTGGGTTGGGTCATGTTTAGTAATTCGGGACTGTTTAGTATTTTCTATTTATTTTACAAGAATTCATGTTGTATTAAAGTAGTAGAAAAATATATTTTGAAAAATCTAAGAATATAATTTTCTAAGCAATATCTCATTTGGATCTAGGTGGATATAGGGATGGATCTGTATCCAAGCCAGATCCGACTTGGATCAAGGTACATCAAACCATATTTGACCCATTTTTTTTATTCAGGATCAACCCGCTAATTTGGGAAAAAATCCAATCCATTGTATGCCCCAGCCCTACATGAGGATGAGATATGTGAACATATTTACTGGAAATGGTTTCATCATATTTGCGGGGGAGATGATGGCAATATTTTTTGTTGGAATGCATTTACTAATGTAACAACCTTTCTCACAAGTTAATGGTTTTATTACTTCCTGAATTGATTTATGAGCTTAAATCAACAGTGACACAGCTTGTAATCATTTCTTGGTACGGGCAACAGAGTTAAATTTTGGATCAAATGCAATATATTAACTCTTCTCATAGTTAGAATTGGTAATTACTTCATGTACTGATTTGCAAATTTAAACAGTGGTAAGACCTTTTTGTCTTTTTGTTTTTGTCCGTCAAATTGGTCGTTCTTCTTTGTGTTTTTTCGTTCTCACAATTATTATTTTGAGAAATTATGTCCAATTCCGTAAATTTATGCATTTTCTTTATTCAGGATCGTTTAGTCTTTGCAACACCCAATGCATTTTTTTCCCCTCTTCAGGTCAACAGGTTGAGGATTGAGAGAGCCATCAACCACGTGTTACACGAATTGGCTAAGCTCAAATCTATCTAGTAAAATCACCCGAACAGAGTTATAGATCCCCATGGTAAGCTGTTTCTTTCATCATTTCAGTTTTTGACACGAGTTTTGTCTCTAGCACTTGAATTTTGATTATGGGAAATAATTTTATTTACATTGGTTTCTATTCCTAATCAATGAGGTTCACAATATTTTGGCTACTAGAGAATGTTGTTATACTATTTTAGTAAATAAAGTAATGAAGGATCTCTATGGTACATTTGGCAAGCATATTGAGGGTGGTCCCGAACTGTTCTGGTCATGTTCTTGTGCAAAAATTAGCCCGATCATCTCAACCCTTTGTAGGGTTTTTTTTTTTTTTGGGGGTGGGGGGTATAGGCGAGGTTTTCAGTAGGATGAACCTGATTGTTGCATAATTAATAGGCTCTTTGGTAGACTCTCTCTCTCTCTCTCATATATATATATATAGGGGGCTGATCATGGGACATATGTAAAAACAATGGTTTTTCAAAATATGAGTTAGAGGTTTTGGATTGAGCTGATTTTTTGTGAGAATGATCTCTATGATGAGAAGATCATCCTCACAAAAAAAACAGCTCAATCTGAAATTTCTGAGTCCATCAAAAGTGGTTTACAAATTATTGGTAAAAAATCGATGGTCCACATTCTAAATCACTTTTGATGGGGTTAGAAGTTTCAGATTGGACTGATGTTTTTTTAGGATGATCTTCTCATCATAGAGATCATCATAAAAAAATCGGCTTAATCCAAAACTTCTAACCTATATTTTGTAAATTTATTATTATTACATTGTTTTTACACATGCCCTATGATCCGTCTCCATATATATATATATATATATATATATATATAACACAACTGAGTTGGAACAGTTGTACGTGACACAAACGTCCAATCATTTACAGTTTTGTGGGTTAGACCTCCCATCAAGCTATAGTGTCATGAGACCAACTTTATTTCCTTTATTCTTTACCCCCTTAATGTGAAAGAAGATGCCCCACTAACTTTACTATATTTTTACTTTTGCCCCTTTAATTCACTTTATTGTTTTTCATCTCTTACTCCTTTAATCTCAATTTTTTTTAATAATACCCTTCCATCAAGTTATAGTTTTTTGGGACCCACTTTATTTTATTTGTTCTTCACCTTCTCTAATTATATTATATTTCATTTTTTACCCACTTTATTGTTTTTCATTTTTTACACTTTTAATCTCAATTTTTTTTATGATAATAATACCCCTCTAACTTTATTTTTTTCGCTTTTACCCCCTAAACTCGAGAGATGATGGTTGTGCCATAGGCATGGGTGAACTCTAGTATATATATATATATGGTCAGGATCTCTTGACTCCTAAGAATGACTCATGAAAAAAACACATAATCCCAACCTTTTAAATGCAAAATCCAATGGATAAGATCTATCCTTGGGATAATTGTCTTTGAGATTTGTATTATCAAAATACTCATAAATCTCAACCATTGGATTTTGCATTTAAAAGGTTGGGATTACGTTTTTTTCATAAGTCATTCTTAGGAGTCAATAGATCCCAATCCTATATATATATATATAGGGTCCTGTTCAGGCATCAACTATTTGGCCAACACATTTTTTCCTACATGGTTTAGAAGTTTCAGAATGAGATCATCTTTACCAAAAGTCAGCCCATTTTGAAACTTCTAAACCATGTAGGAAAAAATGTGTTGGCCAATGAGGAGATCATCTTCACAAAAAGTCAGCCCATTCTGAAACTTCTAACCCCATGTTTACGAGTTGAAAAATCGTGAACTATCCATTTTTCGTAAACCACTTTTGATGGGGTTAGAAGTTTCAGAATAGGCTGATTTTTGGTGATGATGATCTCCTCGTCACGCAAATCATCTTCATCAGAAATCAGCCCATTCCAAAACTTCTAACCCATGTAAGACAAATAGTTGGCACCCAAGCGGCTCCCATATATGTATATATATATAAGGCTGATTTTTGGCCATGGTAATGTTGATCAATTGGTTAAATCAAATCGATTGTGAACTTGTGTTTAGTGGTAACCCTGGAATCTTAATTTTTTTTTTTTTTCCGTATTAAGTATCTCCGATTAACTGCATTTATTATTATTCACTTTATTAAAAAAATTATTTACAAAAATTTCGGTTGATGCTGGACCATCAGTTGCAAGAAAAAGGACTGGATCTATGGAGCATTGATGGGGTTCTGATCTATAGTGGTTTTTTGGTGGGTATTTTGGTTTGTATTTACTTTTAATTGGCTAAACTGGGGGTTGTAATTTTGTTCTGCATATACATCATCCATTAGGTAACTTCTTGAGATACTTTGGCTGTACTTAAAATCTTCAATTACTTTCACCCTGAAAGCAATTATTAGAAAGCCACCTTTTCTTTGCAGTTCAAATTTCATTTTATACCAATTGTAGTCTTTATTACATTGTTAACATGAGGTTAGAAGTTTCTTGATGGGCTGATTTTTGTGAGGATGATCTAATCACCATAGAGATCATTTTCACAAAAAGTCTGTCCATTCCGAGATTCTTACCCATGTAAGACAAAACACTTAGACTATAATTTTGACTTTTGAACACTACCCCTTATATATATATAAGGTACGGATTAAGGGACATGAAAAAACATATGTTAAAACAATGTAACATTAATAAATTTTCAAAATATAGGTTAGAAGTTTTGGATTGACTGATTTTTTGTTAAGATGATCTTTATGATGGGAAGATCATTCGACAAAAAAAATTAGTCCAATCTGAAACTTCTAACCCCATTAAAAGTGATTTAGAATGTGGATCGTTGATTTTTTGTTAATAATTTGTAAATCACTTTTGATGGATTTAGAAGTTTCAGATTGAGTTGATTTTTTGTGAGATGATCTTCTCACCATAGTGACTATCCTCGCAAAAAATCAACTCAATCCAAAATCTCTAACCCATATTTTGAAAAACCATTGTTTTTACATATGTCCCTTGAATCGCCCCCAAATATATATATATATATATATATATATATATATATATATATATATATATATATATATATATATATATATATATATATATGGGAGCGGTTTAGCAACCCTAAAGTTTGTCAAACATTTTTCAAAACATGGGTTAAAATTTTTGGAATGAACTGATTTTTTGTGAGGATGTCTCTATGAGGAGATCATCCTCACCGAAAATCAGCCTATTTCAAAACTTCTAACCCCATCAAAAGTGATTTACAAAAATTGGACGGTCCACGATTCTTCAATTTGTAAATTAGGGTTAGAAATTTCAAAATGAGCTGATTTTTGGAAAGGATGATTTCTTCACCGTAGAGATCATCCTCATAAAGAATCAGTTCGTTCCAAAGTTTCTAACCCATGTTTTGAAAAATGTTTGGCAAACTTTAGGGCCGTTGAACTGCTCCCCATATATATATATATATCTATGTGTGTGTGTGTGTGTGAGGACGCAAATTTCACACAAATTTCAAATTAAAATTCAACGGTGAAAGATAATTTTTTTTTTTTTGTGTAAAATTCATAGAATTTTGTCATCTACAATACTGTGGTATTGGATCGTGGAGTCACTTTTTGCTTACAGACTCCTCGGTGCTTGCCATGTCAAGCATACAAGGGTAGTTTTATAACTAATAGGGATACTTTAATGAATTAGGAATGCTATTCGATACACGTGGGAACTTTTGATTGGTGGACCCCAGATTTTCTTTTAATGCCACAAGGTGATCTAATGAGTCTTTTTTTGCTCGCAGAATTTTTGCTCACATACTCGTCATTGCTTACCACGTTAAGCATACAATGGTAATTTTGTAAATTAGGAAATCCATTCAATACACGTGGGTATATATGATTGGTGAATCTTAGATTTATGAGTAATTGTAATATTTTTTCGTGATGTAATGAGGAAATTTCGTTTTTTAATTATGGGCAGTAAAGAGAGTTCTTCTCTTATTGCTATGAGTACATGTCACAATGGTGTTGCGCTGTGAGCAAACAATCACTAGGATAAAAATGAAAATGATGAGGTGACACAGGATATGTATTGCGATTCTCACAATTCTGACGTGGGATGAGCACATAACTGAAAATGTGTTTTCACGCAATACGAGGAAAGATCATCTATGGTTATGTACACATCTCCACGTCAGAATTGTGAGAATTGCAGTAAATCCTGTGTCACCCCAGCACGACTCGGGTTAAAATTACCCTAACAAAGTTTGACAATAACTCAAAAACTCACTTCATGGGCAAGAATCATAGAATTTTTCCCCTTGGGATACACAACTGCACAGATTTACGGGGATGTACAGTTGTGAATCCCAAGGGAAAAATCAAGCCACGTCAGTGAGTTTTCTAGTTTTTCTATCAGAGTCGAGTTAGAAAATCATTACACCAGTTTATTTTGAATAAATTGACGAACAAGCATTTCCTAAAAGGTAAACAATCAATTGAACGATGACATTCACAATTTGCAAAATCATAGATGTTCCCAAATAGAATTATTACACAATGATAGATTGGAACCCATATGTATAATAATGGGACTTGGATGATGTTGCGCCAAAACACACACACACAATTAGCTTGAGCAGAGATCTTGCAAGTTCTTGATAAAACTATCAATGTATGAAGATTCAAAGCCCTCACTTAACAAAATCCCCCTCAACTTAGCATGATTAGCTCTCACTTCTCTACCTACTTGGCTTTCTTCATCCATCACCAACTTAATTGCTTTGCACACACACTCCCTTGTAAACAACCCATCTTCTTCTCCCTTGTCAATCTCCACTCCAACCTTGAGATCCCCACTCAGTAGCTTTGCATGAAGAATTTGATCCCCTGAATTTGGCAACAACACCAGTTGGCATTCATTCGTCAAGGCCTCACATATAGATCCTGCCCCACATTGGGTCACAAAACATCCCACTGATGGATGCGCTAGTATCAATTGCTGCTGCATCCATTCACTGGTGATCACACCTCTTCCTTCCACCCTGTTTTCGAACCCCTCTGGCAACGCGGCTTTAATATTCTCAATTCCTTGTGGTGGTTTTAAAGCCATCAAGAATGGCAAACCCATTAACTCAAAACCAAGTAACAATTCCTCAAACTGATCCTTGTTCATCACACATTCACTATGTGAAAAAGGCTCATATTTGACGGTCTTAGCCCGTCAAATTTTGAGAAATTTGACGGACCCTCCCGTCAAATATGCCCGTCAAATATTCTCTTGTAGAATTTTTTTTTGACGGCCTTGGCCTATCAAATTATTGGAGAATGGACTTAAAAAAAACAAAAAAAAAAATCCATAAAGTATGACCGTCAAATTTGGAGGTTTAACAAACAATAACACGGTCTTCTAATTCACTAATCACAATGAACGAAATAATATAAAAAAAATCATTAAAAAAAAAAAATTCATAAAACAAGCTCAAAACTAAACTAAATAACCCAAAATTAATATACATGTAAACCTCTTTATTAAGATCGAAAATTCTGTCAAAGCTACAAATAACTGACAATAAAGCAGTATATGATATATATACAACTATTTATGTCACACTCCTGATTTAATTTAGAACACAAAACACAAACAATTGAAGAAGCAATAATAGATTCTAAGAGATACCTAAGAGAAAGCCTAAGAAGTAACTTTATAGACAAACTGTAAGAGAACCAACTCTCCTCAATACTATATGTGGCCCTGCAATCTTGTTGTCGATCAAACTGTGAGTGGTTGTTACTGGCCATTCCCATCATAAGGTTCGGTGGATGCCTCGGATTTCCTCTTCAGAACAACGATCCATGTCGTAACTTCCAACACTAATGCAATCCCACCCAATACACACAATACCACAATATAAGCTGTTTTCCACATTTTAGCTGGATCCAACATGTCTAGACCTTTAAACACGTTGACGATACCAAGAACAAGGATGGAGTATCCAACAATATGGTGGTAAAAATTCTAGTAAATCCTGTACTTGTGCTCCTTCTTTGGCCTTAGGTACAATGCGAAAATCTGCACAACACAAAGAATTATAAACTCGTTATGATTGATTAAGAAAATGTGCCTAAAATAAAAAACAATGAACAAATTAGGAACAATTATAATTACCTGCAATGTTGCGAAACAAAAGAGAGTGATCCCAATATTCCGATGAGATTTGTATACCAAACCCTTCGAATTGGCCTCGAGCTGAAGACCAGTAGTCCATCCGGCAACTCCAATAACATAGGAAGAACTCTGACAAAAGATATGAAGATAAAACCAAACTGGATCTGCTGACTTGAATGTCCTGAGATACCTAGCAAATATGGCTCCAATTGGAAACAAAATTCCCCAACTCACTGCATTCAGAATTCCATGAATCTGCCAAAAAAAAACAATACAAATTAGTTTTTTTTTTTTTTAAGATCATATAACAAGGAAACCAATAAGTAACAAAAACCACAAATAAACAAAATTAAGCATAAAAAAACAACTTATATTCCTCTTTTTGAGATTTGAATTTCCTCCTCTACTTTGGGTACTATTGCTCTGCCCACTCATTAAATCAAGTGTTCCTTTCGAACCCAAATTATCGTCTCCAAATCCATGGACATTAGGAATTCCATTAGTGACAGATGACCCCACCTGCCACACTTGATTCACCGTCACCCCCGCCATGTTCTTTGGCAACACCACCGTAGCATACAGCCTCATCACACCATCTACGTACTCCGCTTCCATTTTGGGCACATCGAACGCAATCTTCGACCGTTCGATGTTCTTGTAAGAGGTCACATTGAAGGTTTTCACTATAAATAATTAATTTTGTGCAACAATTTTTTCTATATAAACTATACCATTCTAGAGTGATGGTTGTAGGGTTTGAGTTACATTCTGTTTTGGAGAGAGATGAGAGACTTTATTCTAGATTTGGTGTTTTTGGTTAATGATCATTGTTCATCACATTTCAGTTGTCTACCTACAATGGAGGATTCATTCTCGAAGACAGCAACAATACCAAGGTGGAAAACAAAAGTTCCACCACTGTTCAGGGATAGCACATAGTATTACACACATAAAGACAAAAGAACAGATGACTGAAAAGATGGGAAAGAGAAAAATCTTTTATATGATTGACACTCATTGTTGTCATAATTGATCTTTGAAGTACGATGTGCAAACCACCACATTTTGTTCTCCATTACTGGTGTGTGGGTGAGGGACAATTCCTCGAATATCATTCTTGTGAACATCTAAGAGCAGCCACTGGTTAGAGGTTGTCTATTAGTGATGGGATTGGTTGGTTTTGACTGTAGTTAGTTACCAATAGAGATACCAGCACCTGCAAACGAGTATTTTCTGCATATATTTCAACACTAGATCTAGATATCTTCCTGGTTGTGGTCTAGCAACATTTTGACCTGTTCAAGGCCCCCCCGACCAAAAAAAAAATCTTATTTATATGCTTAAAAAAGTAAACTGATCAGAATGGATTTCACTCATCCACGGCTTTAGATTCAGGCAAGCTAGTTAATATCCCAGGGCAAGAAACAAGAAAAGGGCAATCATTTTTGAAGTCCTAGGAAGAACTTAAAAGGGGGGTGTTAATCTGGCATCTACATCAAAATCCTAGTAAAATAAACTTGATAACCATTACTTCTCAAAAAAAAAAAAAAACTTGATAACCATTCTTTGTTAATAAAAAGTTCAAAAACTATATCATAATGATCAAGGAAGTGTCCAAGCCTGATGTTGTATAGCAAAATGGATGCAACCAAAGGGTTTGGAATGGTGGCACGCACACACACAGAGATTTGGAGCATGTGAATAAATAAGGTTAACCTGTCCTTGCACTAAAGAAGACCAAAAATAATCTAATGAGCTCCCCACAGTTGAGGTCAAAGGAAAAGGTGGTGGGAGAATGTGAGATAGAGTATGGGCAAGTTTGCCTTTGCTTTTTGGCTTTCTCTACCATTACTCATCAAGATTTCCATAAGAATTGATCTGAATCGTAGTTCAGATCCCACTTGGTTAAGTGAAGGTGACCACAAAAGTCGTCGAATGGGTCCATTCCTTCAATTTCTGACATGACTGTTAGTAAATTTGAAACTATTCTAGTTTCTTCTTGTGGCTCTCTAAAGCTTTTGACCTTGTCAATGCCAAAGGGGATTCACATACTAAAGAATATATGTGAATGAAAGAGTTTAAGGGTTAGTTCTTTTAGTAATTTCTTTCCAAATCATTATGGATGAAACAAAGGGAAATGTTAACTTATCAAACTTCAAAAGAGAAAGGTAAATAAGTGTTATACTATTAGTTTATCATTAAAATCATGTTTAACCATAAATGCCGATGGAATCGCTAGACCCCTCTCACTCCTAAAGTGCAAATTGTTTTTACTATGCCACCACACATAGATTCATCTAACAAGGTAAGCTCTAAATAGATCATATAGTCTTAACAATATATTAACCAAGCAAACAAAGGAACCCCCAAAGTAAATGCAAATTTCATAAATCAGTAATAAGACAAGATTAAACCAAACAATAAAGTTAATAATCAAATAAAACAATTGTAATTATGTAATTTAGATGAAAAATAAGGATGTTCACCACGATTCAATTGTGTATAAAATTCAATGTTCAATTTTTTAATCTACTAAGAAAAATCATATAACCATAAGTTAAAAAAAAAATGTTCAATGTGAGTTTTGAATAGATAGATATACCTTTCACTTGTTCGTCTCGACAAAGCTTAGCAGCCAATGTAGTCTTCCCTGATCCACCAATTGCGCACAATCTGATCATACTCACGTTGTCTCTAAACAACTCCATCTTCAATTCTTCAATTCGCACTTCCATTCCAACAGAAAAATTAGGGATTTCAAGAATTGCACACTGATATTCGTTCTGATCCTCATTTCCACTCCCAACACTTGTTTCTATCAAATTCAGTTGATCTAATTTCCTATTCACTTCTTATAAATGGACCAAAACTTGTTTCTGATCTAGGAGATCGATCGATCAAATAGAGTGGGAGATGAGATCTATCGAGGGATACAGATCGATCGAGAAAGAGACTGTGAGAGATAGATAGAGAGGTCAATCGACTGATGGAGTGGTCGATCGATCGAGAAAACGAATGAAAAAACGAGGTCGATCGATCGAGAGAGTCACTGTGAGAAAGTTAGAGACCGTGAGAGGCGATCAATCGATCAATGACTGTGATAGAGATTGTGAGAGAGAGAGACCGTAAGAGGCAATCGATCGATTGATGACTGTGAGAGAGAGAGACGATCGATCGATGACTGTGAGAGAGAGAGACGATCGATCGATGAGAGACTGTGAGAGACGATCGATCGATGAGAGAGTGAGAGAGGCAAAGAAACAGTGAGAGAGGGAGAGAAACAATGAGAGGCATATTATAAATTAGGTATAAAACGTCGTCCACGGGCCGCGGATTTTGGATTTTAAAATTCGACGGGCCAGGCCCAACAAATTTTTTAATGCAAATTTGGGATTTTCACGTAGTGATTCACTCCCAAACGAACAGTACACTACGGAACCTGCCTTGTGTTTACCAAGCCACTTATCCCACCGTTGTTCCAACGGAGTTGTTAGTGGGTCCGAAAAGACAGGCCCAGCTAAAAACATTGGCTTGCAATATTGGGTTTTGAGGTAATCATAGAAAGGTCCCTCGATCTCTCGGCATGCTCTGAATGAAATTGCAGTGCATTCTGAAAAGGATATCATGTGACGCTTCTCATATGCCATCCCATCACCAAACTCTTCTTCACCATCACAACGAATCAAGCTACGGACTTAATGGAGTCGGAGCTTGACAGTGGAAGGTGGAAAGCCTTTAGGTTGTTGCATGAGTAGGACCTCTACTGGATGATTTTCCTCATTTTGTACACGAACAGGAACTAGGCAATAAGCAATAATTATCATGCTGGGGATGTGGTAATAAACAGACTTGATGCCGAGTCGGTTAGTTAATAAGGAATCCAGTAGGCGACATCAAAGAACACTAAATCAGGCTTTAGATCACGCAAAGAACCTTCAATATCGTTCTGGGTGCGGTCCAGGGCTTTAGCGATGAGGGGAATCATATTGGGTGGAATATCATTGGTGGTCTCTGCACCTTTTACAAGTCCATCTACATGAGGGATCGCAACGGGGATAAACTGGATGAGATCCGGGTGAAGGTTGAAAGGTTCTATTTTGGATTGGGTTTTACATGGTATAAAGAAGGAGATTCGATGACCCCTTTGAGCCAGTTTATTGGCTAGACGAAATAAAAAAATAATATGGCCCATCGCCAACCATGGGTACATAGCTACATGAAGTATTCCAGACATTGTTGATAGCTGAGTCGACTGGTTCTAGTAAATAATTAACAACTCTCCTATCCCCTCTCCTCTCCTCAGACAAGGTAATGGGACAAAATGACTGGAAGGGACTTTTATGGACCATTTAAGTCCCACGTGATGAACATTCACCAATTAAGAATCTTTTGAAGATTTTTTTAAGAAAAAAAAAAATACTTGAAATCCCTTTTTAACAATTTTATAAATTAAGTTGTTTAATCTAAATTATAAAAATATACTCCATCAAATGAAAAACTTTATCAATTTATTTGATTGTTAATATTTTATTAATTTAGATCTTTTATTTATTTATTATTATATAAGAGATGACCATAGTTTAGGGGCATGTCATTAAATTTAAAACATAAGATCACTTCCAATATTCTCAAATAAACATGTTTCTTTAATATTCAAAATTTGTTGAGGTTTAAGGAAACATGCTTACCTAATCATAAGGTGGGATTTGTCTCTACCCTTGTTTTTCTTATCTTATGTTGACAAAAATATTTAATTCATTGACAAATTTATTATTTTTATAAACTCGATCCATATTATAAAATAATGTATAATTCATTTTAAATCTTCAACAAGTCAATGTGATGATTGACATACATGCTCACCATCTTGCCTAATTGCCTACAAGATTGTCACATGTTACCTCAATCAAATTGGTCTTGGACAAAGTTCTAAAACCGTGGTGTAAATCTTGTTACTACATATTTTCATATAGAGTTGTGCTAGAGTGACTCAAGATTGGATCTCATATCGCATATCTTGACATGAAAGTGGATAGGAACCATAGATGCTTTTTCACTCATATCCTGAGATAGGTTGAAGGTATCATATTAACTCACTTATTTATATAAAAGCATATATTCATCAATTGTGTGTTGGATGGGTAAAAATACAAAACTAATCATGACAAAATTCTACTCCTCGAGATTATCTTAATCTGAGTAGGAGTAGATCTAATACAAGATAATTTAGTATGAATAAGGATAGGATATTAATTCATGAGAGATATATTTAACTACTTCTATAGGACGGTTTGTCTTATTATATGGGATGTCAATTGAAAAACGTAACTGATTGTAAGAATCTCAAAAATGGACAATCATGGAGCCTTGAGATTCTAAAAAATTCATGAAAGAGGCATAAGAAAATTACCTAATTAGATTTTAAACTAGATCCATTAATATAAGAAAAAAAAAGAAGAGAGACCTAACTATTTAAAATATTATTTTATTGAAGATTTATTTTTCTTTAAATATCAGATACTCTTTGATAGATATTCACATTAGTGCCTGACGACTAACTACAAAATTCTTTCAAAATATAAATTGGTCCAGCCAAATTAAGCCAAGGTCCATCCAATATATGATCATATTTTTTATATATTTATTGGTTTGGTTCTTAAAACATTGTATTAAGATAAATCATTCAACTTTTTATTAATATTTTGAAAATGATCGAGGAGTAATGTAGATTAATGAAAAAACAAACGTGTAAACTCAACCATTAAAATATGAAATTAGGGATGCTTGAGATAAATATATCATGTATGGGTCCCGTTCAGCAACAAACATTTTGGCAAAACATTGGTTAGAGGTTTTGGAATGGGCTGATTTTTGGTGAGGATGATCTCTACGATGATGAGATCATCCTCATAAAAAATCAGCCCATTCCAAAATTTCTAACTCCAGTTTACAAGTTAAAAAATCGTGGATCATTCATTTTTTGTAAATCATTTTTGATGGGGTTAAAAGTTTTGGAATGAGCTGATTTTTGATGATGATGATTTCCTCACCGTAGAGATCATTCTCATAAAAAATCAAGTCATTCCAAAATTTCTAACCCATGTTTTGAAAAATATTTGTTAATGAACATTTCCCATCATGTATCTTTAAGACAAATCTTGACTGTGGCTCTATTTTCCTGAAGTGCCCTGTAGCGCTTATGAAAGTGTCACATCACCGACAAACTTACATTTCACCTTTAAAAAGTGTTTGAAAATTGTAGACCTCAAAAGAAGAGCTACAGCGTGCTACATGAAAATATGGCTACAGAGTATCCGATCCCAAGAGAGGGAATTATGAAAATATCAATACTCAACAGAAAACAAAGAGTCGTTTGAAACTGACTTCCTCCAACACTTCACTCAACACTGTACTGATGTGGCAGTGTACAGGGAATAATAGATTTTCTTTTTCATGACCACCATCACATCATCACAGTATTGATTCCAGTGCTCAAAAAGTCATTTCAGCATTTTTCAAAAAAATAAATTGGCAAAGTAACAAATTATAAGAGAGAGATTAAGCCATAAAAACACCTATAATAATTGAGAAAACAACATCTTGGAAAGGTAACAAAGTGTAACTTTTGGCTAAAAAGATTCTAGACTAAGCTACGTGAAGTATTCGAGACATTAATTGTTGATAGCTGCGTCGACTGGTTCTAGTCAATAATTAACAACTCTCCTCTCCTCGGACAAGGTAATGGAAAGATTCTATATAGAGGCGAAGCCAGGCTTTTCTTGTAGTGGGGCCAACAAAAACATAATTGAAGGAAGGGTGGGCCCAAAATTGGAGGTAGGTGAGGATGCAAAAATATAATTGAGGTGAGGGTGGGCCCAAAATTTGGAAGGGAGGTGAGGGTGGTCCCAAATTTGGAGATAATTGAGGTGAGGATGCAAAAATATAATTTAGGGGGGGGATTGGAGGTAGGTAAGGGTGGGGGGGTAAATGGGGCATGTACTTAGTTGAAAATATAGGGGTGTCTTAAAGTTCGTTGGGGACATTTGCCCCCCACTAGTTACATACTAGCTCCGTCCCTGATTATATATAGTATTTAAAGGGGTTGGGTAGTGAAAGCGCCCTCGATCCGCGGGGTGCGCGGATCCGCTTTTGACCCTTGAGGTTTGGGAGTCGCCACCTAGTTATTACGGTCTAGGAACCAAACTGACTCTAAAATGGATAAAAATTAATCTACTACAGAAAATCCGAATCCGGGGATCATGTTACGGAGTTGGAAGGTGTTAGGCACCAACCCCGCCCGGCCATTGCCGGTCTCTACTTATCCCAAATAAAGTTACATCGCTAATGACAAACCTAGATTAAAAAAATAATAAAAA
Organism: Akebia trifoliata; assembly: GCF_017979445.1. Taxonomy (NCBI): domain Eukaryota; kingdom Viridiplantae; phylum Streptophyta; class Magnoliopsida; order Ranunculales; family Lardizabalaceae; genus Akebia; species Akebia trifoliata. The sequence goes on along the minus strand of NC_141385.1, from coordinate 42,222,149 downwards.
AAAACTTACCTTCGATCTGCAAAAATGCTATTCCCTCAGATCTGGTGAGAATGGCTCCTTGTACCGTATTCCTTACTTCGTTCTATCTCCGGATCCGATTCCTGATCTCCGAGGTAAGGTATCTCCTTCTTGGATCTGGGTGCTTCGAATTTGTTGTGGATTTTTGGGACGTTTTTGAGAGGTTTTTGGGTGTTTTTGAGGCTAAAATCGGAGTAGGGGTATTAGGGAAGGAGTTGGGGCTCCAAAATTAGGGTTTTGGGGAGGCTATGGAGGCTTCTTTACCTACTTTTCCTAGGGTTTTTTCTTTGATCCGAAAATAGGGTGTGGAGGCTCCTATTTATAAAGTTTTTTAGAAGCATTAGGGTTTGATTAGGGTTTCTTTTAGGGTTTCAATTAGGGTTTTGACTTAGTCTTTAGGGTTTTAGGGTTTTGACTTTAGTCTTATGAGATTGACTTGATTAGTTTAGATTAGGGTTTTGATTTAGGGTTTTGACCTTAGTCTTATGAGATTGACTCGATTAGTTTAGATTAGGGTTTTGATTTAGGGTTTTGACCTTAGTCTTATGAGATTGACTCGATTAGTTTAGATTAGGGTTTTGATTTAGGATTTTGACTTTAGTCTTATGAGATTGACTTTAATACTTGACTCTAGTCTTACTTAATTGACTTTAATTTTGACTTTAGTCTTATTTGATTGACTTTAATATCTTGACCTTAGTCTTGCTTGATTGACTTTAAATTTTTGGAGAACCCCCCTCTATTATATCTTTAATTCTTTGGACCCCTAAATGGAGGGGTCTTTAAAGAAATATCTTGCGAACCCTCAACAATTTTGCTTGAAAACCTGATTGATAAATTTTTTGGTTTAAATTTTAATAATTAATTTCATTAATGTTTCACTTTACATTATTTAATGATTTATTTATTAATTTCGAAAATTTTAATTATTAAAATTGTGAAATTACCATTTTGCCCTCGGAGAGGATTTTTTACGTTTTAAGTCGTTTTTCAATGTTCCAGGATGTTTTGAAATCAGTTTTTCGTAAGGAATTCAATGGGAATGTTGGTTTTTGTCTTTTTTGAAATTTTTTGTGTGAAATGGTCGTGAATTTTATGAGGGGTATTTTCGTAATTTTGTCAAATTTTGTGAAAATTGGCAAAATGATTTATTTGGTTTCGATTTGTCGTTTTATGTATTTGAACAGATTTTTCTAAGCGTAATGTAGGCTCTAAGGTTGTTTTGATGTTAGGGGTATTTTGGTAATTTGATCATTTTTAGTGATTTTTATCGTGAAACTTCTTTTTTGGCTTGCAGGATGATGATTTCTATGTTTCTGGGGTAGTATTTTCCTAGCGTAGCGTGGTTTCTAAGTTTTGTCAGTTCGAGATACCACATCCGAATTTCTGAAACATATCTGGTAACAAAATAAAGCATTGGAATAGACATCCATCATTGGGAACCTTTGCGATCGGGTTGACGACTTGATTAATCAGGCGGATACAAAAATGGGGTGTCTACAGGTAGGGTTGTTCCCACATTAAAGAATGGGACGATGACTGTAATGGACTCTTTATTGAGAATATGCACCGATTAATCCCCTAGAAAAGAATATGGACCATTTAAGTCCCAGGTTATAAAACATTCTCTTATTAAGAATCGTTTGAAGATTTTTTAAAGAAAAATACTTGAAATACCCTTTTAACAACTTTATAAAGTTGTTTTTATCTAAATTCTAAAAATATACCCGGTCAAATAAAAACTTTACCAATTTATTTGGTTATTAATATTTTTTTGCAAATAAAAAATAAGTATTTTTATTTATTAAAATCTATTTATAAATTCAATATAATTTTATTTGACTTATTTAAGTAAACTTGCTAATTTTTTAGTTGAATCAATTCGATGAACATTCAAGTTGGGTTTTAAAATAATGTTTTAATTATTTAAAATTATTTATATTTTTAATAAATCTAATATTCATAGATCAAATTAGTTTGATGATGATGATAATCATACTCATTTCCCTTATCATCATCATCTATGTAAGTCAAAAAATCACTAGTTTTGGGAAGAGAAAGCAAGGATTTTTTTTAATGTTTATTAATTTAGATCTTTTTTTATTGTTATATAGGAGATGACCAAAGTCAAGGGGCATGTCAATAAATTTAAAACATAGGATTACTTCCAATATTCTCAAATAAACATGTTTCTTTAAACTTCAAAATTCATTGAAAGGGTAATTACGACATTTTCACTTCAAAAATCTTTTTTAGGCTAATATTTGATAAAATAAGTATTAAAGAGTCCATATTTGTTAGGTAGGAACTTTTTAGTACATATTTCCAAAAAATAGTTCTTTGGGGTAATTGTCCCTTAAATTTATTAAAAAATATAAATAATTTTAAATAATTAAAACATTATTTTAAAACTCGACTTGAATGTTCATCGAATTGATTCAATTAAAAAATTAGCAAGTCTGTTTAAGATGAATGTAATGATAATTGTGTCCTTAATTTCTAATATTAATAAAGTTAATTATTTTGTTTATGTGCTTGGGTCTTTTAATGTGTGTCATGATAGATTAGGTCATGTGAATTTTAATGCCTTGCATATATTAATAAATTTATATTTATTGCATAAATTTCATATTGACCTAAATCATAAGTTTGAAGCATGTGTGGAGACTAAATTGACTAAAATAACCTTTCATTTCGTTGAAAGGAGCACTAAACTTTTAGAGTTAACTCATAATGATATATATGATTTAAAATTTGTACAAATCAGAGGTGGTGAAAAATATTTTGTTACCTTTGTTGATGATTGCACAAGATATTGTTATGTGTATTTGCTAAAGAGTAAAAACGAAGCCTTAGAAATGTTTAAGCATTATAACAATGAAGTTGAGAATTAACTTAGCAAAAAGATAAATGTAATAAGAAGCAATAGAAGTGGTAAATACGAAATACTTGTTGGTGAGTTCTGTATAGAACAAGGTACTATTCACCAAACTATCGTTCCTTATTCACCTCAATATAATGGTGTTGTTAAACACAAAAATCGGACCTTAAAGGAAATGATGAATGTCATGTTGATAAGTTATAATTTACCTCAAAATTTGTGGGGAAAACAAATTTTTTCGCAAATCACATTCTTAACAAAAATCCTCAAAAGAAAAAAGACCAAACTCCATATGAGTTATGGAAATGATGAAGATCATCATATAAATATTTAAAAGTGTGGGGGTGTTTAGTTAAAGTAATGGTCATACCATTCAAAATGTTAAGATACAACAAAAAGTCCTTAATTGTTTATTCATTGGTTATGCGTATAATAGTAGTGCATATCGATTCCTTGTGCACAAATCTGACGTTTCTAATATTCATGTTAATACCATTATTGAGTTAAAGAATGCTTCAATTTTTAGGACATGTTACCTTATAAAAGAACTCATGGTACTGCAAATAGTAGTTCTCAAGAGAATATTGATAAAAATCTATAGAAAATGAGGATGAACCTAGACGTAGTAAGAGAGTTAAAGTAATTAAGTCATTTGGACCTGATTTTTTTACTTATTTGTTAGAAAATGAGCTTCAAAATTATAAGGAAGCAATGACAACTCCTGAAACTCCATTTTGAAAAGAGGTTATTAATAGTGAAGTTGAATTCATTTGATAAAATAACACATAGGAGCTAGTGAATCTTCCACCGGATAATAAAGCTACAAATGGATATTCAAAAGAAAATTAAAACTTGATGGAACAATTGATAAGTTTAAGGCTAGATTAGTAGTAAATGGCTTTAAAAAAAGAAGACATGAACTTCTTTGATACATTCATAATTACCAGGATAACATCCATTAAAATGTTAACAGTAATTGCTGCATTGCATGAGCTTAAAATTCATCAAATGGACGTTAAAAAAACTTTCTTAAATGGTAAATAAAAAGAAGAAGCATATATGAAACAACCCAAAGGATTTATCATTCTTAGATAAGAAAAGAAAGTGTGTAGACTTATTAAGTCTTTTTTTGGATTGAAGTAAGCACCAAAGCAATGACATATAAAATTTGACAATGAAATGTTGTCAACTGGCTTCAAGACCAATGAATGCCATAAATGTGTATATGCCAAGAGCACACAAGATGGTTATGCAGTTGTGTATCTCTATGTGGATGATATGTTTATTATAGGTAGCAATATTGACATCATTAAAACTATAAAAAAATACTTACTAAAAATTTTGATATAAAAGATTTAGGTGTTGTATATGTTATATTAAAAATAAAGATTTTTAAAACATCTGATAAATTAATATTATCTCAATCACACTATATTGAAAAAATACTATAAAAATTTAATAAATATGGAGATAGTCTAGTAAAAACACTTGTAGATATAAATTTACATCTAGCTAAAAATACTGGTCAAATTATATGTCAGATAGAATATGCTCGTATCATAGGCAGTTTTATATATGTCATGAACTGCACACATCTTGACATAACATACTCAGTTAATAAACTTAGTAGATTTACAAGTAATTCAGGAAAAGATCATTGGACGACAATAATTAAGATTTTTAGATATCTAAGATACACTTTAAATTGTGGGTTGCACTTTACAAGATATCAAATTTTACTTGAAGGGTATAATAATGCTAATTGGATATTAGACACTAAGGATTTCAAGTCCACTAGTGGATATGTATTTGGAGGTCCAGCCATATTATGAAAATTAAAAAAAAAACATGTATCGTTAGATCCATTGTGGAATCTGAATTTATAGTTTAAGATAAAGTTGGAAAAGAAGTTGAATGGCTTCATAATTTCTTAGAAGATATTCCATGTTGATCAAAACTCGTGCCAACAATATGTATACATTGTGATAGTCAATCAACAATTGGAAATGTACAAAATAACATATATAACGATAAATCTCGACATATTTGTCGAAGACACAATACCGTAAATCAATTACTCTCAAATGAAATAATTTTCATAGATTATATTAAATCGAATGACAACCTTGCAGATTCATTTACTAAAGGTTTGTCGAGAGATAAAATTAACTGCTCATTAAGGGAAATGAGATTAAAGCTTATACTTAAAAAGTCTTCATAGTGGCAACCCAACCTAGTTGACTGGAGATCCCAAGACCTAGGTTCTAAATGGATAACCAAACTGTGTATGATTCAATAATAATACTGGGAAGAAAAGTACTTCCAATCATTCATATGGTGAAACAGTGTTACCTAGAACATGTATTAGAATAAACTATGCTTTTAACGATTACTATAATTTGAAAGTTTAAATAATGTATGGTAGGATATTCTTAATAGGAAATTACATATATGAGTGTCAAAGGGGGGTTACTTCTATTAGAATTTTAGAGGTTAAAATCATCTAGAACACTTATGAAACCAGGAATTGTTCAGTGCTAAAATGAACACAACCGTGAAAATTAATTATATCCAAAAAAGAATTGTGTGAATTCTATTATCTAGGTTTAAAGTCACAAGCTACCTATTTCGATGCAATTATTTTTCAATCATACTCTCTCAAGTGTCTACATTTTCATTTGCATTTTTTTTTCCAGTTAATTTTCATTCATGTGGAGATTGTTGGAATAATGAATGATAAATTAGAGTTTGGGTTCATACCAATAGTTACATGGGTAATTACAAAATCTGTTCAAAATAGTCATGTAGACAGAAAATTGTTAAGAGTTGCAATACATTTTCCAAGAGTTATATATCTCTTAAAAAATATGTATTAAATGTACATTTTCCAAGAGTTATGTACATCTTCAAAGAGGTATATTAAATGTTAGTAGGTGTAGTACCCTTTCCAACAGTCATATCCCTCCATGAATAGGTGTTTAATTCCATGTTTATTCTATTTATAGTCAATCATTCATTGCGTTTTTATAGAATTTTTCTTGATTATTCCTCATATTAGTTTCATAAAAAAAAAAAAGAGTGCAAATCCTAGTTATTTGCTTGTTGTTCTGGTTTGAAGTGCTACTATCACAAGAAGGAGATCGTTATATCTTGATAGACAGTCGCCAAAGATCATGAGCACCAGTGTGGGGCAAATATTATCTTAAGGACATAGAATTAAATTTTAGTTTCGGTTTCATTCATTTTTTTTGTCTATTTTTTCGTATACATCACTGAAAGTGTTATTGAATTTTATTTTAATTCAGGTTCTATTAGGTATTGTTTACTTTTTTTTTTTTCAATAGAGTAAGTATACTGTAATATTTAATAAGAATAACAAAAGACAAGGGAATAGTAGGCTTTTTTGAGAGAGCCGTCAACCACGTGTTACACGAATTGGCTAAGCTCAAATCTATCTAGTAAAATCACCCAAACAGAGTTATAGCTCCACATGGTAAGCTGTTTCTTTCATCATTTCAGTTTTTGACAAGAATTTTGTCTCTAGCACTTGAATTTTGATTATGGGAAATAATTTTATTTACATTGGTTTCTATTCCTAATCAATGAGGGTCACAATATTTTGGCTACTAGAGAATGTTGTTATACTATTTTTGTAAATAAAGTAATGAAGGATCTCTATGGTACATTTGGCAAGCATATTGAGGGTGGTCTCGAACTGTTCTGGTCATGTTCTTGTGCAAAAATTAGCCCGATCATCTCAACCCTTTGTAGGTTTTTTTTTTTTGTTTTTGTTTTTGTTTTTGTTTGGGGTGGGGGGGTATAGGTAGGGCTGTCAACGGATAGGTATCCGATCGGATACTACTATATCCGAATTCGAATCCGAAAAAAAAATAGTAATATTCGAATTCGAATCCGATCGGATATCACTACCCACTATTCGAATTCGCATCCGAAAAAATTATCGGATATCCGAAAATATTCGATTCGAATTTAAATAATAAAAAAATCTTTGATTTTTTACAGTTAATTTACAGGTAAAATAAGAGTTAAATAAAATAAAAAAATTACCTGAAAAATAAGATTTTTTCTGGCAAAAGAACACCCAATTCATCGCTCATCGTATCAATGCATCCTTTAAAGTTATACCATTGATGATCTTGTTTGGAAAATGCTTGGTATACTGAAGTGAAAGTATACAATTACAGACGGCAAGCTCACAAATCTTCTTTCCTCGCAAACTTTCTTCCCTTTAATATCTACCATTGGTCTTGAATTTCAAGCTTATAGTTTCTAATTCTAGTTGAATTGAAGCCCAGGCGCGCCATGGAAATCATTTACAGAGTATTTGCACAGTTGTTTGAGTTGAGAGAGGGAGAGGGGAAGAAAAGTTATCGACCTTGTCTCGTCTTACAGAGAAAAAAAAAGAAACAAAAAGAGATGTCTCGTATTTATGAGAGAGAGAGAGAGAGAGAGAGAGAGAAAAAAAAGGATATATCTTGTCTTTATTTAAGAGAGAGTGTGTGTAAGTGAGTTGTCTTTGTCTCGTCTTTATGAGTGAGACAGAGTGAGTGTAAAGAGAGAGAGAGAGAGGGATTATTTATATATATATATAGGGTCAGGTTCAAACGACAACCATTTCAAAACACATATAGACAACGCGTTTTGTCTTATATGGGCAAAAATGTTTGGAATGGGCTGATTTTTTGGGAGGATGATCTCTGTGGTGAGGAGATCATCCTTGCCAAAAATCAGCTCATTATGAAACTTCTAGACCGTCCAATTTTTGTTGAAAAATTATAGACCGTCCAATTTTTGTAAATCAATTTTGATGGGGTTACAAGTTTTGGAATGGGATGATGTTTTGCCAGGATGATCCCCTCATCACAGAGATCATCCTCACAAAAAATCAGCCCATTCCAAACATTTTTGCCCATATAAGACAAACACGTTGTCTATATGTGTGTCGCAATGTGTGTTGACAGGCCTAGGTATAGGGGAGGTTTTCAATAGGATGAACCTGATTGTTGCATAATTAATAGGCTCTTTGGTAGACTCTCTCTCTCTCTCTCTCTCATATATATATATATATATATATATATATATATATATATATATATATATATATGGGAGGCGTTCGGAGGCATCAGTTTCGTCAGCCATTTTAACAAAAGTTACCCGACCGTTGGATATAATTAAATCGGACGGTCGAGATTGCTTATTACGTTTAAATGATAACTTATAAGTTTTTACTGCGCCATCCCTCATCTTTTGACTTATTAGTGTCACCTCCCTGACTAAAAAACAGCAGAGAGTGATGGAAGGGCCTGATCAAGATGGGTCTGAGAATGGTGATTCGAAGAGGGAAGGGTGGGGACATTGGATGAAGGGTCAGCTCTCTCGGACTCCTTCCGTTTCTTCTAACGCTTATAAACGGTCCGATCTGAGGCTCCTGCTTGGTGTCATGGGTGCTCCTCTCGCACCGGTGCACGTTAGCACCTCTGATCCTCTCCCTCACCTTAGTATCAAAGACACACCCATTGTGAGTCCCCCTTTCTTCCTTTCTCAGTTTCCAAATTTCATCAGTTTTTGACATTTATTTTACCACATTTTCTCGCTCAAAGAAGCTCTCGAGGCTGTTTTTCCACTTTTCCGCGTAAATGGCAATCCAAACAAGTCTTCATTTTCAGAAGCTTTTGTTTTCTTGAGAGTTTTTTCTTTGGTAAAACAATATTTTTTTTGTGCGTTTGGGTAGGTTTGAGTTTCAGAGAAAATGGATTTGTCTATCTTTTTCTTTCTTTTATTTTGTGTGTGTTTTTAGTTTTGGTTTTCTGTAGAGGAATGCTTATTTTGGGTTTTGTTTTAATTTTGTGAATGTTCACATGGAAGCACTGTTCTTTAATTCTTCCCCCAAATTTCTTTAATTCTAAGATGGGTCGTGAGATTGTTGCTATTTCTAGGGAAGCATGTAAATGAGTATCTCTGTGTTGCCTTTATTTGGAGAGCAGAACAAGAAAGTTCTTAAATTTGCATCTTAATGAGATGTTGATGGTTAGAGGAATTGGTGTTGATGGCTAAAAATTGTTTTGTTAGAGTAATGTTAGAGGGCAGAGAGAGAATCATTCTCTGTTTTGAGATTCTTCATTCTCCTTTGATTTACTAAAACCCTGTAAATTAACTCCGTTTTCACTGTGTGGTTACTGTTGCAGGAAACTTCGTCCGCTCAGTATATATTGCAGCAATACACAGCTGCTTCAGGAGGTGTAAAGCTGCAGAACTCCATTCGCAATGCCTATGTCATGGGAAAGGTGAAGATGCTAGCTGCTGAGATCGAGACAGCCACAAAAGTCATGAGAACCCGGAACGCCTCTAGAGCTGCTGAAACGGGTGGGTTCGTTCTATGGAAGATGTCTCCAGACATGTGGTACGTGGAGCTTGCAGGAGCCATTCGTGTTCGTGTTCGTGCTTCGTCGATGGAGTTGCAACGAGAGAGAGGAGGGTTTAACGAGAGAGAGTGAGAGTGAGGAGGTTCGAGGGTTTCGGCGTCGCGAGAGAGAGAGAGAGAGAGGTTTTCGTCGAGGAGTTGCAGCGAGAGAGAGGAGGGTTGTTCGAGACTTTTAGAGAGAACAGATGAGATAGAACAGAGGAGGGTTGTTCGAGACTTTTAGAGAGAACAGACGAGTTCTCTCTGCTGTTTTTCACTCAGGGAGGGGACACTAATAAGTCAAAAGATGAGGGATGGCGCAGTAAAAACCTATAAGTTATCATTTAAACGTAATAAGCACTCTCTGCTGTTTTTTAGTCAGGGAGGTGACACTAATAAGTCAAAAGATGAGGGATGGCGCAGTAAAAACTTATAAGTTATCATTTAAACGTAATAAGCAATCTCGACCGTCCGATTTAATTATATCCAACGGTCGGGTAACTTTTGTTAAAATGGCTGACGAAACTGATGCCTCCGAACGCCTCCCTATATATATATATATATATATATATATAGGGAGCGGATCATGGGACATATGTAAAAACAATGGTTTTTCAAAATATGAGTTAGAGGTTTTGGATTGAGGTGATATTTTGTGAGGATGATCTCGATGATGAGAAGAACATCCTCACAAAAAATCAGCTCAATCTGAAACTTCTAAGTCCATCAAAAGTGGCTTACAAATTATTGGTAAAAAATCGACGGTCCACATTCTAAATCACTTTTGATGGGGTTAGAAGTTTCAGATTGGACTGATGTTTTTTTAGGATGATCTTCTCATCATAGAGATCATCCTAAAAAAATCGGCTTAATTCAAAACTTCTAACCTATATTTTGTAAATTTATTATTATTACATTGTTTTTACACATGTCCTATGATCCGTCTCCATATATATATATATATATATATGGGGGTGGTTCAAGGGCCATACGAGAAAACATATGAAAAAACTTTCGTTTTTCAAAATAAGAGTTAGAGGTTTTGGATTGAGCTGATTTTTTGCAAGGATGGTCACTATGATGAAAAGATCATCCTCACAAAAAATCAGCTCAATCAGAAACTTCTAAATCCATCAAAAGTGATTTACAAATTAGTGATAAAAATTGGTAAAAAATCGACGGTCCACATTCTAAATCACTTTTAATGGGGTTAGAAGTTTCAGATTGGGTTGATTTTTTTTTTTTTTTGGATGATCTTCCCATCATAGAGATCATCCTCACAAAAAATCAGCTCAATCCAAAATTTCTAACTCATATTTTAAATTTTTTTGAAAAACGAAAGTTTTTACATATGTTTTCTCATATGGCCCTTGATTGTTTTTAATAAAATTTTAAAATATAGGTTAGAAATTTTGGATTGAGCTGATTTTTTGTGAGGATGATCTCTATGATGGGAAGATCATCCAAAAAAAAATAAAATCGGCCCAATCTGAAACTTCTAACCCCATTAAAAGTGATTTAGAATGTGGACCGTCGATTTTTTACCAATTTTTATCACTAATTTGTAAATCACTTTTGATGGATTTAGAAGTTTCTGATTGAGCTGATTTTTGTGAGGATGATCTTTTCATTAGTGACCATTCTTGCAAAAAATCAGCTCAATCCAAAACCTCTAACTCTTATTTTGAAAAACGAAAGTTTTTCATATGTCTTCTCATATGGCCCTTGAACCGCCCCAATATATATATATATATAAAACACAACTAAGTTGGAACAGTTGTATGTGATACAAACGTCCAATCATTTACAGTTTTGTGGGTTAGACCTCCCATCAATCATTTATTTCCTTTATTCTTTACCTACTATATTTTCTTTTCTACCCCTTTAATCCATTTTATTATTTTTCATCTTTTACTCTTTTAATCTTAATTTTTTAATAATTTCTCTTAAACTCTATTTTTTCCACTTTTACCCCTTTAACGTGAAAGAAGATGCCTTCTAACTTTACTATATTTTCACTTTTGCCCCTTTAATTCAATTTATTATTTTTCATCTCTTATCTCTTTAATCTTAATTTTTTTTAATAATACCTTTCCATCAAGTTATAGTTTCTTGGGACTGACTTTATTTTATTTGTTCTTCACCTTCTCTAATTATATTATATTTCATTTTTTACCCACTTTATTGTTTTTCATTTTTGACACTTTTAATCTCAATTTTTTTTTTATAATAATAATACCTCTATAACTTTATTTTTTTCGCTTTTACCCCTTAACCCGAGAGATGATAGCTGTGTTATAAGCATGGGTGAACTCTAATATATATATATGGTCAGGATCTCTTGACTCCTAAGAATGACTCATGAAAAAAAACACATGATCCCAACTTTTTAAATGCAAAATCCAATGGATAAGATCTATCCTTGGGATAAGTATCTTTGAGATTTGTATTATCAAAATACTCATAGATCTCAACTATTGGATTTTGCATTTAAAAGGTTGGGATTACGTTTTTTTCATGAGTCATTCTTAGGAGTCAATAGATCCCAATCCTATATATATATATATATGGATGGCGTTATTACGACCACCATTACGACCCCCTTTGCGACACACCATTTTGTCTTACATGGGCAAAAATGTTTGGAATGGGCTGATTTTTTGTGAGGATGATCTCTGTGATGAGGGGATCATCCTGGCAAAAAAATCATCCCATTCCAAAACTTCTAACCCCATCAAAATTGATTTACAAAAATTGGACGGTCTAAAATTTTTTAACTTGTAAACATAGGGCTAGAAGTTTCATAATGAGCTGATTTTTGGCAAGGATGATCTCCACACCATAGAGACCATCCTCACAAAAAATCAGCCCATTCCAAACATTTTCGTCCATATAAGACAAAATGGTGTGTCGCAAAGGGGTCGTAATAACCCAACCCTATATATATATATATATAGGGTTCCGCTCGGCATCAACTATTTGGCCAACACATTTTTTCCTACATGGTTTAGAAGTTTCAGAATGAGATCATCTTCATAAAAAATCAGCCCATTCTAAAACTTCTAAACTATGTAGGAAAAAATGTGTTGGCCAATGAGGAGATCTTTGCAAAAAGTCAGCCCATCCTGAAACTTCTAACCCCATGTTTATGAGTTGAAAAATCGTGAACCATCCATTTTTCGTAAACCACTTTTGATGGGGTTAGAAGTTTCAGAATAAGCTGATTTTTGGTGATGATGATCTCCTCGTCACGCAGATCATCTTCACCAGAAATCAGCCCATTCCAAAACTTCTAACCCATGTAGGACAAATAGTTGGCACCCGAACGGCTCCCATATATATATATATATATATATAAAGGGCTGATTTTTGGCCATGGTAATGTTGATCAATTGGTTAAGTCAAATCGATTGTGAACTTGTGTTTAGTGGTAACCTTGGAATCTTAATTTTTTTTTTCGTATTAAGTATCACTGATTAACTGCATTTATTATTATTCACTTTATTAACAAAATTATTTACAAAAATTTCTGTTGATGCTGGACCATCAGTTGCAAGAAAAAGGACTGATCTATGGAGCATTGATGGGGTTCTGATCTGTAGTGGTTTTTTGGTGGGTATTTTGGTTTATATTTACTTTTAATTGGCTAAACTGGGGGTTGTAATTTTTTTCTGCATATACATCATCCATTAGGTAACTTCTTGAGATACTTTGGCTGTACTTAAAATCTTCAATTACTTTCACCATGAAAGCAATTATTAGAAAGCCACCTTTCCTTTGCAGTTCAAATTTCATTTTATACCAATTGTAGTCTTTATTACATTGTTAACATGAGGTTAGAAGTTTCTGGATGGGCTGATTTTTGTGAGGATGATCTAATCAGCATAGAGATCATTCTCACAAAAAGTCAGTCCATTCTGAGCTTCTTACTCATGTAAGACAAAACACTTTGACTATAATTTTGACTTTTGAACACTACCCCTTATATATATATGGTAGGGATCAAGGGACATATGAAAAAACAATGTAACATTAATAAATTTTCAAAATATGGGTTAGAAGTTTTGGATTGAGCTGATTTTTTATTGGGATGATCTTTATGATGGGAAGATCATCCGAAAAAAAAAATAATTAGTCCAATCTGAAACTTCTAACCCCATTAAAAGTGATTTAGAATGTGGATCATTGATTTTTTGCCAATAATTTGTAAATCACTTTTGATGGATTTAGAAGTTTCAGATTGAGCTGATTTTTTGTGAGGATGATCTTCTCATCATAGTCATCATACTCGCAAAAAATTAACTCAATCAAAAACCTCTAACCCATATTTTGAAAAACCATTGTTTTTTACATATGTCCCTTGAATCGCCCCCAAATATATATATATATATATATATATATATATATATATATATATATATATATATATATATATATATAGGGTTATTAAGACCCCCTATGCAACACACCATTTTGTCTTATATGGGCAAAAATGTTTGGAATGGGCTGATTTTTTGTGAGGATGATCTCTATGGTGAGGAGATCATCCTTGCCAAAAATCAGCTCATTATGAAATTTCTAGCCTCATGTTTTTTAGTTGAAAAATTTTAGACCGTCCAATTTTTGTAAATCAATTTTGATGGGGTTAGAAGTTTTGGAATGAGATGATTTTTTGCCAGGATGATCCCCTCATCACAGAGATCATCCTCAAAAAAAAAAAATCAGCCCATTCCAAACATTTTTGCCCATATAAGACAAAATGGTGTGTCGCAAAGGGGGTCGTAATAACGCCATTCTATATATATATATATATATATATATATATATATATATATATATATATAGAACAGCGTTCCTAAGACTCATATTGGGACTCACATTGCGACACACCGTTTTGTCTTATATGGGCAAAAATATTTGGAATGGGCTGATTTTTTGTGAGGATGATCTCTATGGTGAGGAGATCATCTTTGCCAAAAATCAGCTCATTCTGAAACTTCTAGACTGTCCAATTTTTGTTGAAAAATTTTAGACCGTCCAATTTTTGTAAATCAATTTTGATGGGGTTAGAAGTTTTGGAATGGGATGATTTTTTGCCAGGATGATCCCCTCATCACAGAGATCATCCTCAAAAAAAATCAGCTCATTCCAAACATTTTTGCCCATATAAGACAAAACGGTGTGTAGCAATGTGAGTCCCAATATGAGTCTTAGGAACGTGACCCATATATATATATATATATATATATATATAGGAGCGGTTTAGCAACGCTAAAGTTTGCCAAAATTTTTTCAAAACATGGGTTAGAAGTTTTGGAATAACTGATTTTTGTGAGGATGATCTCTATGATGAGATCATCCTCACCGAAAATCAGCCTATTCCAAAACTTCTAATCCCATCAAAAGTGATTTACAAAAATTTGACGGTCCACGATTATTTAATTTGTAAATTAGGGTTAGAAATTTCAAAATGAGCTGATTTTTGGAAATGATGATCTCTTCATCGTAAAGATCATCCTCACAAAAAATCAACTCGTTCCAAAGCTTCTAACCCATGTTTTGAAAAAGGTTTGGCAAACTTTAGGGCCGTTGAACCGCTCCCCATATATATATATGTGTGTGTGTGTGTGGCTACTGGGCACGTAAATTTCAAATTAAAATTCAACGGTGAAAGATAACTCTTTTTTTTTTATTTAAAATTCATAGAATTTTGTCATCTACAATACTGTGGTATTGGATCATGGAGTCACTTTTTGCTTACAGACTCCTTGGTGCTTGCTATTTCAAGCATACAAGGGTAGTTTTATAACTAATAGGGATACTTTTATAAATTAGGAATGCAATTCGATACACATAGGTACTTTTGATTGGTGGATCCTAGATTTTCTTTTAATGCCACAAGGTGATCTAATGAGTCTTTTTTTGCTCGCAGAATTGTTGCTCACATACTCGTCAGTGTTTACCACGTTAAGCATACAATGGTAATTTTGTAAATTAGGAAATCCATTCAATACACGTGGGTATACGTGATTGGTGGATCTTAGATTTATGAGTAATTTAAATATTTTTCGTAATGTAATGAGGAAATTTCGTTTTTTCACTATGGGCGGTAAAGAGAGTTCTCCTCTTATTGCTTATGACATCAGTGTTACATGTCACAATGGTGTTGCGCTGCGAGCAAACAATCACTCGGATTAAAATGAAAATGATGAGGTGACACAGGATATGTACTGCGATTTGTCACAATTCTGATGTGGGATGTGCACATAATTGAAAATGTGTTCCCACGCAATACGAGGAAAGATCATCTATGGTTATGTACACATCTCCACGTCAGAATTGTGAGAATTGCAGTAAATCCTGTGTCACCCCAGCACGACTCGGGTTAAAATTACCCTAACAAAGTTTGACAGAATAACTCAAAAACTCACTTACGTGGCATGTGCAAGAATCATAGATTTTTTCTCCTCGGGATACACAACTGCACAGATTTACGGGGATGTACAGCTGTGGATCCCAAGGGAAAAATCTAGCCACGTCAGTGAGTTTTCTAGTTATTCTATTAGAGTCGAGTTAGAAAATCATTACACAAGTTTATTTTGAATAAATTGAAAAACAAACATTTCCTTGACTAAAAGATAAACAAACAATTGAACGATGACACTCACAATTTGGAAAATCATAGATGTTCCAAAATAGAATTATTACACGACGATGGACTTGGACGATGGATTGGAACCCATATATATAATAATGGGACTTGGACGATGTAGCACTGAAACACACACACACACACAATTAGCTTGAGCAGAGATCTTGCAAGTTCTTGATAAAACTATCAATGTATGAAGATTCAAAGCCGTCACTTAACAAAATCCCCCTCAACTTAGCATGATTAGCTCTCACTTCTCTGCCTACTTGGCTTTCTTCATCCATCACCAACTTAATTGCTTTGCACACACTCTCCCTTGTAAACAACCCATCCTCTTCTCCCTTCTCAACCTCCACTCCAACCTTGAGATCCCCACTCAGTAGCCTTGCTTGAAGAATTTGATCCCCTGAATTTGGCAACAACACCAGTTGGCATTCATTCGTCAAGGCCTCAGATATGGATCCTGCCCCACAATGGGTTACAAAACATCCCACTGATGGGTGCGCTAGTATCAATTGCTGCTGCATCCATTCACTGGTGATCACACCTCTTCCTTCCACCCTATTTTCGAACCCCTTTGGCAACGCGTCTTTAATATTATCAACTCCTTGTGGTGGTTTTAAAGCCATCAAGAATGGCAAACCCATTAACTCAAAACCAAGTAACAATTCCTCAAACTGATCCTTGTTCATCGCACATTCACTCCCAAATGAACAATACACTACAGAACCTGCCTTGTGTTTACCAAGCCACTTATCCCACTGTTGTTCCAACGGGGTTGTTAGTGGGTCCGAAAAGACAGGCCCAGATAAAAACATTGGCTTGCAATATTGGGTTTTGAGGTAATCATAGAAAGGTCCATCGATCTCTCGGCATGCTCTGAATGAAATTCCAGTGCATTCTGAAAAGGATATCATGTGACGCTTCTCGTATGAGATCCCATCACCAAAGTCTTCTCCACCATCACAACCAATCAAGCTACGGACTTCATGGAGTCGGAACTTGACAGTGGAAGGTGGAAAGCCTTTAGGTTGTTGCATGAGTTGGACCTCTAATGGATGATTTTCCTCATTTTGTCCGCGAGCAGGGACTAGTAAATAAGCAAGATATGCCACGCCGGGGATGTAATAATAAACAGACTTGATGCCAAGTCGGTTTGTTAAAGTAGGAATCCAGTAGGCGACATCAAAGAACACTAAATCAGGCTTTAGATCACGCAAATAAGCTTCGATATCGTTCTGGGTGCGGTCCATGGCTTTAGCGAGGAGGGAAATCATATAGGATGGAATATCTTTGGTGGTCTCTGCACCTTGTACAAGTCCATCGACATGAGGGATCACAACTGGGATAAACTGGATGAGATCCGGGTGTAGGTTGAAAGGTTCTATTTTGGATTGGGTTTTACATGGTATAAAGAAGGAGATTCGATGACCCCTTTGAGCCAGTTTCACGGCTAGACGAAAGAAAGCAGTAATATGGCCCATCGCCAACCATGGGTACATAGCTACATGAAGTATTCCAGACATTGTTGATAGCTGAGTCGACTGGTTCTAGTAAATAATTAACAACTCTCCTCTCCTCTCCTGTCCTCAGACAAGGTAATGGAAAGATTACATATATATGTGATCCTGTATTTAGAGGGGTTAGGTAGGGTTGTTCGCACACATTAAGGAATGGACCACTGACTGTAAGGGACTCTTCATGGGTACATAGCTACATGAAGTATTCCAGACATAGTTGATAGCTGAGTCGACTGGTTCTAGTAAATAATTAACGACTCTCCTCTCCTCAGACAAGGTTATGGAAAGATTACATATATATATATATATGTGATCCCACACATTAAGGAATGGGCCAACGACTGAAAGGGACTCTTCGTGGACCATTTAAATCCCCACCTGATAAACATTCACCAATAAAGAATCTTTTGAAGATTTTTTTAAGAAAAAAAAAATACTTGAAGTACATTTTGAACAATTTATAAATTAAGTTCTTTAAACTAAATTATAAAAATATACCCGACAAAATAAAAAACTTTACCAATTTATGTGGTTGTTAATGTTTTATTAATTTAGATCTTTTTATTTATTTATTATTATATAAGAGATGATCATAGTTTAAGGGCATGTCATTAAATTTAAAATATAAGATTACTTCCGATATTCTCAAATAAATGTGTTTCTTTAAGATTCAAAATTTGTTGGGGTTTAAAGAAACGTGTTTACCTTATCATAAGGTGGGATTTGTCTCTACCCTTGGTCTTATCTTATGTTGACAATAATATTTAATTCATTGACAAATTTATAATTTTTATAAACTCGATCGATATTATAAAATAATGTATAACTCATTTTAAATCTTCAACAAGTCAATGTGATGATTGACATACATACTCTCCTTAGACAAGGCAATGGGACAAGGACTCGAAGGGGCTTTTATGGACCATTTAAGTCCCACGTGATGTATATTCACCAATTAAGAATCTTTTGAAGATTTTTTTTTCTAAGTCCCACGTGATGAACATTCACCAATTAAGAATCTTTTGAAGATTTTTTTAAGAAAAAAAAAATACTTGAAATACCTTTTGAACAATTTTATAAATTAAGTTGTTTAATCTAAATTATAAAAATATACCCGATCAAATAAAAAACTTTATCAATTTATTTGATTGTTAATGTTTTATTAATTTAGATCTTTTTTTTATTTATTATTATATAAGAGATGACCATAGTTTAGGGACATGTCATTAAATTTAAAACATAAGATTACTCCCAATATTCTCAAATAAACATGTTTCTTTAAAACTCAAAATTCATTGAGGTTTAAAGAAACATGTTTACCTAATCATAAGGTGGGATTTGTCTCTACCCTTGTTGTTCTTATCTTATGTTGACAAAAATATTTAATTCATTGACAAATTTATTATTTTTATAAACTCAATCGATATTATAAAATAATGTATAATTCATTTTAAATCTTCAACAAGTCAATGTGATGATTGACATACATACTTACCATCTTGCCTAATTGCCTACAAGATTGTCACATGTTTCCTCAATCAAATTGGTCTTGGACGAGTTCTAAAACTGTGGTGTAAATCTTGTTACTACATATTTTCATATAGAGTTGTGCTGGAGTGACCTCAAGATTGGACCTCATACCGCACATGTTGACATGAAAGTGGATAGGAACCATAGATGCTTTTTCAGTCATGTCCTGAGATAGGTTGAAGGTATCATATTAACCCACTTAATTGTATAAAAGCATATGTTCATCAATTGTGTGTTGGACGGGTAAAAATACAAAACTAATCATGAAGAAATTCTACTCCTCGAAATTATCTCAATCGGAGTAGGAGTAGATCTAGCACAAGATAATTTAGTAAGAATAGGGACAGGATATTAATTCATGAGAGATATATTTAACTACCTCTACAGGACGGTCTGTCTTCTTATATGGGATGTCAATTTAAAAACGTAACTGGTTGTAAGAATCTCAAAAATGGACAATCATGGAGCCTCGAGATTCTGAAAAATTCGTGAAAGAGGCATAAGAAAATTACCTAATTAGATTTTAAAGTAGGTCCATTAATATAAGAAAGAAAAAAAAAAAGAGGAGAGACTTAACTATTTAAAATATTATTTTACTGAAGATTTATTCTTCTTTAAACATCAGATACTCTTTGATAGATATTCACATTAGTACTTGACGACTAACTACAAAATTCTTAAAAAATGTAAATTGGTCCAGCCAAATTAAGCCAAGGTCCATCCAATATATGATCATATTTTTTATATATTCATTGGTTTGGTTCTTAAAACATTGTACTAAGATAAATCATTCAACTTTTTATTAATATTTTGAAAATGATCGAGGAGTAGTGTAGATTAATGAAAAAACAAACGTGTAAACTCAACCATTAAAATATGAAATTAGGGATGGTTGAGATAAATATATCATGTATCTTTAAGAAAAATCTTGACTGTAGCTCTATTTTCCTGAAGTGCCCTGTAGCGCTCTTAGACGATTATGAAAGTGTCACATCACCGACAAACTTACATGTCACCGTTGAAAAGTGTTTGAAAATTGTAGACAGTAAAAGAAGAGCTACAAGGTGCTACATGAAAATATGGCTACAGAGTATCCGATCCCAAAAGAGGGAATTATGAAAATATCAATACTAAATAGAAAAAAAAGAGTCTTTTGAAACTAACTTCCTTCGACACTACACTCAACACTGTACTGATGTGGCAGTGAACAAAGAATAATAGATTTTCTTTTTCATGACCACCACCATCACATCATCACAGTGTTGATTCCAGTGCCCAAGGAAGTCATTTCAGCATTTTTCAAAAAAATAAATTGGCAAAGTAACAAATTATAAGAGAGAGATTAAGCCATAAAAACACCAATAATAATTGAGAAAATAACATCTTGGAAAGGTAACAAAGTGTAACTTTTGGCTAAAAAGGTTCTAGACTAAGGTGTTGTTTGTTAAACTGAAAAAAATAAGTGTTGAATAGCATTAAGCGCTGAAACTTATAAGCGCTGAATTTAAGTGCTGAATAAGTTGTTTGTTTAGATGTTGAATCATGTTTGTTACACATTGCTGAAACTGATAAATTGTCTTTGTTACCCTTGCAATCATATTATACATTTTTTGCATGTTTCAAATGCCTATTTCTTATCAAACACAATAAAATATATTATTTTTTTATAAAATTAAAATACAATTTATTTTTAAATAATAAATAATACTCAAATATTTAATTTATAAATAATAATTTCTATTTATAAAAGCCCACAAATTTCAAATTAAAAATAATAATGTCATAAAAGTCACCAAAATTTGAAATCAACATTAAAAGAATTTAATTTTGGATGAATATTTTTCGATAGAAATAAAAGATGTGTAATTATAAAAGCACCTTATGAATTAATAAAGGCAACCCACACCATAGCCAATTTTTTTTTTTATATGGATTAAAGTTTTTGGAATGAGCAAATTTTTAGTGAGGATGGTCTATATGGTCTAGAAATCATCATCACCAAAAATTAGTCTATTTTGAAATTTCTAACTCGTCAAAGATAGTTTTCAAAAAAAAAAAAAAAAAGGAAGATTTACGATTCTTGAACTTGTTTTGATAGGGTTAGAAGTTTTAGGATGTGCTGATTTTTGGTGAGGATGATCTCCTCATTGTAGAGATCATCCTCATCAAAAATCAACTTATTCCAAAACTTTAACCCATATAAGACAAAATAATTTAGCTATGGTTTGGGTTTATTAATTTGTGGGATGCTTATATACTTATAAGGAGATCATCCTCACCAAAAATCAACTCATTTAAAAAATTTTAACCCATATAAGACAAAATAATTTAGCCATGGTGTGGGTTTATTAATTTGTGGGGTGCTTATATACTTATCCATGGGATATAAAAGGTAATATCCTTTTAAGAATAAGGGCATACTTGTCCATGCTCAAAAAAATGAAGGGCATACTTGTCCGTGTTGAAAAAAACGAAGTGTTTATCGCTTCAGCACTTTTTTTCAGCATCAAAATAGTGCTGAATTTTTTTCACTTATTTTCAGCCATAAGCACTGAAAATATAGAGTAAACAAACGTGCTATTTTGACAAAAAATGTTGAATTTAATTTTTTTCAGCAATAAGTACTGAAAAATAGCGCAAACAAACACTACCTAAGCTACATGAAGTATTCGAGACATTAATTGTTGATAGTTGCGTCGACTGGTTCTAGTCAATAATTAACAACTCTCCTCTCCTCACACAAGGTAATGGAAAGATTCTATATAGGGGCAAAGCCAGGATTTTCTTGTAGTGGGGCCAACAAAAATATAATTGAAGGGAGGGTGGGCCCAAAATTGGAGGGAGGTGAGGGTGGTCCTAAAATTGGAGATGATTGAGGTGAGGGTGGTCCCAAAATTTGCAGAGGTCCCAAAATTTGGAAAATTGGAGATAATTGAGGTGAGTGTGGTCCCAAAATTTGGAGGGAGGTGAGGGTGGTCCCAAAATTGGAGATAATTGAGGTGAGGATGCAAAAATATAATTAAGGGGAGGGGGGGCCCAAAATTGGAGGTAGGTGAGGATGCAAAAATATAATTGAGGGGAGGGGGGGCCCAAAATTGGAGGTAGGTGAGGATGCCGGTGGTCCCAAAATTCGAGGTAGGTGAGGTGAGGGTGCAAAAATATAATTGAGGGGAGGGGGGGCCCAAAATTGGAGGTAGGTGAGGGTGCGGGGGTAAATGGGGCATGTACTTAGTTGAAAATATAGGGGTGTCTTAAAGTTCGTTGGGGACAATTGCCCCCAGTACACTATGTGAAAAAGGCCCATATTTGATGGTCTTAGGTCGTCAAATTTTAAGAAATTTGGCGGACACTCCCGTCAAATATGCCCGTCAAATATTTTCTTGTAGAATTTTTTTTTTGACGGCCCTGGTCTATCGAATTATTGGAGAATGGACTTCAAAAAAAAAAAAAAAATCCATAGAGTATGACCATCAAATTTGGAGGTTTAACAAACTATAGCACGGTCCTCTAATTCACCAATGACAATGAACGAAATAATAAAAAAAAAATTAGAAAAAGAAAAAACAAAAGAAAAATCATAAAACAAGTTCCAAATTAAACTAAATAACCCAAAATTAATATACATGTAAACCTCTTTGTTAAGATCGAAAATTATGTCGAAGCTACAAATAACTGACAATAATTAAACAAAATAAGACCAAATGATATTGAAATTACTGGATCGACAACTTCTTTGGTAGAGGTCGGTGTTGTTATCGTTGTAAATTGGGGAATGAACCCTTGTGCTTCACGTGCCACTTTTTCCTTGGCCTTTTTCGCCCTTTCCAGCACATCCTCCTGCATGCAGCATTTCATTAATCATTTTCCCTATATTGCATCCATCGATAAGTAAAAACCATTCAAAGGGGAAGAACTATAACTACTTACTAAAAGAAAAAAAAGAAAAAAAAGAACGAGAACGGGAAGCATGATAGGCAACCAGGTTAATTAGATTACTATTACATCAGTGGGGAGGGGGTACATAGAAAGTGAAGCTCTCGAACACAATGGTAGACTCAAAATTACCTAAAGTTGATACGTTTAAGCTGATTTTAGGTAAATGGCACAAAAATCAAATAAACTTTTTTCATTGGAGAAATATTAAGAATAAAACTTAATTGTTGTTAGGCGAACCTGAAGACTAGACTGTATAAGAACAAAGCCTGCAACGCCAAATTAGTAGACTAACGTTCAAAAATGTGCCTTAAATAGGAGTGTCCCTATTTTTGTCTTCTGCAACTGTTTTGAGTGTTTGCTTTGGTCCTTAACTCATAATCTTTTTATACCTCAACAACAACAACAACAACTACAATAAAGACTGTTGTCTGCAACGTCGGTCCTATTTTCAACAACAATGGCTGTAGCTCCTCATAAACAATTGCAAACAGTTTATACAAGCAAGAGAAAGGTTTGCCTTTCCCTACTACTAGGCTTCCCTAGCACTGCCATTTCAGTAATCTTATCTGCTCCTTCAAATGTAATGGCTTCAGAAGAGCAGCAGTTAGTCTTGGAGAGATACACGGACACAAATGAGGGTTTCACTCTCCTCAGACCTTCTTCATGAATTAAGGTCTCTCTCTCTCTCTCTCTCTCTTTTTCTCTGCGCGCATGTGTGTGTGTGTGTGTGGTTTTCTTTTGATTTGGTATACATCTTGGCGTGTGGTTTTCTATTTTGATTTGGTGAATTGGTAGATGTGTGTATGTTTGGGTAGTTTACTATACTGGTTGATATGATTTTATTTTGATTTTAAACGAATACAAAGAAAATGTTCTTACAAGTGACAGTCCCAAAGCTTGATCTTCTACTCGAGAAACTTCGCAAGCATATGCCTTAAATACAGTCAAATAGAGAAGCTTAAATATGTATTGAATATGACCCTGATATGTATTATTAAAACAGAGTAAATGACATAAATAGTTTTGAGACTACAATTCAAGTTTAATTATATAGGAAATAATGTCAAGCAATACTAATACTGAAATTGTGCCCAACACTATAACAGGTTTCGACCATATCGATCAGCTATAACTCCCCAAAGAATAGAAGTTAAAGCTCTTCCAAACATATATGAAGCTCCTACAACACATTAAATGCATTATAAGCTTTGTATTATTAAAAGCGCCCTCGATCCGTGGGGTGCGCGGATCCGCTTTTGACCCTTGAGGTTTGGGAGTCGCCACCTAGTTATTGTGGTCTAGGAACCAAACCGACTCTAACATGGATAAAAAGAACTAATCTACCACAGAAAATCTGAATTCGGGGATCATGTTACGGGGTTGGAAGGTGTTAGGCACCAACCCCGCCCGGCCAAAGCCGGTCTCTACTAACTTCCCAAATAAATTACATTGCTAACAACCTAGATAATAATAAAAAAAATAAAAAAATCTATACCTTTCCGATAGCAAGGACTTTGTTCCCTCAGATCTGACAAAAATAGCTCCTTGTACCGTACTCTCTTACTTCGTTCTGTCTCCGGATTTGATTTCAGATCTCCGAGGCAAGGTATCTCCTTATTTTTGGATCTAAACTCTTCAAGTTTGTTGCGGATTTTGGGATGTTTTTGGAAGGCTTTTAGGCGTTTCTTAGACTAAAATCGAAGGAGGGATGTTAGATAAGGAGTTGGGGCTCCAAAACTAAGGTTTATGTGAGGCTAGGGGGGCTTTTAGACCTACTTCTCTTAGGGTTTATGATTTGATACGAAAATAGGGTGTGCGCACCTCTATTTATAGATTTTTTTAGGGGTTGATTAGATAAAGTTAGTATTTAATTAGAATTCTTTTAATTAGAGTTGTGTTTTAGTTAGACTTGTTTTAGGTAGAGTTGTGTTTCAATTAGAATTGTTTTTGGTGGAGTTGTGTTTTAGTTAGAACTCTATTAAATAGAGTTATTATTTAATTAGAATTCTATTATGACTTTTGGTCTTATTTGATTGACTTTTAATATTTTGACTTTAGTCTTAATTGATTGACTTTTAATATCTTGACTTCAGTCTTGCTTAATTGACTTGATTGACTTTAATACCTTGACTTTAGTCTTGCTTGATTGACTTTAAATTTTTGGAGAATCCTCCTCTAAAATATCTTTAATTCTTTGCACCCCAAATGGAGGGGTCCTTAAAGAAATATCTCATGAACCCTCAACAATTTTACTTGAAAGCCCGATTGATCAATTTTTTTAATTCAAAATTTTAAATTAATTTCATTAATGTTTCACTTTAATTATTTAATGTTTTATTTATTAATTTCAAATTTTTTAATTATAAAAATTATGAAATTACCGTTTTACCCCCAGAGAGGACTTTTCACGTTTTAAGTCGGTTTTTAATGTTCTAGGATATTTTAGAATCAATTTTTCGTAAGGAATTCAATGGAAATATTAGTTTGTGTCATTTATGAAATTTTTTTGTGTGAAATGGTCATGAACTTTATGAGAGGCATTTTCGTAATTTTGTCAAATTCTGTTAAAATTGGTGAAATGATTTATTTGATTTCGATTTGTTATTTTATGTGTTTGATAGAGTTTTCCTAAGCGTAACGTAGGCTCTAGGGTTGTTTTGATGTTAGGGGTATTTTGATAATTTGATCAATTTTTAGCGATTTTTATCGTAAAACTTCTTTTCGTTTGCATGATGATGATTTCTATGTTTCCAGAGTCGTATTTTCCTAGCGTAGCGTGGTTTCTAAGGTTTTGTCAGTTCGAGATACCTCATCCGAATTTTTGAAACACATCTGGTAACAAAATAAAACAATGGAATACACATCCATCATTGGGAATCATTGCGATCGGGTTGACGAGTTAATTAATCAGGTGGATGCAAAAATGAGGTGTTTACAGATGCCCCTCTTTGACAGAGGGTTGAAGTAAACTAGATAGCAAATCTATTTTGGTAGATAGTGCGATATCCGAATGCCAAAGCTAGTGACAGTTCATTTTGCAACATGATTTAGCAATTCGTCAAGGTGTTCGGATCCTTGAGTGTAAACTCTTCCCGAATTAAAAGATTGTCAGGTCCTTGTGCGCAAACTCTCACTGACGGTGTCAGATCCTTGAATTTTAAAAAATTCTCCTTGACTGATGTAGTAACTGTGCAAGTGTGTGGGCTTAAAATCTCAGATAAATTTGAGTAAAATCTGAGCACAACATGAATATAAATTAGGCATAAACTAAGCATAAATTGAGCATAACTGAACATAGACTGAGCATAATTTGAGCAAAGTGAGCATAATCTTAGCAAAATTTGAATGTCTTCCTCTACCTACCCTAGGTGAACGAGTAATAAGCTAATTTTTTGAAAGTCCTACTCTACCTGCCCAGGGTGAAAGAGTAATGAACTAATTTTTTTGGGAAGTTCTACTCTACTTACTCGGAGTGAAAGAGTAATGAACTAATTTTTTTGGGAGTCCTACTCTACCTGCCCAGGGGGAAAGAGTAATGAACTATTTTTTTTTGGAAAGTTCTACTCTACCTACTCTGAGTGAAAGAGTAATGAACTAAGCTTTTTGAGAGCCTTACTCTACCTGCCCAGGGTGAAAGAGTAATGAACTAATTTTTTTGGGAAGTTCTACTCTACCTACTCGTAGTGAAAGAGTAATGAACTAACTTTTTAGGAGTCCTACTCTATCTATCCAGGGTGAAAGAGTAATGAACTAATTTTTTTTTGGGAAAGTTCTACTCTACCTACTCGGAGTGAAAGAGTAATGAACTAAGCTTTTTGAGAGTCTTACTCTACCTGCCCAGGGTGAAAGAGTAATGAACTAATTATTTTAGGAAGTTCTACTCTACCTACTCGGAGTGAAAGAGTAATGAACTAATTGTTTTGGGAGTCCTACTCTACCTGCCCAGGGTGAAAGAGTAATGAACTAATTTTTTTTAGAAGTTCTACTCTACCTACTCGGAGTGAAAGAGTAATGAACTAAGCTTTTAGGGAACAAACAGGGGATTAACCTCGCACTTGAATTATTATTATTATTTTAATAAAAAGTTGGATTTTATGAAGGTCCGGTAACATTTTAACTCTCTTTGAATCTGAGGAGTTTTCAAAATTGCTATCAAGAGGGTAACCTTTAATTCAAAATTAACCTTATCCTTTGGGGTTGAAATTGATCAGGCATCAGAACAAAAATGCCCCTAGTTTGACAAGGAACATTGTACTGGGAGTAATTGAATATAATTTGAAAATAAATGCCCCTAGTGTAAGGGGGAAACTGTACTCTTTAAAAAAAGGAAGTGCCCTTGTTATGAAAGTTTGAAATCCTTGATTACCGCAAGCGCAATAAATGTTTAACTTTTAATTTTGATTTTTTATATTGAAGATTTTGAGTCAGGCTCAAAGAAATTGAAACAAAATATTTCTTTATGAAATTCATTATAGAATTTGTTCTTTCTCCCCATCGGTTCGCCTAGGGATATGAAATTCTTCAGATCAATCATAGACGAGATACTTATATCTACTGAGTCTATATTTGGTTCAAACTGGGTATTGAAACTTGATCATTCGGACTTCTGATATTTCGGCACAGGCTACCTTTTCAGCTTCTCAACTCAATGGAGATTTTCTTTTATTTTTTGATAGCTCTAAGTTTTGCCTAGATTGCCTTTTCAGGTTTTCAATCTAGCGAGCATGCCCTAACTTTTGCCTAGATCGCCTTTTTAGGTTTTCGATATAGCGAGCTTACAATTTTTTCTCTTTTCTTTGCTCTGATTGTTGCCAAGGTCATCCTTTCAGATTTTAAACCTCGCGAGTTTGCCTTAATTTTTGCCTAAGTTGCCCTTTTGGGTTTTCAATCTAGCAGGCTCTTTTTTTTTTCTTCTTCTTCCCTTCTGAATTTCTGGAGTTACTATCTGATCATGCTTTACTACCTTCCTTGACTTTTTTCACACAGTACTTAGGAGGACTTTTATAGGTAGGCTTAGGACTGGGTATAAAAAGAAAGGAATCTTGAGGCTCAAAAACCCAAATACCCCTTGTGTGACATTTCTTTTTAAATTATTTTCTTTTTTTTTAAGTTTCTTCCCCACTTTGACAATTTTTTTCTTTTAAATTTTTTTCTTTTTAGAGTTTTTCTTGGTCGGGGAATCTGTTCTTTTATTTATTTTGATGTGGTCGAGCCTGAAGGCGTAATTCGAACTTCCCTTCCCTAGGTTAGGTGATCGGGCTGAGAAAGAAAAAGGCGTAATTTTTCTTTTTGAAAAGACTGCAAAGGGGTTGAGAAAGGATATATTGAACTGGGTAACAGGAGAATTGAATCGGCTAAAGATGGCCTCCGTAAATATAGTACCGTTTGATTCGGTCAAGGTTGGTCGGTTCTGGTAATTATATTCCATCATGATCTTGAAGTCTAACAGTTTTCCTAGATAATATTTCCTTAATGATTGAATCTCTCCAATTGGGTTCAAACTTTCTATGATCGAGGAAGAGTACTCAAATTTTTTTTTTGGTAGTCTGATGTTTAGATTCTTGACTCATAAGTGATGAACTTTAACTTTCTTGTCAAATATGCGAGTGACTCCTCTCCATTGACAGACCCAATCTGTTTCTAACAATTAACTTCCATCAAGACCTTGAGATACAGAATTTTCCCTTTTAACCGGTAAGATTGCTTCCATATCATACTAGAGTGACTCTAGTAGAAGACTGTATTGAAGTGTAATATGTCCATAATGCGAATGGTAACTTTTCTGGCCAATCCCGGTGTGATATGTGATTGACACATTTTCACGATGATTGTCTTGAGATTTTTACTGGCTGCTTCAACTATTCCATCGATTTTAAAATTCCAGCACTGATACATTTTATAATCCCTCCTCTGACTATGTCAGTCAATTCTGGTTTGTATATGTGGTGTTCTCACAGGATGGGTATATATTTCATGTTGAACAACACTCCAAATTTAACTGACATATCCTCATAGGACCATGTAAGCAAGTCTTTTGAATTTTCTGAATAAATTCATCATCTATTTATACTCCTCTGGGGATAAGTTAGTTCCAATCTGAATTTCTTGGAAATTATTTTTGTTCCGAGGTCAATGACCTTTAGTTCCTCGAGCAAGACATTTATCTTCTCATTCAAGAGGGGATTCCTTATTAGAGGAATTTCTCTTTGAAGCCAGTTATTAGTTAACTCGTTAATGCGCTCAAGGTATTCAAAAATTTTCTTTATTCAATTAAATTTAGATGGGGCAACTGGCACCATTGCAGACTCGACAAACTAACTTGACTAGAACAAAATAAGAAAAAAGACAGACTTAATTACTGAATTGATAGAAAGAACTGGACTCAAGACTCATAAACAACTAAAGACAATTACCCACAATGGGCTTGATTACAGACTGAGAATTCGAAAAACTATTTTTAAGCGGTTAGACTGAGTTTTCTTTTTCAGATTCTTTGCATTCTTCAGACTTACTTTTTCTCTCTTGGCCAAGACTGCATTTGGTGGTGAAAACCTCATTAGGGACTATCACTTTGGTAAAAGGAGGGCTAGGAGGTTTATGATTGACTGATCGGATGAGAAGGATTGGGTCAAACAAGAGTTGAGTATTGGATACCATGTTCAAAGTCTGAGGAGGTTGGTAACTGGGTAGAGGGTTGATAGTAACATTCGGCTGCTCAGGGGCAGGGACATTAACTTTTTTGGCGTCGATGAGGTCTTGAACTGTATGACGAAGAGCGACACAACGATCAGTAAGATGATCGGGATTTTGGTGAAACTCACAAAATAGGTTAGGATTGTGAAAAGTGGGGAGTGGATTTGGTAAAGGTCAAGGTTGGAGAGGTGCAATGAGCCCTTTACTTAATAGTTTTTGAAGGACAATGCTCAAAGGCATCCCAAGATTGGTGAATTTCCTACGTGGTCGAGGTTGATTAGGGTTAACTTGGTTACTAGGCAAGATAGTAGATTGGACGGGTATAGTAGACGTATTGACTACATAGGCGTGATCAGTACTAGACTTAGAATTGATAAAAGGCTTTTTGAACTTGTTGTCAGAAGGATTGGAAAGGATTCCGGAAGCGAAAGCATCTTCCAATTGGCTACCAGCTTGCAATAGAGACTCGAATGTAGGAAGGTATTGGGAAACTAGATATCGGGCATACCCTTGCGAGAGGTTTTTTAAAATAATAGCCACTTGTTCTTTCTCTGAAGGTCTATCCCACATTTGTGCAGCCTTGGCCCTCCAACGACCAATGAAATCAGTGAATGTCTCCCCATTTTTCTGTTTAGTTGCTTCCAAATCCCTTCTTGAGGTCTCAATCTCAGTACTGTATTTATACTGATGCCAGAAGGCCTTTGACATGTTCTCCCATGTACCCACAGTAACTGGATCTTGAGACATTAGCCAACGTAGTGCTGATCCTGATAAAGTTCTTTGGAACAATAATGTCATCTGTTCGTCGCTGAGCCCTATAGTGCGCATGTTAGTAACATACACCTTAAGATGTGTTTTCGCACATCCTGTTCCACTGAATTTATCCATTTCAGGCATCACAAACTTCTCCGGTAAATGGATTCTAGGGATGCGGTTCAGAGCTTCAATACCTGCTGTAATTTCATCAATACCCTTTATATTCTTCATAGCTGACTCTAATTGGGACATTCTGTTGGATAACGCTGGATTTTCATCAACATACTCTTCGTCTCTATCGAGTTCGAAGACTTCACGTGGACGTTTCTCTTCTACCTTTTTTTCTTTTGGATCATCTAGAGGATTACCCGTCGATTCCGAGGTCTGTTCTAACATTTCCACCTTGCCTTTTATATTGTTGATATCATTGACAAAGGCTGCCAAGATCTTACGGATCTCCGTGAGCTCAGATTCTGATGCCATCTCTACTTGTTGACTTGGTATTGTGGCCCGTTCTAACCGACTGGACTTACGACTCCAACTAAGAGGTAGACGCTTGAGTTTGGGCGCAATGATAATCCTGAAGACCCCATCAAAGGAGGATTACTAGTTATGGATCCTAGAGTAGACTTTTAATAAATAGAAGTTTCTCTTAATAGCATGGGTTAAGTTAACCCCTAGATTCAAAATCTCTAACTAATGAAATATTTCGATCAAGAAATATTACATGAATATGATTTACTGATCTTGTTAAGTATGTAATATTCAGTCTATTGAATCAAACTGGCCGATGCAAGGTGATTGGGACTATGTACCCATTTAAGTTTGGGCCGGTTCGACCCAATGAATCTGAATATTCTACTTCCATCACTCCATCCAATATTTTTAAGCCAATTAGTTCAACCGGTTCATCTGTTGATCCATAAGATCCATTTACCAATGGGGCTAATTGGTTTAACTTGATATTGACCAGCATGTCTCATCAATTAAATTTATTGGGTTGGACCGATATTGCGGGTTTGATTGGAGCGGTGTGGACCGGTCCACCCACTTACCTTTTAGTTGGATTAAAATAGAGCAACCCGGGAACACCCACGATAAGTTCGAGTCGTGACCTATAGGGAAAGTTTCTAGACTCTAGGCTTACTACGTGCAATGCATTTTTATCTGGCCACCCTTGCCTAAGCACACCTATATACCTCTCGATACATGGTGACTTTGTTTAATATACCGTATAGGTGATAATCTAAAACCTCAACTCACTTCTCTGAAGTCAAAAACAGCCAGTTCGTTCTCCAGTTGAGAGGTGGCGCACGATGTTGAGCAAGGGCCCACTTAAATACCTCTCGTCTAGAATAGACGTAGTCTATCCCCCTCGTACAGTAGGGTACAGCGGGGCAAGATCTTGTTTAGGCACCGATTTTGACCAAGAAGTGCAATTGATATACTTAGATTATCTTTTATACCTATGGGTACGAGTCAAGAGTTGTAGCTTTCATAAATGGTTTGGCATCCCACGAGGGGACCGACCACGTACTAGTACTACGTTGGCAATCGGGACATGTGACTGTGTGGCTTACAATAGGTCAAAGGCTCAGGTCGCTCCAGCCTGGGTGCATCAATATATCTCTCAGAATCACTTGATCAGACGGTATTGATATACCCTAAGGTACATGACTGGAGTTGTGGTTTTCATGAATGACGTCGCATCTCCGAAGAGACCGGGCCACGCACTAGTGCCACGTTGGCTATATGGGACGTGTAAGTGGAAAAAACAGTAAACGTGCATGTGGTGTGTGCAAAATAGGGTGGGGTGTACCCGGGATTTTTTCTCGAATAAACGGGTCCATGGGCCAGATCAAACCAATCAAACCATCAACATATGGATATTGAATAAATATTGATCAAAAATACAGAAATATCTAAAATACTCAATTCGAAATCAAAACATGTATATATCAATTAAGATCATGGCATTTCAGATAATAACACAAAATAATTGATTAGATTCAATATTGAAACATGTACAAAAAAATTCTTTTTATTTTATTTTATTTTTCTTGAAATTTTAGGAATTTTTTTTGCATTTTTGAATTTAAGACTCAACAAATTTCTCAATGAGAACTTGGGTTATCTTGACTAACAACTTAAGATTTAAAAATTACTAAGGGTCATTAGGCCACGTGGCTCCCTCATTGATTATTTAATTCCATGGCCTTTACAATTTTAATTGGAAAAGATTTAGATCTAAAAAGAGAAAAAATCAATTTTAAAAATGAAAAATTTAAGTCCAAGGTTTTGAAAATGGGTGATTACGAAATCTCAACTTAAAGTTTAAGATGACATTAAAATTTTATTTTATTTTATTTTTTAAATTGAAAATTTCTTTTAAAAGTTCATGGAATTTTGTTCGTCACAAACACTTGGCATTAGATCACCCTTTTGGATGCCGCGTGACGAAGTTGATAACCCTTAGTAAGGAAGAGACCTTACTAAATTAGTAAGACTAGTCCCCCTTTTTTTTCTTTAAATTCTATGTTGCTGCCAGCAACACTTACAACCCATAATAAATTAAAAAAAAAAAAAAAACTAAGAATTTCGTCCTCCATGCACCTGTGGCATTGAAACGTGGTTTGGGGTGTCAAGTGGTGAGCCCAAAGACCCTTAGTAAGAATCAAATCTCACTAGGTTAGTGATGCTAGCAAGCTTCCCAATTTTTTTTTTAGCTTAACAGCATACACGTTTGTTGCTGTTTTTTTTTATATTTGACTACACACACACGTTCAAAAGAACAAAAGAAATGCTTTTCTTTTTAGATATGTTGCTGCCAGCAACATGCAATGGCAACACTCCCTCATTATCTTTTTCTTCTTTTTATATTTGTAGCTTAACAGCACACCTTTGCTGCTGTTTTTTATTTTTACTGGTTTATTGTTTCTTCCATTGGGGAAGAAGACGATGTGATTTTTAAAAAAAAGTTTTATTTTGGCACACCAACCATATCATCATGTATTGGTGGTGTAAACAAAAAAAACAGCAACTTATTTATGGCACACCACCCAAACAGCACGTTGTTGCTGTTGACAAAACCTTAAAGAAAAAAAAAATTTCTCTTTTAACTATTTCGTTAATTCTTCTTGCTGTCAATGGACAGCAAGCTATTTTTTTTTTTTTAAACAAATACAAAAAAGTTATCGAAGGGTACATCCCACACCCTTAAACGAAAGTTTTGTTTTTTTTTTTTCACTTCTTTTTTTTATTTTCCTTGTTGTCAATGGACAGCATCACCTAAACAATTTTTTTTTTAACAAAAAAACAAATATATATAAAAAAAAATGTTGTTGAAGGACACATCGCACCCCTTTAAATAAAAATTTGTTGAAGGACACATCGCACCCCTTTAAATAAAAATTTTATTTATTTATTTATTTATTTTTTTAAAAAGAAAAATACTTGAAAATAGAACCCAAAAACAATAAAATTAAAACTGCAAAATTTATTAGTCATCACTCTATCCTCAATTAAACCTCTTGATCTCTTTAATTATTTAGGGTCATTCTACACAACCTTCAATTGAGCCATAGAAAATAGCATGCCAAAACAAAATACTCAAAGTCCATGCAAATAATCAATAATCGAGTCATAAAAAATAAATAAACAAATAAACAAACAAAATAAACTGAACTAAAAAAAACTAGGTCATCCTGGCAATGTTCTCATACTTGAGGTTTTCAAGTCTGACCCTCAATGTCCCCAACGGAGTCGCCACTAAAAGCGCCTCGATCTGCGGGGTGCGCGGATCCGCTTTTGACCCTTGAGGTTTGGGAGTCGCCACCTAGTTATTATGGTCTAGGAACCAAACTGACTCTAACATGGATAAAAAGAACTAATCTACTACAGAAAATCTGAATTCGGGGATCATGTTACGGGGTTGGAAGGTGTTAGGCACCAACCCCGCCCGGCCAAAGCCGGTCTCTACTAACTTCCCAAATAAATTACATTGCTAACAACTTAGATAATAATAAAAAAAATAAAAAAATCTATACCTTTCTGATAGTAAGGACTTTGTTCCCTCAGATCTGACAAAAATAGCTCCTTATACCGTACTCTCTTGCTTCGTTTTGTCTCCGGATTTGATTTCAGATCTCCGAGGCAATGTATCTCCTTATTTTTGGATCTGAACTCTTCAAGTTTGTTGCGGATTTTGGGATGTTTTTGGAAGGCTTTTAGGCGTTTCTTAGACTAAAATCGAAGGAGGGATGTTAGGTAAGGAGTTGGG
The DNA here is from genome assembly GCF_017979445.1 of Akebia trifoliata. Classification (NCBI taxonomy): domain Eukaryota; kingdom Viridiplantae; phylum Streptophyta; class Magnoliopsida; order Ranunculales; family Lardizabalaceae; genus Akebia; species Akebia trifoliata. Next base: position 42,187,463 of record NC_141385.1, on the reverse strand, counting down.
GCTCCAAAACTAGGGTTTATGGGAGGCTAGGGGGGCTTCTAGACCTACTTCTCTTAGGGTTTATGATTTGATACGAAAATAGGGTGTGCGCACCTCTATTTATAGATTTTTTTAGGGGTTGATTAGATAAAGTTAGTATTTAATTAGAGTTCTTTTAATTAGAGTTGTGTTTTAGTTAGACTTGTTTTAGGTAGAGTTGTGTTTCAATTAGAATATTTTTTGGTGGAGTTGTGTTTTAGTTAGAACTCTATTAAATAGAGTTATTATTTAATTAGAATTCTATTATGACTTTTGGTCTTATTTGATTGACTTTTAATATTTTGACTTTAGTTTTAATTGATTGACTTTTAATATCTTGACTTCAGTCTTGCTTAATTGACTTGATTGACTTTAATACCTTGACTTTAGTCTTGCTTGATTGACTTTAAATTTTTGGAGAATCCTCCTCTAAAATATCTTTAATTCTTTGCACCCCAAATGGAGGGGTCCTTAAAGAAATATCTCATGAACCCTCAACAATTTTACTTGAAAGCCCGATTGATCAATTTTTTTAATTCAAAATTTTAAATTAATTTCATTAATGTTTCACTTTAATTATTTAATATTTTATTTATTAATTTCAAAATTTTTAATTATGAAAATTATGAAATTACCGTTTTACCCCCAAAGAGGACTTTTCACGTTTTAAGTCGATTTTTAATGTTTTAGAATCAATTTTTCATAAGGAATTCAATGGAAATATTAGTTTGTGTCATTTATGAAATTTTTTTGTGTGAAATAGTCATGAACTTTATGAGGGGCATTTTCGTAATTTTGTCAAATTCTGTTAAAATTGGTGAAATGATTTATTTGATTTCGATTTGTTGTTTTATGTGTTTGATAGAGTTTTCCTAAGCGTAACGTAGGCTCTAGGGTTGTTTTGATGTTAGGGGTATTTTGATAATTTGATCAATTTTTAACGATTTTTATCGTAAAACTTCTTTTTGTTTGCATGATGATGATTTCTATGTTTCAAGAGTCATATTTTCATAGCGTAGCGTGGTTTCTAAGGTTTTGTCAGTTCGAGATACCTCATCCGAATTTTTGAAACACATCTGGTAACAAAATAAAGCAATAGAATACACATCCATCATTGGGAATCATTGCGATCGGGTTGACGAGTTAATTAATCAGGCGGATGCAAAAATGAGGTGTTTACAATTATGAAGTACTCAAATGAGATACCATCGTTAACACGTGCTCGCCCACAAAACCAGCATAGATCCAATATCTTCTTCCCTTTCCACAATATGAAAGTCTTGTATCTACAATGAAATTTACTTTATAGAAATATTTAGCACAAATTTGACATGAAACACGAACACTACACTATGTAACGTAGTGTCATTGGTTCATAGGCAACTTTAAGAGTACATTGTGACCATTATTCAATCACACAAAACACTTAGCATTAAAGGATAAACACAGATTTATTCGTCAGGATTTACGAATCTCAATGTTTTGTTTGCCTTTTTTCCTTACTACGTTAATCAAGCTAGTCCTACTCTTATCCAATTATGTAACAATATACTCAAGTTTCTCATACAGCGAGAACAGGATCAGTTGAGAATCAGTTATCAAGAAATCTCCATTAGAAGGAATTAAAGGATAAACACAGATTTTGTACTATTTTAATAGCCAACTTGCATACCTTCCCTTCGGGTTTGTTCCTTTACGGAACCAGAGGAGAATGGTATCTTCTGCAAGCACATCCTGGTCGTAGAGAGATCTCACAATTTCAGGGAATAACTTCATTAGTTTGGCATCCTCGTAGCATTGGATCTGAACTTTGTACAGGAGTTCCAGCTCCTCCACTTGTACAAAAGGTATTCAAAAGTTTTGCCCATGTTTTTACCTGTCTAAAAACACACATTCCAGTCAACAAATTTAAAATTATGAGCTTTCTCGACCTGCCCACCCAAGATAAATAACACCCAAAGAACATCAGAATCAAAATGAGGCATTGTCTAATAAAGAATTGTGCATATCAGGATAGAGAAACTTTTATTGAACATTACCAAGGTTAACTACATGAAAAAATACAAGAGAAAAATGGGGGAAAAAAAGAAAAAGAGGGGTAACGACTTAGATTTAAATAATGTCTGAGATAATAGTCTGATGTTATCATTGTCATAGTCAATCCTTGTCAGCGCTGTAGTAAAAGAATTTTCGTGGCACAACAGAAACATCGTTCAAATTAAGACAACATATACGATTCAAAATAAAGACAACCGTGGAAAAGCACAATCAGGATAACAGGAAAAGAAATTAAATAGAACTGCATGCCTTTCAACTGTATGGCAAAATAAAACAAGAGCAAATAGTTGTTGAGATAAATAAAGAGATTTCCAATGAAGCTTAAAGCTCACACAAGATCAATAAGATATGCTAAATCACTAACAATAACGATAATCTCAGACTATTTAGATAGAGCTACAATTCATTTTGCTTACCCTCCATTGACAGATCTCATGTCCATGACATTCCTCATTGTAGACCAGTCGATTCCCATCCCACTTAGACACGACTTGCCAACAACCCGTTTCCAATGTTCGTAATCCGCTGTGAAATCCTCCGGAGCCGCTTTTCCATAAACTCCAACCTGAGAACTCTTTAACAAGTAAGGTGTTTTTTCAAACCTTGCTGGCCATTGGGACCCACGCTCTGATGCATCTATTGGCACCTTGTGCAGACATGCCTGCAGAGGCACATTCCTACAACCACAAAAACACGTGTCAAGAAACTTTAACGAAAAAATAACAACTGATTTAATGCACTCATATAATAAAGAAAGATACCAGGCTGCATTTGGATCATCTGACTCTCGACACAATGGAGGCTCATTTGCAGGTCTTTTCTCATAGCACTCATTGGATAAAGGCTTCCTGAATATTGCTGCACCAACTTCGTTCACTGTATCATTTTTAATCTCTACCAACTCCCAGCACAACTTCTTTGTTAGTTCAGCCATTTCTACAATAGATTTCATGATAAGAAACATTGTTAGATATTTACCCAAAGAAATCCCTCTCTTAAACACAAAGTGACTAGGTAAGTATGTATATACCTTTCCAGATCATAGAATCCTCTTTGCCTTTCCTGTGAACTGGAGTAGCTGACCACACAAAGTGACCACCAGGTCGCAACACGCGGTTCAGCTCTAAGAGAAGTTTACCACTTGTATATTTTAAATCACAATGAGCTCCTATAACAAAATATGTTATTAAAACAAAGAATCAAATTGTAATTGTAAGATTGAAAATACCTTCAACGTGCCAAGGCACCCTACAACGTGCACAGTGGAGTTTAACAGTCTTTCCTTTGAAGACTTCCTTTTAAGATGGGTATAATTTGTAATATGGGAAGGCTAATCCACGCACTTTGCCCTCTTCGATGGTCACCTCAACCATCCTCTATTCTAATAAACTACTTCTATATCTTTCAAAAACGTGAAACATGATGAAGCACAATTTGTAGAAATTGGGAAAAAAAAAGGTGAGAAAAAAATAGAGAGTGACGAGTGATAGTTCAAGGAGATATAAGGTAAATAAGCATTTACTTTCTCAATGAACTCGATGTAACGTAGAGCGCCATTTTTAAACTGAGTTCCACCACCAGGAAATGCCATTTTTAAAAATGACAGGAAGGAAACACTTCAATCATCAGCTGAAGTAAGCCATCAAGCTTAGTTAAAAGAAACTCTTCATGGTCCTGGCCATATGAATTCAGCAAAGAGATTTGTGAGAAGAACATTCCAAAGTGCAAAACATAGAAATTTAAAGCCTGGGTATTAGAAACTTCACATATATTTAATAATGCTTAGTCGTAGAAGTGAAAACTACAAGGGGCATCCCCAAGTATACTCACCTCCACCCTCTACCCCACATAAGTATTCTTTACCTTCAGCTAACCTCAGCAAAATACTTGGAGAAAGAAAATCCCTTTTTTCGGGTCTTATCAGAAGGCACCAAATATGCGTTGGATCATCCTTTTCCCTCCTCCTTTATCCGGGCTTGGGACCGACAATGTAAAATGTTTAATTTTTTCATTGGCGGAGTTAAAAAAGTTTACCTAAAAAGAAAAAAAAACTATTAGTTACTAATTAAATAATATAAAATAATGTGAAAGTCCTAGAAGACAATAAATGAGTCATTAAAAACTAGTATCAAGTAAGTCTACCATTGTAATATGTAATGAATCAATCAAAGTCATATAGAAATGCATATGTAGTACATATCCAAAGACAATAGAAATGTAATACAAGTCCAAAAGACAGGAGTAGATCATGCTATGATATATGTCATCATACGAGATCACCTAATGATGAAACTGAAAATACGTGCTTCGTACCATATCTAGTCCTAGAGGGGGGGTGAATAGGATAATTAAAATTTCTTTCGATTTATCCAATTTTAACTTAAATTGATAATTTGACTATGTGTTCTAAGTCATTCACCTAGCCTCGATTTGGCACTTATGTCTCTAAGATGCATTTAATGAAAATACACTTGAAATTTAATCATTCATTTAACCATGTCATTCAATGACACATTCATATACGATTTATCTATTCGGCATTTTATGGTATCGCATGACATTCAAAACATTCAAGTGTAAATTGTGGAATTATAAACACATGCACAAAACATACGTCATCTAATGGATCGACAATGTGCTTACATCCATTCTTATGGCAAGTCTCTAGTTTGTAATGCAATTGAAATTTTCTTAGAATATAAACATTCATCGTATGACATACTTAGCATCGTATTCATTCATAGCATACATTCATCTAAGTATAAACTAATAGAAGCATTTTCACAAACACGAGACAAGCGTTTTATAGTGGTTCGGCAACATGCCTACATCCACTCCCAAGGTTCCTACCTAGGAACTTGGTGTTCACTATCAAAGGGGTTTATGGTTCACCTCAAACCTTTTACATAGAATTTTTATACATAGGCTAAATTCTAAAACCTTAAGATCGAGAGAACGCATTCTCTCGAAATTGTGAGTTTTGTTCCTCGGAAACTCACAAACCTCTACTCTTGTCAAGAATCCTCGATTCTAATCAAGAGCTTGATTTTTGAGGGTTGAACCAAGTAACCACATACATATATTTTTAAAATTAAAAACAAAATCAAAGACTCACTCAACTTCAAAAGATTTGTCAATGGAGATCTTGAGTTCTTGGAGTCCTTGAGCTTACAAGTACGTCTCGACGGTTGGATCTTCCAATCAAACTTTCGAATTCGTCGGCTACTTGTAATTACTCCTACCATAATCTCCTTTTTGCTCCTTGCTCTATGAATGTACCAATGTGTGTGCAAGGTGATGTTTGATGGGCGGAGAGGGATCAAATGAGAAGTCTAGGAATGTTGAAGGGTTCACCTAAGTTAGACTCTCATGAAAGTAAAGAAGACTCTCAAAATGTGGAGAGAGGAGAGAAAATCTTCTCTAGGATTGATCCAAAGGAAGGGCAAAGGGTCAAAATGATTTTCAATGAAGTTTGAGCCCTTCCATGGCTAGAGAGAGGGTTAAAAATATGTAGAAATGAAGGATTTACTTCTCTCAAGCTTCAACCAACCCAAATGAAAGAGTTGGAGTTGTTATATATGAGAAGAGAGCAAATTCGTAGCTCAACGGTCATAAATATGACCGTTTGAGTGCTTGTTGTCTGTGGCACCGTCAGGACTGTCGGTGGCACCGTCAGCCACAAGTGAGGCACATCAGTAAATTACCAAAATGCCCCCACAGAGTGTTTTGACCATAACTTTCAAACGGTACCTCCGTTTTGTATGCTGTTCGGGAAGCTGATAGATATTACTATTTAGAATATCTCCAAATTGCTACCAAGGGGTCGATCATGATAAAAATGGGTAAAATGACCAAAATACCCTTTTTATCATTTTTGGTGAAAACGAACTTTCGGGAAGTCCGACGTCGAAATGGTTCGAAGGTGTGCTAGATTTTACCTATATAATGACACCTATAAAGTACCAAGGATAGAAAATGATTTTAGGGTGGTCAAATCTTTAATGTCCCCTCTATGTCCATATTTGATTTCCGAAAGGTCCGATGAGCGAACGGGTCAAGGAAAGAGTTTTCCTAGTTACTACGGGTCGACCTATCAATCATCTAAGTGTTGGAGAATGGTATTAGGTAGTCTCATTACCTCTTAGGCTTTGTGCACACACATGGGAGGATTTTTGTTGAGGCGTGTACGGTTGAACAGCTTTAACGGAGTCTTCATATGTCTTCAATAGCAAATCGATCCGACACTCAACATGTGTCTCGGGATTGACAAAACATGGAACTTACAGAAACCTATGTCAAATGAATCAATAAGAGCTATAGTATCAAGTAAGTCACCAGTAGAATATGTAGTACAATTCCAAAGACATATCCAAAGACAAATCCAAAGACATATCCAAAGACAATAAAAGTCCAAAAGACATAAAGGAATCATGATATGATGTCTGTCATCATACGAGGCCATCTAATGAGGAGCCTATGTCAATGTTCGCAAACGTCATTCCCTCAGCCACATCCTTATCCTGTAGCTGTGCAGACATGTCAAAAATCTCATCAATAAGGACCTGATAGTAATCCAAGGACAATACCTCTACACGAACAAGTATCCCATGGGCATAGATCTTAGTCAAATGGAGGTTGCACAAATTGCACCTCTGACCACGTGGGGCGGGATAGTGTGATGATGTTATCCCTTACAAACAATTAAGAGTATTAATATTCTATACAAGATAATTAAAAAAATATAATTTTAACAAAATGTACATCAATGCCTCAAAAAAACTTCCAATGTCATATTGTGAAGAGGACTTGGTGGATGACTGCGGCACTGAGTTTAACTTCTCTGTCAAATTCTGAAGTTGCTGACTCATATTAAATACATGACCTTCCAACTTTTGTATCTCAATTTGTTTTGGAACCATGTACTGCATAGTTGTTTTTGATATTCCCCCACCCAAACCTCTCACTCGCCCTTTTCTATCTTTCCCACATACCTATGAAATAAATGTTAATCTTATTAGAATAAGATCATGTATGTAAAAAATAAATAAATAAATAAATGAACGAAATAACATGAATATACCTTTGCAACTGCATCATTATCTAAATCGTTTGTTCCAAATGTGGGATCCAAACTAATCAATTCCTTAATTAAAGACTGTAAAATAAAAAACTTATTAAAAGAGTGCTTTAGGTGTAAGGGTATTGAGACTTGGGATGAAACCTATCCACTGATATTCTGAATTCCACTTCTCTTATGTTGCCTATTAACTGACTGAGCGACAGGCGTAGACAGATCCTCCAATGATTAATTGCTTTAAGTCTTTGTAAAAGGAAAGAAACACGTATGTCAATATGTTGGTGTCTGGCAAGGATACTAGGTGTTTGACACGATGTCTTTGAGAACTTGACATGCCAATGCACCTGTGGATGTGTTTCACGGTATGAAAGAGATGTATATACCTATCAAGAAAAAAATGAAGGAAGCTGCTGTATTTAAGTTAGTTATTTTTTTTTTTCAAATACAAGGAAGGAAATATATGAGAAGAGAACACAGTTTTATATACCATAACATAGTAGTTAGTAAAAATAGATTTCTAAAATAAAACTGTGGTTCTTAATCAGTTAGTGTACGAGTCTTTCATAATTTTTTTTTTTTTAAAGTTAAAAATAAAGGGTGATTCTACTTTAAGTATTAAGCTGCGTATCAGGTTGTGTCCATGTGTTGATACATGTACTACATGACAAAATTCTTGGAAGCGTTGTTATTGTTACATTGCTTTAAACATAGAATAAACAAGAGGAAGAAGGACATGAGACAAATCACTCTCTCTAGGAAAGATTAAGGTTTTATTTATCCAAAATAAATAAAAACAACAACAACAAAGATTTAAGGTTTAGAATGAGTCTTAAGTTAGGCATTGCATCAACACAACCTTACGATGAACACACACATCGGCCATCCTTGCACCCAAAGATAAAGAATTCTTAAAACTCTATTAAAACTAAACAAGTACATGGTGATGTAGAACAACCTAAGGTTTGCTTTAAGTAGGATTTAAGGTGTTGGAAGTTGAGGTTCATGGGTTGAAAAATAGGTTTTAGGGATACGGTTTGTGGTAGGATGATTTTATCAAGGTAAGAATTTTAGCACTGATGTTACAGGGCTGTTTCTGACAATGGCTAAGAAGGGTCATTTTTTAAGAAGTAATAGGATATTCTCTATATTGCTGATGTCATTTGCACCACATATCAAACGGCTGTTGGACTGTAAGCAAAAATAAAAAATAAAATCATTCAAGGAAAACCTAGAAAAAGAACAAATGGAAATATGTGGATCATTCAAAACTGGGCTGGATCGAAAACAATAACTAAACAAATACGTAATATGGTAAGCCAATAAAACGGGAATAAGCATAGAACAAACCACAGAATCAGATTCTGGTGGCACATTGCACCTAGGAAAAGAAAAGTTCAAATGCATCATCAGCAATAGAATTAACAATTGAGCCATCCAAAACATTCAACCATCAGCGAAAGTGAAATGAGTGTCACGAGTATTCTCCCGAATACTAGGAAAATTATCCAAACTGAAATTCGCATGTTGTCATGGTAATAAATCTGCTTATTTAATTATTCGCTTTAATAATATATATAGTGGGGCATTTTTATTTGTGACCCATAAAGCTACAGTGAGCCACACCCACAGGAGACAGAGATTAAAAATAAAAACTAAATGATATTTTACGGTAAGGTTCTAACTTCTAAGAGGCTGTCAGGTAACTATTCTCGTAATAGATTGGTACTTTATCTTTAATTGTTTCATAAACATCCTTCAAACCAATTTTGGAAAATAGAACCAGTTCTATCGTAATGATTACCACATCAAACGTAAAAGAGATGAGACTTGGTAGGTCTCATGCACTTTTACTAAAAATAATATCTAATTTATTATGTGATATACTACTTGTAGAGGGATAAAATCATCTCTCATCTTCTTTAGGTCTAGATCAAGGATTTGGATTTCGACAAATATATGATACAATGAGGTTCCAACCCAACATTGATTCTAGGTCAACTATGTCTCAAAAATCGTCACAAAGTTGGATTATAGGTTTAAATCGACAAGGGAAAACTTCCAAAATTGTTGAAAACAATAAAAAAAAATATGAAAAATTATGAAATATATATAATGAAAATTCATAAAATCTAACTAAAACATAAAATCAAATCTTAAGTTGAAATTTGTCAATTCTAAATTCTAAATTCAAAATTCAAAATTAACAAAAGACATTAAAATCCGAAAAAGCTAAAATTCAAAATCTGTACCATTTCAAATCGTGCAACAAAGATCTTCCCCAAGCTGTTCTCTATCTCACATGCTTCCTGCAACACAAAAAAGTAAACAAAGAAAATTCAGAGATTGAAGAGCTCTAAAGCCGCTAAACAAAGAAAATTTTCCCTCCATTTTATAATCAGATTAAACAAACCATAACTTCTCAAAATCTCACCATAGAATATCTACTTGAATCCAAGGAGAAAGAAAAAAAATGGTGAAAAAATTCAGATCTAATCATATCAAAACACTCAGATCTATGAAATCATTTGCATCCTTAATCAAATTTTTATTTGTTTTTAGGTTTTGTTTCGTGTAAAATTAACACATTTGGGAAACAAAAAATCAAAATTAATATATTTTGTGAAATCCAAAACCCTAGATCTCATCTTCATCAATCTGAACAACGCTATGGATCCATCAACCTGAGAGAGAGAGAGAGAGAGTCACCTTAAAAAATAACATCACTCCATCGTTTCCAATCTTGAGAAATCAAGAGATCACTTCGAGCGATCAAATAAAGAGTGATTGAGCGATGACATCGATCCAGAGATGAGTTCGATATAGAGATGAGATCGATGGAGACAAGGAGAGAAATCGATCGACAGTGAGAAAGCAATGGAGAGGTCGATCGATTAAGTGAGATAGAGGGAGAGGCAGAGAGTGAGAGGTCGATCGATCGACTGTGAGAGAGAGACAGTAAGATTCGATTGTGAGAGAGGGAGAGAAACAGTAAGATTCGACTGTGAGATTGAGTGAGATAGAGAGAGAGGCAGAGAGTGAGAGGTCGATCGATCGACTGTGAGAGAGAGACAGTAAGATTCGACTGTGAGAGATATGAGTGAGAATATGCACTGATTATATATAGTATTTAAAGGGGTTGGGTTGGGTTGTTCCCACATTAAAGAATGGGACGATGACTATAACGGACTCTTTTTTGAGAATATGCACCGATTAATCCCTTAGAAAAGAATATGGACCATTTAACTCCCACGTTATAAAACATTCACTTATTAAGAATCGTTTGAAGATTTTTTAAGAATAATACTTGAAATACCCTTTTAACAACTTTATAAAGTTGTTTTATCTAAATTCTAAAAATATACACGGTCAAATAAGAACTTTACCAATTTATTTGGTTATTAATATTTTTGTGAAAATAAAAAATAAGTATTTTTATTTATTAAAATCTATTTATAAATTCAATATAATTTTATTTGACTTATTTAAGTAAACCTGCTAAATTTTTAGTTGAATCAATTTGATGAACATTCAAGTTGGGTTTTAAAATAATGTTTTAATTATTGAAAATTATTTATATTTTTAATAAATCTAATATACATAGATCAAATTAGTTTGATGATGATGATAACCATACTCATTACCCTTATCATCATCATCATCTATGTGAGTCAAAAAATCACTAGTTTTGGGAAGAGAAAGCAAGGATTTGTTTTTAATGTTTATTAATTTAGATCTTTTTTTATTGTTATATAGGAGATGACCATAGTCAAGGGGAATGTCAATAAATTTAAAACATAGGATTACTTCCAATATTCTCAAATAAACATTTTTCTTTAAACTTCAAAATTCATTGAAAGGGTAATTACGACATTTTCACTTCAAAAATCTTTTTTAGGCTAATATTTGATAAAATAAGTATTAAAGAGTCCATATTTGTTAGGTAGGAACTTTTTAGTACATATTTCCAAAAAATAGTTCTTTGGGGTAGTTGTCCCTTAAATTTATTAAAAAATATAAATAATTTTAAATAATTAAAACATTATTTTAAAACTCAACTTGAATGTTCATCGAATTGATTCAATTAAAAAATTAGCAAGTCTGTTTAAGATGAATGTAATGGTAATTGTGCCCTTAATTTCTAATATTAATAAAGTTAATTACTTTGTTTATGTGCTTGGGTCTTTTAATGTGTGACATGATAGATTAGGTCAAGTGAATTTTAATGCCTTGCATATATTAATAAATTTATATTTATTGTCTAAATTTCATATTGACCTAAATCATAAGTTTGAAGTGTGTGTGGAGACTAAATTGACCAAAATAACCTTTCATTTCGTTGAAAGGAGAACTAAACTTCTAGAGTTAACTCATACTGATATATATGATTTAAAGTTTGTACAAATCAGAGGTGGTGAAAAATATTTTGTTACCTTTATTGATGATTGCACAAGATATTGTTATGTGTATTTGCTAATGAGTAAAAACGAAGCCTTAGAAATGTTTAAGCATTATAACAATGCAGTTGAGAATCAACTTAGCAAAAAGATAAATGTAATAAGAAGCGATAGAAGTGGTAAATATGAAATACTAGTTGGTGAGTTCTGTATAGAACAAGGTACAATTCACCAAACTATCGTTCCTTATTCACTTCAATATAATGGTGTTGTTAAACACAAAAATTGGACCTTAAAGGAAATGATGAATGTCATGTTGATAAGTTATAATTTACCTAAAAATTTGTGGGGAAAAATAATTTTTTCCGCAAATCACATTCTCTACAAAATTCCTCAAAAGAAAAAAGACCAAACTCCATATGAGTTATGGAAATGATGAAGATCATCATATAAATATTTAAAAGTGTGGAGGTGTTTAGTTAAAGTAATGGTCATACCCTTAAAAATGTTAAGATTAAACAAAAAATCCTTAATTGTATATTCATTGGTTATGCGTATAACAGTAGTACATATCGATTCCTTGTGCACAAATCTGACGTTCCTGATATTCATGTTAATACTATTATTGAGTTAAAGAATGCTTCAATTTTTAGGACATGTTACCTTATAAAAGAACTCATGGTACTGCAAATAGTAGTTCTCAAGAGAATATTAATAAAAATCTATAGAAAATGAGGATGAACCTAGACGTAGTAAGAGAGTTAAAGTAATTAAGTCATTTGGACCTGATTTTCTTACTTATTTGTTAGAAAATGAGCTTCAAATTATAAGGAAGCAATGACAACTCCTGAAACTACATTTTGAAAAGAGGTTATTAATAGTGAAGTTGAATCCATTTGATAAAATAACACATAGGAGCTAGTGAATCTTCCACCGGATAATAAAGCTACAAATGGATATTCAAAAGAAAATTAAAACTTGATGGAACAATTGATAAGTATAAGGTTAGATTAGTAGTAAATGGCTTTAAAAAAAGAAGACATGAACTTCTTTGATACATTCATAATTACCAGGATAACATCCATTAAAATGTAAATAGTAATTGCTGCATTGCATGAGCTTGAAATTCATCAAATGGACGTTTAAAAAACTTTCTTAAATGGTAAATAAAAAGAAGAAGCATATATGAAACAACCAAAAGGATTTATCATTCTTGGACAAGAAAAGAAGGTGTGTAGACTTATTAGGTCTTTTTTTGGATTGAAGTAAGCACCAAAGCAATGACATATAAAATTTGACAATGAAATGTTGTCAACTGGCTTCAAGACCAATGAATGCCATAAATGTGTATATGCCAAGAGCACACAAAATGGCTATGCAGTTGTGTGTCTCTATGTGGATGATATGTTTATTATAGGTAGCAATAATGACATCATTAAAACTATAAAAAAGATACTTACTAAAAATTTTGATATAAAAGATTTAGGTGTTGCATATGTTATATTAAAAATAAAGATTTTTAAAGTATATGATAAATGAATATTATCTCAATCACACTATATTGAAAAAATACTATAAAAATTTAATAAATATGGAGATAGTCTACTAAAAACACTTGTAGATATAAATTTACATATAGCTAAAAATACTGGTCAAATTATATCTCAGATAGAATATGCTCGTATCATAGGCAGTTTAATATGTCATGAACTGCACACGTCCTGACATAACATGCTCAGTTAATAAATTGAGTAGATTTACAAGTAATCCAGGAAAAGATCATTGGACGACAATAATTAAGGTTTTTAGATATCTAAGATACACTTTAAATTATGGATTGCACTTTACAAGATATCAAATTTTACTTGAAGTGTATAATAATGCTAATTGGATATTAGACACTAAGGATTTCAAGTCCACTAGTGGATATGTATTTGGAGGTCCAGCCATATTATGAAAATCTTCAAAGCAAACTTGTATTGTTATATCCATTATGGAATCTGAATTTATAGTTTAAGATAAAGTTGGAAAAGAAGTTGAATGGCTTTATAATTTCTTAAAAGATATTCCATGTTAATTAAAACTCGTGCCAACAATATGTATACATTGTGATAGTCAATCAACGATTGGAAAGGCACAAAATAACATACATAACGATGAATCTCAACATATTTATCGAAGACACAATATCGTAAATCAATTACTCTCAAATGAAAGAATTTTCATAGATTATATTAAATCGAATGACAACCTTGCAGATTCATTTACTAAAGGTTTGTCGAGAGATAAAGTTAACTGCTCATCGAGGGAAATGAGATTAAAGCCTATACGTAAAAAGTCTTCATAGTGGCAACGCAACCTAGTTGACTGGAGATCCTAAGATCTAGGTTCAAAATGGATAACCAAATTGTCTATGATTCAATAATAATACTGGGAAGAAAACTACTTCCAACTATTCATATGGTGAAACAGTGTTACCTACAACGTGCATTAGAATAAACTATGCTTTTAACGATTACTATAACTTGAAAATTTAAATAAGGTATGGTAGGATATTCTTAATAGGAAATTACATATATGAGTGTCAAAGGGGGGTTGCTTCTATTAGAATTTTAGAGGTTAAAATTATCTAGAAGACTTATGAAACCAGGAATTGTTCAATGCTAAAATGAACACAACCGTGAAAATTAATTATATCCAAAAAAGAATTATGTGAATTCTATTGTCTAGGTTTACACCAAAGGCTGAACAGTTCAAGACATCATGTTCACTAATTAGCCAATAAATCCAATAGTCTTTCACTAGGGAAGGTTTAAAGTCACAAGCTACCTATTTCGATGCAATTATTTTTCAATCGTACTCTCTCAAGTGTCTACATTTTCATTTGCATTTCTTTTCAGTTAATTTTCATTCATGTGGAGATTGTTGGAATAATGAATGATAAATTAGAGTTTGAGTTTGTCTCAAAATATCGAATTTGGGTTCATACCAATAGTTACATGGGTAGTTACAAAATTTGTTCAAAATAGTCATGTAGACAGAAAATTGTTAAGAGTTGCAATACATTTTCCAAGAGTTATATATCTCTTAAAAAATATGTATTAAATGTACCTTTTCCAAGAGTTATGTACATCTTTCAAAGAGGTATATTAAATGTTAGTTTCGGTTTCATTCATTTTTTTTTGTCTATTTTTTCGTATACATCACTGAAAGTGTTTTTGAATTTTATTTGAATTCAGATTCTATTAGGTATTGTTTACTTTTTTTTTTTTTTTCAATAGAGTAAGTATACTGTAATATTTAATAAGAATAACAAAAGACAAGGGAATAGTAGGCTTTTTTGGGTTGGTCTTAGAGCATCTCCAACAATCCTAGCTAAAGTAAAGACCATTATATAGCTTCTATTGGAATCACAACTTCTACTTATCTACACCCAAATAAAAAAAAAAGGGAGTGGTGGAGAATAAATAACGGTTTAGGATGCCAATACACTACGTGAAAATTGAAAAATTCGACAAAAAAAATTGTCGGGCTAAGGCCCATGAATTTTGATGGTTTAGGACCGTTGAAATTCTAGATAGTCCCAAATTTGACGGCTTAGAGCTGTCGAATTTCTCCCATCCTTCATTAATTTGATAGTTTCGATCCGTTGAAAAATAAAATTTGACAATGAAAAATTCGATTCCAATTCGACCCCTTTGTCCGTGGCCGTCAAATTTGGGCTTTTTTCACATTGTGATAAAAACTTTCTTTTCAAGAGGGGTGAGTGCAGGCTCTCGACTAGCCAAGCCAAGGTGCGGAGTTGAGCTCCCACGACTCAACAATCTCACCTTCTCTTTAAACATAACACACACACACACACACACACACACACACACACACACACACACACACACACGCACACACAAACTCATATGTGTATAGTGTAATGATTTTGGAACTCAACCTAATAGGGTGACTCAAAAACTCAACTAACGTATACCCAGCAAGAACCATAGTTGTTTTTTCCCGAGATGCACAACTGCACATCCCCATAAAACATAAGGACTGTTTTCTTGGGGCACTTTGCAATGGTGATATTCACCACCTCTCATGATCAAAAGTTCCAAAATTGGGATGCTCAAGAGGAATTTTCTATTTGAATTTCCCTCCAGAAGTATAATGGTTACCGGTTTCAATATCTTGAGCATACCCTGTTTTACAAAGGTTAAAAACCTCTATGACTGTCCTAGAACTCTTGTTATTCCAATAGAAAATGCCACGAACAAGAAAGAGAAAATCTAGACGAAATATTTAAAGATGAAGAATAAATTATGTAACAACTGACAAAAACAGACAATATCCTGATATAATGCTGGCACACCTTTCCAAAAAAAATTATGAATTTATTTAAATATTTTATTTTCAGCTCACACTAATAAGTTGTTCATATATCTTTAATGTATATCTGCTTATCTAAATATATGATAGATTGTACACCTAAAATGAAATAGTGTTTTAACAAGTCTGTCTCTCTCTCACTTCATCATCTTCAGTCTTAACCCAAAAATTTGAGGAATGGAGCAACCTAAGGGTAGGGCTTAAAATGGGTCGAACCTGGTCCAGATCTGAGTATTTCCATATTCAAATCCATTTTTATCTGGACCTAAATCCATATCTGAATCTGACTCGAATCCTACTAGATAAAATCATGTCTGAATCATTATGTTGTCACTTAAACCGGATCCGAGCCAAGCCGACCCGCATTGCTCGATTTGGGTTGGGTCATGTTTAGTAATTCGGGACTGTTTAGTATTTTCTATTTATTTTACAAGAATTCATGTTGTATTAAAGTAATAGAAAAAGATATTTTGAAAATTTTAAAAATATAATTTTCTAAGCAATATCTCATTGGGATCTAGGTGGATATAGGGATGGATCTGTATCCAAGCCAGATCCGACTTGGATCAAGGTACATCAAACCATATTTGACCCATTTTTTTGATTCAGGATCAAAACCCGCTAATTTGGGAAAAAATCCAATCCATTGTATGCCCCAGCCCAACATGAGGATAAGATATGTGAACATATTTACTGGAAATGGTTTCATCATATTTGCAGGGGAGATGATGGCAATATTTTTTGTTGGAATGCATTTACTAATGTAACAACCTTTCTCACAAGTTAATGGTTTTATCACTTCCTGAATTGATTTATGAGCTTAAATCAACAGTGACACAGCTTGTATTCATTTCTTGGTGCTGGCAACAGAGTTAAATTTGGATCAAATGCAATATATTAACTCTTTTCATAGTTAGAATTGGTAATTACTTCATGTACTGATTTGCGAATTTAAACAGTGGTAAGACCTTTTTGTCTTTTTGTTTTTGTCTGTCAAATTGGTCGTTCTTCTTTGTGTTTTTTCGTTCTCCCACAATTATTATTTTGAGAAATTATGTCCAAGTCCGTAAATTTATGCATTTTCTTTATTCAGGATCGTTTAGTCTTTGCAACACCCAATGCATTTTTTTCCCCTCTTCAGGTCAACAGGTTGAGGATTGAGAGAGCCATCAACCATGTGTTACACGAATTGGCTAAGCTCAAATCTATCTAGTAAAATCACCCAAACAGAGTTATAGCTCCCCATGGTAAGCTGTTTCTTTCATCATTTCAGTTTTTGACAAGAGTTTTTTCTCTAGCACTTGAATTTTGATTATGGGAAATAATTTTATTTACATTGGTTTCTATTCCTAATCAATGAGGGTCACAATATTTTGGCTACTAGAGAATGTTGTTAAACTATTTTAGTAAATAAAGTAATGTAGGATCTCTATGGTACATTTGGCAAGCATATTGAGGGTGGTCCCGAACTGTTCTGGTCATGTTCTTGTGCAAAAATTAGCCCGATCATCTCAACCCTGGGTAGGTTTTTTTTTTTTTTTTTTGGGGGGGGGTGGGTTATAGGGGAGGTTTTCAGTAGGATGAACCTGATTGTTGCATAATTAATAGGCCCTTTGGTAGACTCTCTCTCTCATATATATATATAGGGGGCAGATCATGGTACATATGTAAAAACAATGGTTTTTCAAAATATGAGTTAGAGGTTTTGGATTGAGCTGATTTTTTGTGAGGATGATCTCTATGATGAGAAAATCATTCTCACAAAAAATCAGCTCAATCTGAAACTTCTGAGTCCATCAAAAGTGGTTTACAAATTATTGGTAAAAAATCGACCGTCCACATTCTAAATCACTTTTGATGGGGTTAGAAGTTTCAGATTGGACTGATTTTTTTTTAGGATGAGGATGATCTTCTCATCATAGAGATCATCTTAAAAAAATCGGCTTAATCCAAAACTTCTAACCTATATTTTGTAAATTTATTATTATTACATTGTTTTTACACGTCCTATGATCCATCTCCATATATATATATATATGAGATCTGAAGTTCAATCATGGTATCAACAACAACCATCAATATATATTTATATATATGGGTCCCGTTCAGCACCCTAAGCTTTACCACACACTTTAACAAACGTGTTTTGTCTTACATGGTGAGGAGATCATCCTCACCAAAAATCAGCCCATTCCAAAACTTCTAACCCTATCAAAAATGGTTTACAAAAAATGGACGGTCCACGATTTTTCAACGTGTAAACATGGGGCTAAACATTTCGGAATGGGCTGATTTTTGGGAGGATGATCTTCTAATCATAGAGATCATCCTCACCAAAAATCAGCCCATTCCAAAACTTCTAACCCATGTAGGACAAAAAACGTTTGTTAAAGTGTGTGGTAAAACTTAGGGTGCTGAACATTTCCCTATATATATATATAGGGAAATGTTCAGCACCCTAAGTTTTACCACACACTTTAACAAACGTTTTTTGTCCTACATGGGTTAGAAGTTTTGGAATGGGTTGATTTTTGGTGAGGATGATCTCTATGATTAGAAGATCATCCTCCCCAAAAATCAGCCCATTCCGAAATGTTTAGCCCCATGTTTACACGTTGAAAAATCGTGGACCGTCCATTTTTTGTAAACCATTTTTGATGGGGTTAGAAGTTTTGGAATGAGCTGATTTTTGGTGAAGATGATCTCCTCACCATAGAGATCATCCTCACCAAAAATCAGCTCATTCCAAAACTTCTAACCCATGTAAGACAAAACATGTTTGTTAAAGTGTGTGGTAAAGCTTAGGGTGCTGAACGGGACCCATATATATATATATAACACAACTGAGTTGGAACAGTTGTATGTGACACAAACGTCCAATCATTTACAGTTTTGTGGGTTAGACCTCACATCAAGCTATAGTGTCATGAGACCAACTTTATTTTCTTTATTCTTTACCTAATATATTTTCTTTTCTATCCCTTTAATCCATTTTATTATTTTTCATCTTTTACTCTTTTAATCTCAATTTTTTAATAATTCCTCTTAAATTCTATTTTTTTTCACTTTTACCCCCTTAACGTGAAAGAAGATGCCCTTCTAATTTTACTATATTTTCACTTTTGCCCCTTTAATTCACTTTATTGTTTTTTATCTCTTACTCCTTTAATCTCAATTTTTTTTTAATAATAACTTTCCATCAAATTATAGTTTCTTGGGACCCACTTTATTTTATTTGTTCTTCACCTTCTCTAATTATATTATATTTCATTTTTTACCCACTTTATTGGTTTTCATTTTTTACACTTTTAATCTCAATTTTTTTTTATAATAATAATACCTCTTTAACTTTATTTTTTTTCACTTTTACCCCCTTAACCCGAGAGATGATGGTTGTGCCATAGGCATGGGTGAACTCTAGTATATATATATGGTCAGGATCTCTTGACTCCTAAGAATGACTCATGAAAAACACACATGATCCCAACCTTTTAAATGCAAAATCCAATGGATAAGATTTATCCTTGGGATAAGTATCTTTGAGATTTGTATTATCAAAATACTCATAAATCTCAACCATTGGATTTTGCATTTAAAAGGTTGGGATTACGTTTTTTTCATGAGTCATTCTTGGAAGTCAATAGATCCCAATCCTATATATATATATATATATATATATCCCGTTCGGGCATCAACTATTTGGCTAACACATTTTTTTCCTACATGGTTTAGTTTCAGAATGAGATCTTCACCAAAAATCAGTCCATTCTGAAACTTCTAAACCATCTAGGAAAAAATGTGTTGGCCAATTGAGGAGATCATCTTCACAAAAAGTTAGCCCATTCTAAAACTTCTAACCTCATGTTTACGAGTTGAAAAATCGTGAACCATCCATTTTTCATAAATCACTTTTGATGGGGTTAGAAGTTTCAGAATAGGCTGATTCTTGGTGATGATGATATCCTCGTCACGCAAATCATCTTCACCAGAAATCAGCCCATTCCAAAACTTCTAACCCATGTAGGACAAATAGTTGGCACCCAATATATATACATATATATATATATAAAAGGCTGATTTTTGGCCATGGTAATGTTGATCAATTGGTTAAATCAAATCGATTGTGAACTTGTGTTTAGTGGTAACCCTGGAATCTTAATTTTTTTTTTTTTTTTCGTATGAAGTATCTCTGATTAACTGCATTTATTATTATTCACTTTATTAACAAAATTATTTACAAAAATTTCTGTTGATGCTGGACCATCAGTTGCAAGAAAAAGGACTGATCTATGGGGCATTGATGGGGTTCTGATCTGTAGTGGTTTTTTGGTGGGTATTTTGGTTTATATTTACTTTTAATTGGCTAAACTGGGGGTTGTAATTTTGTTCTGCATATACATCATCCATTTCGTAACTTCTTGAGATACTTTGGCTGTACTTAAAATCTTCAATTACTTTCACCATGAAAGCAATTATTAGAAAGCCACCTTTCCTTTGCAGTTCAAATTTCATTTTATACCAATTGTAGTCTTTATTACATTGTTAACATGAGGTTAGAAGTTTTTGGATGGGCTGATTTTTGTGAGGATGATCTAATCACCTTAGAGATCATTCTCATAAAAAGTCAGTCCATTCCGAGCGTCTTACCCATGTAAGACAAAACACTTTGACTATAATTTTGACTTTTGAACACTACCCCTTATATATATAGGGTATGGATCAAGGGACATGTGAAAAAACATATGTAAAAATAATGTAACATTAATAAATTTTCAAAATATGGGTTAGAAGTTTTGGATTGAGCTGATTTTTTGGTAGGATGATCTTTATGATGGGAAGATCATTCGAAAAAAAAAAAAAAATTAGTCCAATATGAAACTTCTAACCCCATTAAAAGTGATTTAGAATGTAGATGGTTGATTTTTTGTTAATAATTTATAAATCACTTTTGATGGATTTAGAAGTTTCAGATTGAGCTGATTTTTTGTGAGGATGATCTTCTCATCATAGTGACCATCCTCGCAAAAAATCAACTCAATCCAAAACCTCTAACCCATATTTTGAAAAACCATTGTTTTTACATATGTCCCTTGAATCGCCCCCAAATATATATATATATATATATATATATATATATATATATATATATATATATATATATATATATATGGGAGGGGTTTAGCAGCCCTAAAGTTTGCCAAATATTTTTCAAAACATTGGTTAGAAGTTTTGGAATGAACTGATTTTTTGTGAGGATGTCTCTATGATGAGATCATCCTCACCGAAAATCAGCCTATTTCAAAACTTCTAATCCCATCAAAAGTGATTTACAAAAATTGGATGGTCCACGATTCTTCAATTTGTAAATTAGGGTTAGAAATTTCAAAATGAGTTGATTTTTGGAAAGGATGATCTCTTCACCGTAGAGATCATACTCACAAAAAATCAGTTCGTTCCAAAGTTTCTAACCCATGTTTAGAAAAATGTTTGGCAAACTTTAGGGGCATTGAACCGCTCCCCATATATATATATATGGGGAGCGGTTCGGCAGCCTAAAGTTTTCCAAGTTTGGTGCCAAACATTTTAGAGGTTAAAATTATCTAGAACACTTATGAAACCAGGAATTGTTCAGTGCTAAAATGAACACAACCGTGAAAATTAATTATATCCAAAAAAGAATTGTGTGAATTCTATTGTCTAGGTTTACACCAAAGGCTGAACAGTTCAAGACATTATGTTCACTAATTAGCCAATAAATCCAATAGTCTTTAATTAGGGAAGATTTAAAGTCACAAACTACCTATTTTGATGCAATTATTTTTCAATCGTACTCTCTCAAGTGTCTACATTTTCATTTGCATTTTTTTTTTTTCAGTTAATTTTCATTCATGTGGAGATTGTTGGAATAATGAATGATAAATTAGAGTTTGAGTTTGTCTCAAAATATAGACTTGGGTTCGTGCCAATAGTTACATGGGTAGTTACAAAATCTATTCAAAATAGTCATGTAGACAGAAAATAGTTAAGAGTTGCAATACATTTTCCAAGAGTTATATATCTCTTAAAAAATATGTATTAAATGTACCTTTTACAAGAGTTATGTGCATCTTCAAAGTGGTATATTAAATGTTAATAGGTGTAGTACCCTTTCCAACTGTCATATCCCTCCATGAATAGATGTTTAATTGCCATATTTATTATATTTATAGTCAATCATTCATTGCATTTTTATAGAATTTTTCTTGATTATTCCTCATATTAGTTTCATAAAAAAAAAGAGTGCAAATCCTAGTTGTTTCCTTGTTCTTGTGGTTTGAAGTGCTACTATTACAAGAAAGAGATCGTTATATCTTGGTAGACAGTCGCCAAAGATCGTGAGCACCAGTGTGGGGCAGATATTGTCTTAAGGACATAGAATCAAATTTTAGTTTCGGTTTCATTCATTTTTTTTTTTTTTTGTCTATTTTTTCGTATACAGCACTGAAAGTGTTTTTGATTTTTATTTTAATTCAGGTTCTAGTAGGTACTGTTTACTTTTTTTTTTTTTCAATAGAAAAAGTATACTGTACTATTTAATAAGAATAACAAAAGACAAGGGAATAATAGGCATTTTTGGGTTGGTTTTAGAGCATCTCCAACAATCCTTGTTAAAGTAAAGACCATTATAGAGCTTCTATTGGGATCACAACTTCTACTTATCTACACCCAAATAAAAAAATGGAGTGGTGGAGAACAAATAACGGTTTAGGATGCCAATACACTACGTGAAAATTGAAAATTTTGACAAAAAAAATTGTCAGGCTAAGGCCCATGAATTTTCAAAACTGAATTTTGATGATCTAGGACCGTTGAAATTCTAGATAATCCCAAATTTGACGGCTTAGAGCTGTCGAATTTCTCCCATCCTTCATTAATTTGATAGTTTTGGCTCGTTGAAAAAAAAAATTTGACAATGAAAAATTCGATTCCAATTCGACCCCTTTGTCCGTGGCCGTCAAATTTGGGCTTTTTTCACATTGTGATAAAAACTTTCTTTTCAAGAGGGGTGAGTGCAGGTTCTCGACTAGCCAAAGCCAAGGTGCGGAGCTGAGCTCCCACGACTCAACAATCTCACCTTCTCTTTAAACATAACACACACACACACACACACACACACAAACTCATATGTGTATTGTGTAATGATTTTGTAACTCAACCTAATAAGGTGACTCAAAAACTCAACTGATGTATACCCAGCAAAAACCATAGTTTTTTTTCCCGGGATGCACAACTGCACATCCCCATAAAACATAAGGACTGTTTTCTTCAAGGGGCACTTTGCAATGGTGATATTCACCACCTCTCATGATCAAAATTTCCAAAATTGGGATGCTTAAGAGGAATTTTCTATTTGAATTTCCCTCCAGAAGTATAATGGTTACCGGTTTCAATATCTTGAGCATACCCTGTTTTACAAAGGTTAAAAGCCTCTATGACTGTCCTAGAACTCTTGTTATTCCAATAGAAAATGCCACGAACAAGAAAGAGAAAATCTAGACGAAATATTTAAAGATGAAGAATAAATTGAGTGATCCCATGTTTTAATCCAACCAAAAATAAAATACAAGGAGTTATGTTGGAAAAGAATTAGAGAAAATATCATTTTGCATTAGCGAACTGAACAGTTGTAGGAAACGTAAGTGTCATATTCATAGAAATGGAGTGGCATAAATCTCAAAATTATTACTTCACTAACAATGGAAAATTCTTATATTAGACCAAAATGAATATAATCTTTATTAGGAAGATGATATCTATCTTCTTCAGTAGGATTAAATTGCTAAACTACAATAATATAATAAAAGCAAAACAGGATATTGCATAATAAAAGCACAGTTGGAAAATTGAAAAATAACTTACATGGAGAAAAGGTATCACAAGATATAAATATAAAAGAGGTTAAGATTAAAATGTTTTCCTATGATATTTGCCAAATGAGAGTCCACAAGGGCAAATTCTATGTTCTTTGAGGGGATTTTTTTTTGGTTGAAAAAAGGTTAAAAAGTAGAACCATTTACCGATAAGACTCTTCCAATCAAATGTTTATCGTCCTCAAAGAAAACAATATCGTGAGACTTGATGAAGCTTTGGGTAGCAATTGTAGCTTCTCACTAAATTCCGCCCACTCCTTCTCTTCATCCCTTGATGATGTTTCTTTTGTGGTGATGGTAATGTTCTCTAAGACCACTGCATTCTTAAATAAATATTCAAGAAACTTGAGTTCATTCTCACACCCTTCAAGATTCTTGATCTCAACAGATTTGAGGTGATTAAATATACAATGGGATGATAATTCTCCTAGCCAATCTCCTCTCTCATTTTTAAAGTCAAATATCTGCTAAGAACCAGAACAATGACATAAATCAATACTACTTTCCAGATTTCTATATGGCATTTGTGAGCGATAGTCCCACATAACCTAGGTATCAAGACCTTGGGCTCTATATAAATCTGGGGTAATCCCCACCTTACAAGCTGGTTTTTTGAGGATGAGTTAAACACATGGGATTCTACATGGTATCAGAGTGAATAATCACATGGATGTAGGAGACACGTTACATGTGAGGGGGATTGTGAGCAACAGTCCCACATAGCCTAGGTATCAAGACCTTGGCTATATATAAACCTGGGGCAATCCTCAACTTAAAAGCCGATTTTGTGAGGATAAGTTAGGCCCCATGGGCTTCTACAGTATTACAAATAATATAAAGAATATAGTAAAAGATATGGTAATTGTCTATCCCAGTAAGAAGAGTTATCTCCAAAATCAGATGAGCTAATTCGAGCTATTTAAGCAAAAAACTAATGATCTAGATAAATGATGATAATAAATTACTAAAGTGTTTGGTCAGTACCTTAGCTAATTGCAAGACAAGAGTCTCTATACAAGGACAGCTCTCCAGTAAGTTCACTATTGCTCGATTAAGAGAACTTCTACGTAATCTCGTCACCTTCAAATACTTTAGATTCTGAAATGGAATTGGCAGCCATTTCAGCAAGCATGAGGATTTTGAGAAAGTCTGTGCCCATAAAAAAAGGAGAAAAAAAATGGAAAATCAATTTAGACAATTGTATTTACAAAGCAAATAAGATATAATCAAGAGTCAACTTAAAAGAAGAGATGCATTGTAGTGGTTAGAAATAAGACTTAGACAGGGGAATGCTAACGTCTAAGACCTTATGGCGACGTTAGCGTTAACATTCTCCAACACTTTTTTTTTCAATAATACTCATATTCATTTTGTCTTTCAGTAAAAAAATAGGGGTATGATGGTCTTTTACACAATAGACGCTTGCTTGCATTGACTGCCAAATCATTGATTGCAACAAGACATTTAATTGTAAAAATTAAATGCCCTTAGCATTTATTAAGTGAGAGACTAGCATTTATTATGTAAAAAGATTAATATATCCTTGTCTTTTTCACTAAAAGATAAAATGAGTAGAGTATTATTGAAAAAAAATAAAAAATGGGTAGGGGTAGTACTGGAGAAAAAAAAAAGTGTTAAAGAGAATGCTAACGCCCACATGAGGTTTTGGACATTAACATTCTCTATATCTAAATAAATGTGTTATTTTCCCAAAGAGTCATGATCCATAACGGTGTCCGACTCCTATAGCAACCTAACTATTTGGTTGGAGATTAAATACAATTTGCTGTGTGAAATGTAGAAAGCAGCTTAGTTAGTAACTAATTGTTCTTTACCAAAAAGGAGAAAGAAAAGCATACCTGAATGCACCAACCAGATAGTGTTAGAGTTTTTGCATTATGAAGCTCCCTAACAAATTTAACGAAACAATCCGGAACCACTTCAATGTTTGCATTAACAAGAGAGGAAAGATTCTCCAAATAAAAATCCTTAAACATTAAACCTTTCAACTTAAATGATGTGAGATTTGGGGTGCATATCCTCATCATACAAGAACAAACATAAATCCCATAACTATTTTTCACAACTAAGTTCTTAAGTTGCAAAGCTGATATATTGAGTACTTTAAGATGTCCATGATCGCAATTCTTGATGATCAAATTTTCCAAAATCGGGCAACTCAAGATGAGCTCTCCATCGGAATCGCCACTAGGAAGTGTAACTGATACTAGTTTCAAAGTCTTGAGATGGGCAGCTGAACATATCGATTTGGGCAGTTGGACTTGGACTAGTAAGCGCCTTTGATTTAAGTTCGAATTAAATATCCTCATGGGCAAACGAAAGTGATTATTAGGCAATTCAAAGGGTTGTTCAGCGCAATCAGATACTTGTATATAGAGCTCTTGAACATGTTGTTGTAGTACAACATTAATCCATGTTTCCATTCTATCTGAATTGAAATAAAAATTAGAAAATAAACAAAATCTGTTTATATTGATAGAGTTGTCACGAGAAAGCAAAATATTATCCACAAAATCCATAAATCCATCTTTATAAGTTGCCTCGTTCCGATCTTGATTTCTTTCTGTTGTAGTATTCTTATTATTTTCCCACAAACGATGATCGAAGTTTAGATTTGGAAGAGAGCCATAAATACCTCCAACTTTTGGATAGAAGGGATGTATGAACTACTTCTTTCATGTCAAGGAAAGAGAGGATGTCATGGAGAATGGGTTCAGGTAATCCATTGATTCTGTCTGCATCCATCTGACTTCTTGAGAACAATAAAACCCTATTTCAATATAATAAAAATGTTATATAAAAGGAATATCAAAAGATGAAGAACGACTCCGAGATTTATGCCTACGGAAATTAACAAGGCTGTAGAAGCGTAAATTTGTTGTTGTTTGGACGAGTCTAGCTATTTAAATTTTGAGATATTATATTGCCACACCAACTTTACTAAAAGCACACTAATTCCTGTGGTTTTAAGAATTGGGTGGGTCTCCAAATTCCAAGAGAGTTCGTTACATTGTTTATTGTAATTCTCAAAACACTTTTATAACCAACGAACTCATGAGTTTGTCACTTTTAATATCTATGAATTCCTAGACGTACCAAGCTAATTCATTGATTATAAAAGTGATGAATTTACTCAAAATGCATGTTTTGCAGATTAAAATGAATAGTGCACCAAAAACGAAATTTGGACATAAGTTGCACACATTTTGAAAGGCATCGTGAGGCTACCGCATTATCTGAAAGGCATTCGTGTCTTGTTAAAAACACAAAAGATGTTTGGCTTCAAAATTGGGATGCCTGATACCTTATTTACAATTATTTATTTTATACTCAGTTTTATGCTTGTAATGTAATTGCTTTCTTTTCCTCCCATTTTATTTTAGTGTATAAATATCATCAATTTGTTCATTGGTGAGTCCTTGTCACCATTTAGTTTGTAAATCTGTTCTAAGATCAATTATGTTTTTATAAATTTCATTTTTAAATCAAGGGTAAATTTTCAAATAGTTACCGAAGTTTTCAAAAATACTGAAAGTGTTATATGTGTTGACAAAATGTTATCAAAGTGTCAACATTAGCCACATTTCGAAAATACCGAATTTTTTTTTAATTATTTGAAAATTTACCCTTAAATCATGGGGCTCTTTTATCATTTCAACAGGTAAATCAAAATGTAGAGTTTTTATTTTTTTATCCATCACTGTTATCTGTCGCAATAACTCATAAATCCTTATAAATTTGAAAATTCTTGTGAAAGACAAGTACCCTATTGCTCCAACTGTAGATCCATGCCTGTACCTAGTTATGTAGGGAGTAAGAGGAACAAATGATTCACTCGAATAGACTTGGATGGGCAGTTATTCATTTAGACTAACTGAAACCTACTAGAATTTAATTAAAAAACTTGGCAATAAACGAGCCCACTATTATCAACTTCATCACGGGCTTAATCATTGGGCCTAAAATATATAAATAAATCTCTCTCAACCAAGATGAGCTTGATCAGTGAGAATTGAAAGATTGTTTGGGTAACATGTGACAAATCAATAAGATTTGAAGCAATGATTCTCTTAATTTTTCAGTTTTATTTTCATTTGGGATCATACATAAAAACAAAAAGGGGCGGACAAAACTGGACTTTTGTTCGTTGTGGGCCATAATAAATCTGTAGTATTTGAAAATGGGTAGGGCCCTTGCTGGCATTTCATGGGTTCCAATTCAATATGGGCTTTGACTTAATTAACGAGATACACCCTCACAATTCCCAAACCTCTTTGATAGACTAGTTGCACATTACCTATCACCTGTCGCACTCCAACCTAAAAAAATAAAGTCCCATCTCTATTTGTTGGACCTCATTAAAGAAATTTACATCAATATCTTTGCTATTATAATGAGAGGAGTAGAGTTGGTTCAACACCAAAATATGAATGACCAAAAAATGCCTCCACTTTCAAGTTTAAACCTATTATTATTATCAAGGTCATTTTTTTTTGTCAAAATAGTGAAAATGTCAATCGCACAACCTTATAATCACGTTGATTAATTTTTAAAATTAAAAAAAAAAATCCTGCTTACTTTATAATCTTCAAAAATCTTTTAATTTATAATTTAAATTACAAATAAACCCTTTTGACATACATGCGTCTCAACATGCCACCTTCTAACTAAGATAAAGAACCTATCATTACTAAGAGTTCGTGCAAAATTTACACCAAATGGCCAAATCTATGGCAAGAGTACCTTCAAATAATTTACTTTACACATGATCATGAAGAACACATGCATCATGAAGAGCACACAGACCAAGAAAAGCTTATGAAAGGATAAGCTTATGGAGCTTTGGTGCGGTGATTCCTCTTCGACTTCCAAGAAGAAGAAAAAGAAAATGAAAAAGAAGCACAATGATGTTTTTATTTTTTCTCTTTTAAGTACAATCATATTAGTGGAATACAAAGTTGCTTTTTGTTAAATGATGGAATGCAATTCGTATTAGGTGACATGCAACTTAGTTGATCCTTAATTGCAACATGTTGTGTTGCAGTGACCTCAAGATTGTACCTCATATTGCACATCCTAATGATGCTATGCACTTTCCCGTTATGATGTGCGATGTGAGGTATAATCTTGAAGTCATTCCAACATCATTCTGTTTCTTTTTTAAGTCTATAATGACACCAGTGGAGTGCAAAGTGGCTTTTTGTTAAGCGACGGAGTGCAATCCATAATAGGTGACGTGCAACTAGTCGGTCCGGAATTGAAAACAAGGTTTGGGGATTTGTGATGAGCAGAGTTGACTATGAGCGAAGTGATGAGGTTGATTGTTGAAGAGCAGTGAGGGAGGGTCGAAGAAAAACCAAATCATGGAGACAAACTCATTGAAGAAGAAGAATAGTGATATTGATGAAGATAGAATGAGTGATTTACCAGAACCGATTATCCATCACATCCTCTCTTTACTTGACATGAAAGAAGTAGTTCATACTTCCCTTCTTTCCAAAAAATGGAGGTATTTATGGATTTCTGTTTCCAATCTAAAATTCGATCATCGTTTGTGGAAAGTTAATATGAAGAAACAAAATCAATGTTTTGTTTTCCATAAAGATAGATTTTTGGATTTTGTGGACAAGGTTCTGATTCATCGCGACAACTCTTATAATATAGAGAGATTTTGTTTATCTTCTTGCAATTCAAGTAGAATTGAAGCATGGATCACTGCTGCAGTAAGACAACATGTTCAGGAACTCCATCTTGAAATCTCTGATTGTGATGGACAACAACAACACCTTCAATTGCCCGATTCTCTCTTCACTACAGCAATTGTTAGGGTATTTAAGTTGCAATCAGATGAAAAGAGCATTACAGTCCCAATCCAACTTCCGAATTCGATGAGTTCAGCTGCCCATCTCAAGAATTTGGAACTAGTATCAGTTAAACTTCCGAAGGGAGATTCCAATAGAGAGCTCTTTTTTAGTTGCCCAATTTTGGAAATTTTGATCATAAAAAATTGCGACATTGATCATTTGAAAGTTCTCAATATATTGGCTTTTCGGCTTAAGTACTTGGTTTTGGAAGATAATTATTGGGATCGGTGTAAGATTAGGATTTGTAGCCCAAATCTCACGTCATTCCATTGCGAGAACTATACTTACACAGACCATTCTCTGGAGAGCCTTTCCTCTCTGGTTAGTGCAAACATTAGTTCATGCATGAGTCGAGAAATGGATGCTCAATATCTGATCAAAGTCCTTAAAGAGCTTTACAATGTAGAAACTCTGACACTATCTCGTTGGTGTCCTCAGGTGGTACCTTTTTCTTCTCCTATTGATGACTCATTCCCTCAAATTCCCATGATGTAAACATTGGTCTCTGTTTAAAAAGAAAAATGATGAACTACCTGCCTGAATCGGATGTGTAATCCACACCTTGTACACCCTCCCTAAAATCATGGTCGTCCCAAACACATATTAACTGTGATGGTGTGAAACTTATTTTTTTTGTCTTATAATGGGTAGTCCTCACCCCTCGGGTGAGATTAATCCCATGGTCACTGGCATTGTCCCCCTGGAAAGTCCTATGTGCAACTGGTTGAGTCGAGGGTCAACCGGACCCTGGAGTGTGGCCCCAAGGAATTTATTACTTCTTGGGGTTTCAAACACTTGACCTACCCGTCCTGAGGAGTTTATCAAGGCTCGGCTTGCCACTAGGCCAACCCTTTGGCGTTGTGATGGTGTGAAACTCAATTGCAAACACGTTTGTTCCTAACATCAAGACCAACCTAAGAAACTTACTACTCCCTACCCTTTCAATCTGCACATGCAGGGAGCAGTAAGGGTGATGCACCATATGTTATACCATTTTCTGCTGTGTGTGTGTGTGCGAGCATGTGTGTGTGTGCTTGTGTGGTGGGTGTGCCTGCGTGTGTGTGTCTTCTTGTATTCTCATTTACCTAATGGGCCTACTTTATCTGGATTTTTCACTGAGACACACAACTTCTTGGGGGAGTGAGGGGGTTGGTCAATAATCCAATCCTCCTGACGTTGCAATGTCTGCCAACGTATGGACTTATTTACATGTTTTGGCCACATAATTTTAGGCATTTCCTTTTTATTTTTTTGGCTTTTGATTCAGTGGTTAACATTTGCTTTCCTTCTGGTTCTTGGGTTGTGACATTTGAACAATAGAGACAACCTACAAGTCCTATTGTTAAGCATTGCAGTACATTTTCTCTTTCTTTTTCAACAAAATTGTTGATTTTTATTATTTGTTTCATAAGTATGTTTGTCTAAATTGTTTTCTCATTTTCATGTGCAAAGACTTCATCAGAATCCCCCGATGAATTAGAACGGTTGCCCAATCCTTTTAACAATCTGAGGCATTTGAAGCTGACAAGGTGGCGTAATAGTTCTTCGATGCGAGCAATAGCCAATTTACTAGAGAACTCTCCTTACATAGAAACTCTATTTATGAAATTAGAGAGTTTTGATTATGACAAGGTAATCATATTTTCTGTGACTACATTCTTTAATTCATTTATAATACAATTTAGAATATCTGCAAAAAATATATATATTTATCTATCATTGTTCTGGTTATTATTAGAAAACATACAAGGCAGTGGATTGGGGATCTCAATTATCGTTCCATTGCATGTTTTATCACCTCAAATCTGTTGAGATCCAGAATCTAGAAGGGTGTGAGAATGAATTCAAGTTTCTTGAATTTTTACTAAAGAATGCAGTGGTCTTAGAGAACGTTACTATCACCACAATTGAGGCATCAAGGGATAGCAAGGATTTGGCGGACTTTAGTAAGAAGCTACAATTGCTACCCAAAGCGTCTTCACGTGTCAAAATATTCTTTCTCTTTAAGAGGGTAACTTTTTTTTTTTGATTAGTAAGTAGGGTAACTTGATTGGCAGTTCCTACCTCTCTTAGTCTAAAACTCCATATAGATGTGGTTTCCTTGATATCATTAGCATGAATAATAAAGTTGGTAAATTGTTGTACTTTTTGAGCTCATATCAAAACCTTTTCCCCTGTTTTTGATTTTTCTTTTAGTGAACTTTTTCATGGGACAACATTTTAAACTTGACCTCCATTTTTATATCTTGTGATACTTGTTCTCCATGCATTTTATTCTTTCAATTGGATTAGAACTTGGATCTCCAAAGGAGGGCTGAGTGTCTTTTACTCTTGACCAAAATAATTTTATGCCAAGTCCCAAAAATGCCTAGTAGCACAAATTTTGGAGCACATTGATTCCATGAACCATCGAATTTGTCAACCTAGTTACCCAAAATGGCCTTTCTTAATTATAGTCCAATAAAACATGATTTGGGAGATGAGACACCCATTCTAGAATGAGGTAATTGTCATGTCTATGACTGCATTCTTTAATTTACTTGTAGTGCAATTTCGATACCTGACAAATAGCATAATTTATCAATCAATGTTCTAGGTACTGTGCATGAGATTGGGGAGCAAAATTATTGCCATAATGCATGTTTTATCACCTTAAATGTGTTGAGATTCAGGGTTTTGAAGAGTGTGAGAATGAACTCTACAACGTCAAGGTCAACAATTTTTATTTTTGAGTTCAATAGTTTTATTGTCGAGCTCACTGATTTTTATTTATTGTTGAGCTCACCATTTTGTATTGTTGAGTTCAACAATTTAAAAAAAATGTCAAATTTGACAATAAAAATATTGAACTCAAAAATAAAAATTGTTGAACTCGATATTGTAAAATCCACTCGTTTTCATTTTTTCAAGTTTTTCCAAGTAATATACATGGAAAAATCGACTTAAAACTTGACATAACAACTTGTATAGATGTTTTCAAACCAAAATAACCATCTTTGATCGATTTTCATCCAAAAACGAAATAAAATGATTGAAAAACCCTAGCTTCAATTTTTGTTATAAATTGTTTAAATAAATAAATAAATATATATATATAAATTCAAAATGAAAAGTATATCATTTTTATTCGTCATTCATGCTAATTTCAAAAATATTATAACCTAAGATAAGGTTGAGGGACCATTAAGAAGATAAAATTTTACTAAATGAACAATGAAGAAAAGCCCTAAAACTTAAAGACTACCTAGAAAGAAAAGCTCCCGTCAAGGACCATTAAGTAATTTTCCCTTATTTTATAACTTGTAGGCTTCGCCTAATGTGCTTGATGACTGCCATAGGCCAGGTGCTGTTTTATTATTTTTTTTCTTCTTAAGTTTTAATCCTACACTTTCGAAGCCAATAGAAGTGTCAATGGGTTCGTTCCGATCCAATATTGAACCACCTAGAAAATTATACATATTATGACAGGTATTTTCGTAAATTCATATACATGTTGTAAGCTTTCGGGGTATTTTTATAATTCGAATGTTTTATTTGATGAGGTTGAATAAGTTCAAATTTATTTTAATAAGTAATCATTACAAAAAATTTCATTATAAAATTAATGAAGAAAATGAAATAATTTTGCAAGAGATTCCCAACTAGAATGTTTTATTTGATGAGGTTGAATAAGTTCAAATTTATTTTAATAAGTAATCATTACAAAAAATTTCATTATAAAATTAATGAAGAAAATGAAATAATTTTGCAAGAGATTCCCAACTAGATACCATTCTTTGCAAAACATTTGCATTGCAAACTACTTGTACTTAAATGATTTGTAATTTCCCAAGTAGGCTTTAAAAATATTTGCCTCTATTCACATTTATAAAAGAAATTTGACAACGATGAAATACGGTGGTTGGATTGTGAACCATTCATATTTTATTCAGATACATATTATTTTGTCTTAATCTAAAAAATAATTTAAAAATTAATAATAAGATCTGAAGCATATGTTGAGAATGTAATTCATTGATATGTTTAAAAAAGATTTCGATTGAACGATTGAGAATTATGTAAGGTTGTCAATGGATATTTATCCGATCGAATATAGATATCCATATTCGAATACGAAAAAAATCACTAATATTCAAATTTGAATTCGAATCCATTGGATATTCAATAGCAAATTTCGAATTCGAATATGATAATATTCGATTCGGATTCGAAACTTGTTTTTTTTTTCCTCAAATCCAAAAATCCCTTATCTGCAATCTCAAAAAACTCTTTTGACAATCGGACTTTGAACCCATTCATCTTCAAACAAAAAATAACCATCCTTAATCGATTTTCATTCAAAAATGAAGCAAAATAATTGAAAAACCCAAGTTCTTTTTACATACATATTTAAAATGTTTGAAAAAACTCTTGAAAATGATTTCTTCTCCCTTTTCAAATCCTTTCCATCAGATTGAAATCTCTGAAACTCAATCGGGATGCCAGAAATCCAAATTTTTTGGTCGAAAATGGTGAATTTGAATGGTTAGTGCAACAATGAAAAAAACTTGACTTTTTTAAAAAGACACCTTTTTATGTTTTAAACCCGTGTTTTCTATGTTTTAAACACATTTTTTTTTTAAACATAATAATAAGAACCTATTTTTTGGGTAGGCCTATGATTAATTTTTATGACCTTATGGTTGTTTGTGATTTAGCCATAAAATGTTATCTAATATGCATTTTATAATAATGTCTTGATGTTATGATTTTTATATATATTTTTTTCAATAGTGTCATTTTGCTCAAAAAATACATTGATGGTTACATTTATTTTTATCATAAAATGTATAATTATGTGTGTAGAAGTTTCATTTTTTCTTTGTTTTATTATAATTTTTTTCTTGATTTTTCTCTCTTTTCCGAAGTTTTCCCTTATAATTTTAAACCCGTATTCCGACTTAGTGACTCCACAAGAAGTATTAAGCGAGTGTGAATTTACTATTTCCACTAAGATGAGAGCTTGATGTACTAATTCACTAAATATTTTGGATCCATTACCTTCTTCCATGGCTTCAAATCTCAGTTTGACTAGGAATTAGCCATGATACATTGCTTGTGTTGGACATTGTGTTCAACATTGCGCTGATGTGATAGTGTTTTTTGCACCAAGTTCAATAAAATTCAATAAAATTGTTTCAACTATTCAGTGCCAAGGGAATATATACAAAACAATAAGTTATGAGTGGTGATAATCGAAATCACTTTTCTTTACTCTCCCTTCACATACCCGTACATCCTTTGCTTCGGGATATAGTAGGACATATATTTATAGTTTTGTGAAGAGAGAGAACAAACAAAGTGAGTCAGATTACAAGGACTCTTAGGTAACATCTCCCCAATGTCCAGTGTTAATAGTTGTCACTTCTTTTTTATTTGAATCATGATCATTTGACTATTCCATGTGGCAAACTCAATCGACTACCCTAATGTGAAAATTTTGGAATCGTAGATCTTTGCTCCTTGAGATACATGGCTGCATTTTCCCATAAAAAAGTGTATCTCGAAGAGCACATATCTATGAATCTTGGACTTGTCACATCAAGTAGTCCATTGAGTAGGCCTCATGGGGTAGTCAGATTATCATGACTCTTTGAGTAATGCTGGGGTTGAAACAGTAGTTCTACTGTGATTCTCACAATTGTAACATGGCTTAATATCCACGTCATTTAGGGGTACAACTTGATCCGGTTTAAATCGAGAATCAAACCAAACTGATAGCTTTGGGGTGGTTTGGTTCAGTTTGGAACAAGTTGTGGTTCAGTTCCAAGTTATGAAAATGGAGAACCGATCAATTTGGTTTGGTTCTCGGATCAAACTTGTATAGAACTGAATCAAACCCCTGTGTAATAAATAAATACATATGTATATAATAATTACTATGAATTATTTTAAGAGTTAGTACATAAATTAGTGATCTTTTATGGCTAAACTAATGACTTTTTATGGATAGATTTGTACTTTATTATATGAAAATTTATGTTTATCTTTTCATTAAAAAATATTACTTATAATTTATAAAATATTTGCAATCCGTTGAACCGAACCGACTTTAATTCGATTTGCTTCCAATGGAAATTAGTTCGGTTTTGGTTCTTATTTAGTGGAACCAACCTATGTTGGTTCAATTCCACTTTGACCTCAAATCGAATCGAACCGAACCAAATTGCACCCCTAATGTCATCCACTTAATGAGTCAGCAGCCACATCATCATTTATTATTTAAAAATAAATAAAAACTTGGTGAAGAAGTTAAAAAAACATAAACTTGGTGAAGAAGTTAACATCTTCTCCTTTTCTCTTCTTGTTTCTTAGATGAAGTCATCTCCTCTATTTTTTTTGTTTTTTAGATTGAAGTTAACAAGTCCAAATACTCAAGGTTTTATGGTTCATCAAGTATTTATTTGTCTTTTCTTTTGACCTTTTGGATTTTACCATTGAAAATTCCATTAGTTGAACAAAAGGTCCATTCTCTCTCTCTCTCTTTTTTGTCTTGTCCTCTCTTTAAATCTCGCAAGCTCTATTGAAGTTTGAAGCATTCATCGCGAATAATGAACCTCATTCTTCATTAAAGCATAGTAAAGATTAATTCAAGTTTCTACTTTTTTTAGTTTCATCACCAAGTTTCTTCTCTTAATAATAAAGAGAGAAGAGAAAAAGATGTTAGCTTCTTGATTAAGTTTTTATTTTTTTAATTTCTTCATCAAGTTTTTATTTACTTTTAATAATAAAAGATGACATGACTGCTTACTCTTTAAGTGAACCACATCAGAATTGTGAGAATCACAGTACAACTGCTGTGTCATCCCATCATTACTCTGACTCTTTTTTGTTTTTGTAAGGGTAGTTTAGTTACTTTATTATAAGGGGTGCTTTGGTTTTTTGAATGAAATCCTTCTAGGGTTAGAGTTGAAACTTGAAACCCTCTGTGTAACAAGTTTACAAGACAGAGAAGTGAGAAGTGCGAAGTCTCTTGAGTTTATAAGATTTATAGCAAGTGTTTACAAAGGGTTCTGTTGTTTAAATTGGAATTGGAAGGGTGATTGAAAAGAGAAAAGCAACAAGCATGGAAGGAAGCTCAAGTATGGGTGGTCATGAAGACAGAATCAGTGATTTACCTGACCCTATTCTCCATCACATACTCTCATTCATCGATATGAAAGAGGTAGTTCACACAAGCCTTCTTTCAAGAAGATGGAGATATAAATGGATATCTGTTCCCTGTCTCAACTTTGATCATCTTTTGTGGAATAAACTTAATACAAAGAAACAAAATCAAGAGATAGTTTATAATAAAGATGGATTCATGGATTTTGTAGACAAGGTTCTGTTTCTTCGGGACAACTCCAACATACACAAATTTAATCTCTCAAGTGGCAATTACTGCAATGCAGATAGAATTGGTACATGGATCACTGTTTTAGTAAGGCGACAAGTTCAAGAACTTCATCTTGATATCCCAACTGAACAAACCCTTTTGTTGCCTCAATTTCTCTTTACTTCAGTCATAAGGGTATTTAGGTTGCAATCCTGCACGCTGATGACTCCAATCAGACTGCCCAATTCGATATGTTCAGCTTCTCACCTCAAGACACTGGAACTCGTATGGGTTCAACTTCCCGACGGAAATCCTAGTGGCGAGCTCCTCTTGAGCTGCCCAAATTTGGAAATTTTGATCATGAAAAGCTGCCATCATGGAAATCTCAAACTTCTCGATATATCAGCACTTCAACTTCAGAAGTTGGTTTTGGAAACTTCTTGTTATTCTGGGAAGATCAAGATATGTTCCCCAAATCTCACATCACTCCAGCTCACCGGTCCAATGGTTGATTTATTTTCTGTGGGCAACCTTTTCTGTCTTGTTACGGTAGAGACTCTAATATTATCTGGTTGGTGGCTTCAGGTTCGTTTTATTTTCTCCTTTTTGGGAAAATGGCATATATCAATTTAGATATAGGACTTGTTGCTAACCATTACTATGCATTTGCTTCGTAATTGTCAGAATTTATTTTCCATTTTTCACTCTTATTTATGGGCACAGAAATTCGGACTTATGTTGAAACGACTATCAGTTTCAGTTCATAATCTAAGGTATTTGAAGCTGACTGCATTGTATAATGGTTCTTGTTTTCGGGTGATAGTGAACTTACTTGAGAGATCTCCTTACATAGAAACTCTTGTCTTGAAATTAAAAAAGGTACTTCCCTACCCAAACACTGTAATGGTAATTTTTATTTCTCATATATTCTAACCATTAGTTTATTGGTTAAAGAGAATGATCAGCATTAGACAAAATTTCCATTCTGGCTCGATGTTCATTTTAATTCCCAAAACATGAAGAGCGAGTTCCCAGGTTTTTTGAATTGACGATCTCGCTGATATAAAGTAGCGAGATCACTGATATTTATTTGAGAAGTGACAATCTTCTAGGTTTGCTACTTTTTAACGAGCTCGTCACTATATAAACCAGCGAGATTGTCATTTTGAAAAGAAAAATAAAATCAGCAATCTCATTACTTTATAGCTGCAAGATTGTCACTTTGAAAAACTTGTGATCTCATGCATCATGTTTTGGGAATTAAAATGTACAGTGAACCAGAATTGGAATTTCATCATATTCAGCTCACAAAATAGTAATTTACCCTTAAACAAACTGCATTAACTCACCTTGTTTTGGAAACAACTCTTATTTGGTTGAGATAATAACCATAAGCCGTTCTATACTGACATCCTACGACACTGCACTGATGTGGTGGTGTGCACATAACCATAGATGCGTTTCACTCTACCTCGAGGAAAAGTATCTATGTTTTACACACCACCACGTCAGCCAAGTGTTGTACGCAGTATTGTAGGAAGTTCAGTTTAGCATTTTTCAACAAACCATGTCTGGTACTGCAATTTTTTTCTTATACATTTTAGAAACCTAGAAAGTTGTATTGATTTGTTGATCATTTTTTTGGGTTCTTAGACGACACATAACACAGAAAACAATGAAGAAGATTGGGGAGCCCAATTATCGTTCCATTGCATGTTTAATCACCTCAAATTTGTTGAGATCCAAAATCTTGATGTGTGCAAGAATGAACTCAAGTTTCTTGAATTTCTACTTGAGAAAGCAGTGGCCTTAGAGAACATCATTATCACCACTATTAAGACACTTTCAAGTGATAAAGAGAAGGAGCTGGCAAAATTTAGTAGGACACTACAACGGCTTCCTAGAGCCTCTTCAAGTGTCTTAATATTATTTCTATTGAAGAGTGGATCTTAGTTGGACATTTGATCGGAAGAGTCTTACTCCAGCTAGCCTAAAACTCTATTATCAAAATATGGATTCCTTGATTTCATGGAAATGGAGTTGTACAGTTGGGAAATGTTTGTATTTTTTGAGCTCATGTCTAAAGATTTTTCCCTCCTTAAAGAATGTAGTTGTTGGTCTCGTGGAAATGGAGTTACACATTTTAATCTTAATTTCCATCTTCATATGTTGTGATACCTAATCTCATGAAATGTGATCTTTCAATTTTCTGCCATACCATTACTATGGAATATTCTGTCATAGCAAGAGTGCTAGGATGTCATGGAGGTTTTTAACAATGTAAGAGAGGAAACAATAAAAATATTGTTGTATGTTATTCATCTACTAAAGATTTGGGCAATAGACCTTCTCAACGAATGAAGGAATTAATTGCTGAATGAACATTTCAAGTTTGAGGAATTAATTGCATCCCAACTACATATGCTTCCCTTGTATTTGAAAAGTCTTTCAATTGCAAACTTTTATTACAGATTCTTTTGTTAGTAAATTAATAATTTTAGAATGTATGCAGGCCTCTTTCTATATATGTGACATTTGTGTTTCATAATTTGTAAACTTTACAGGTCAGTAATGCAAAACAGTGTTTCCAACAATTACAATCTTTCCCAACGTATCTCCTTGTATTCTATTTTTGATTGGATTTAAACTTGGGATCTCCAAATGAGTGAGGATGTTTTACTCTGACAAAGAAGTTTATATCATCGCAAAAATTACTAGTAACAAATTTTTTGGAGCACATCAACTCTCTGAAGCATCGACCCACC
Organism: Akebia trifoliata; assembly: GCF_017979445.1. Taxonomy (NCBI): domain Eukaryota; kingdom Viridiplantae; phylum Streptophyta; class Magnoliopsida; order Ranunculales; family Lardizabalaceae; genus Akebia; species Akebia trifoliata. The sequence continues at coordinate 42,147,619 of NC_141385.1, read as the reverse complement.
TTTTTCATGGACCTCAGGCACCCAAAATTGCCTTGATTTGTGGTCATTTTATTAGTCTCTTACATAAGACCACACTCGAGAAGATATGTAAAAATTTGTGGTATCTCAACAGGCACCAAACCCAGTGGGAAATATCTAAATTACTTAATAAATTGTCTATGTTAACTCATTCCCTTGCCATGGTTTCTTTTTCTTGTTTCCAATGTCCTGTTTTCCTCTAATATCATGTTGGGGGACTTCTTATCCTGATAAATTAATCCATAGCCAGCAATGAAGAGGGAATTTGGAATCCTTGTTGTTTGGATTTAAATTTGGTTGCTGTTACATGGGAGTAATTCATGTGTCAGATGGAGAATATTGAGGATGATTTTGAAACCTAGTGCCCCATCTCATCTTGCTACCCACGGAGACCAAGTTGATCGTTCCGAGCCATCTTTTATCAGGTGAGTCAAATCCTTTGAAACTAGTTTAGTTTCTTAAAACGATTTTTTTTTTTTTATATTTAAATTTAAATAATTAGTAGCTTTTGTTTATTATCTTTATTGTTACAATGAGAGGTTGGTGAGTATTGTTGATGCAAATCTGCTTTAATTCGTTAATTAATTTTTTTTAATTACAAAAGTGACTTTTCATTATATTATCTTTACTATTATAGGAAGACAAGAACGAGTATTGTTCTAATTATTAGGCAGGGTATATCTCAACAAACGAGAAAGCGGATCAGGGAGTAATTCCGTTGTGGAAGAATCATCCACAATTTTTTCGAGGAATTGGCCATGACATATCTGATCCATGCATAATATCATGAAAAATGGATTCAATTTTTTTACTGCTACTTTGTATCGGCAATAGATTTGGATATTTACAATTATTGTCCTAATGCATGTTTTATCACCTCAAATCTATTGAGATTCTATGTCTTAAAGGGTGGAGAATGAACAAGTTTCTTGGATTTTTTACTTAAGATTACCACTGTCTTCGATCATTAATATCAACGCAAGTGAGACACTATCAAGGGACAGAGAGAAGGATCTGGCAGAATTTAACAAGAACCTGTAATTTCTACCCAAAGCCTCTTCATGTATTAGAATATTATCTCTCTTAACGAGGAGCTTGATCGACCGTTCTACTGGAATAATCAAGCTGCCCCAATACTGCCCTATAAAATTATGGATTTGTTGAATTCTTGGGCAAACTTGCCTTCCCTTTCATGTTATAGTCGAAGAGGTTTGCAATCAAAGTGTATAGGTGTTCTAGATGGATAGTTTTCCTTGTTGAGCAATTTAATTACTCTGTTTAGGTTACCTTTTCTTGTGATTTCTACACTTAAAGAAGCCATTAAGGCCTTAATGTAGAAAGCAGACTTTTCAGTCCTAATTAATCTAACAAGTGCTTGGATAACCACAGGGCTGAGAGTAAACAAACGTAAAGAAAACTACTGTATTCTCAATGCACTTCAAGTTGATACTTATTAGCAATTCATACAAGAAAGCTCTCGTTGTATACAAACTTGTGTCTTGGAATTAACAGAAGTACTAACCAAGCACTTAGATGAGAAGAGATCAGAAATGAATGTTTTTGTTATCTCAAGATTGTTGAGATTCTGAATCTCAAAGGATATGATTGAATCAAATTCTGAAATATTGGATTGGGGAAATGGAAAGAAAAGAAAAGAAAAACTGCTGAGTTTTTCTCCATTTCTATCGTTTGGATTGTCAAGTGAGGAGAGAAAAGAAAAGTAATATAGAGAGAAACTGAAAAAATGGGTAAGTTTTTCCTCTCTTTTTTTCTCTCTGAATCAGAGAGAAATGGAAGGAAATGAAATGCTCGTGACTAAAAAAAGCTCTAAAAATTAAAACTCTACCATATTTTCTCTCCTAACTTAAGTTTTTCTATTATTAAACCAAACAAGGTGGAGAGAAAGAGTTTCTTTATAGGAGGATTAGATACAAAGTTGGGTTGGGGGACAAGGTTAGTTTTGGGAGGATATTTGGTGTGGAAATTCATCTCTGTCTATTAAATTCCCATCCTTGTATGCTTACTCTTTGAAAAAGAATAACTCGGTAAGGCAATGCCTGATTCGGAACGGGAACACAGATTCTTGGGATCTGAGATTTAGGAGAAATTTCAATGATTGAGATTTGATGGAAGTTACATCTCTTCTAGATCTTCTTAATCTGATCCAATTCAGAGAGAACGAGTATGAAAAAAGGGAATGGTTCAAGACTAAGGATAAGAAGTTCTCAGTCAAGTCTTTCTATTATTGCTTGCTTCCGTTGTGTGATGTTTCTTTCTCTCCATCTGTCATTTAGTCCGCTCTTGTCCCTTCAAAGATCTTTCTTTTTATAGCTTGTCTCTTTGGGTAGAATCCTCACTTTGTATAATTTGATCCGTCGGTGGTGGATTATCCCAAATTTTTGCTATTTTTGTTCAAAGGATGGGGAGTCTGTCAATCACATTCTTATTTACTGTTCTTTCTCCCGTGTTATTTGGATGTTCTTCTTATCTCGTTTCCAAGTGGGTTAGGTTTTTCCTTTTTCTCTTTTGGAGGTTTTAAAGGGTTAGAGTTTCAATATCTTTTCTTCTAGAAAGAGGTATCTTTGAACTATCCTTCCTTCCGCCATTGCTTAGGGTCTCTGGAGAGAGCACAACAACAAGGTATTCCACAGCAAGGAGAACTCATTTCACAGAGTGATTTTAGAGATTTTGAAGTTACTTTTCCTTTGGTTAAAGATGAGTAAGGACTTTGAGGGAGTGAGCTTTCAAGATTTTATTTTTAATTAGGAAAACATTTGACCCCTAGCATTCTGCTGGTTGTGTTTTTTTTCCTTCTTTATTTCCATTCTTTGTTGTTTTTTTTTCTTGTATTGTTGTTTGGGGGCTAGAGTTTCTTTCTTTTCTTTTCTTTTAATGAGTTTCTTTTCTTTCCCTTTCCCTCAATCCAAACACAGTGTAAAACTCATTATTTCCCTAATGTCCAATGACCGTAAAAAGATTTGAGCCATCAAATAAATATGATAGGTGAGCGTTCCTATTTCTTCTAGTTGTCATTGTTATTGTTGTGCATGTGCCTTGTATTCTGTTGGGGGTGTGGCATGGATGTTGGGCCCACTGAGCTGTCCTGGGGGTGTAGGAGGCAGCACACCCTGCCGAGGGTCTCGTTTTGTTTTTTTTTTTTGTAAGGGTTCATAGAAATGGCAAATGCGTAATATTTTTGTTAAAGGTATTTACACCATTTGTATGAGAATATACTTAATGTAAATAGGGTTAGAAAGAGTGGCAATGTGGCTCGAATTTAATGAGGGAGTAAGAGAGATTGTAACCCCTTTTTTCATAGATAAGTAAGGAATCTTTTTGTAGCCTGGAAGTAAGTCAATTTGTTGAATCACGTAAATATTGTATTTTTTTATTATTATTATTATTTATTTCTTTGGTGATTGCTATTGTTGTTCTCTATCCAAGAGAGGTTTGCTTATTCTAAAGTTACATATCTTTACTCCCGACCATCAAGGTTAGGAAGATTAATACTATTTCCATAGTTCTACTTTTTATAATAGTGATTTTTTTGTATTTTTTTCCTTTTATGGTGGGCCACGCCAGGTCAAATTGACAGCCATGGCTATTAGTAGCCGAGGAGGCCATGGTTTCAAATCTAGTCCGAGATGGATGTACTCGATGTCGCAAGCTTCACACCATCTCACGTGGTGGAAACAGTAAATTCACACTTGCTTAAAGATTGGGTTACAAATGCTTAAAGATGGAAAATGAATGGCTAATGATAAAATGAATTGGTAAAATGAAAGCGGTCTATACACGATTTATGTCGTAAGTGCACAGAACCGTAAACCTTTCTAGTTGTGTATCCAGAAGAAAATGATCTATGGTTATGCGCACTTGACACAGGAAAAACTTTGAAGCCTCTCCATGGGATTACATGTGGCATTTTGAAGGAAGTATTCCAAATTTTGGTGAAAATGTAGTGCAAAATAAATTCAAAATGCCATGTGTCCTGTAACGACGAGGGTTTCTTCAAAATTTTCAAACGACTTGCTCACTTAAAATTCGGACTCCTTGCCACATCATCTACGTACAAACGACCTTTGTTTTTTTGAGTCAAATTATCAGGGAGCAGATCCTCTTTAGCCCAATTTTTCTGTAGCTGTTGTCAACGGGTAAGGGTGTGCCACATCAGCAAGACGGTTACGTCCAATCGTTTAAATTTAAACGAATAGTGATCGTCTATTTTCAAACACTAGATTAGGTGTAAAATTCTCTAAATTAAAGACTAAATGAAATTATTAATTTATTTGATAAATTTTGGAATATAAAAAAAAAAATATCCTTCCCTCAAAATTTTAATTTGAGTCATGATTTTCTAATGGCCCCTTTAGCACACACCCCCATACGTAGAAATCTAAAGTTTATTGATAAGTCGTGGATGAATATTACATAAACTCTGATAGGATATTTAAAAAGATTACATCAATCAAGATAAAGGAAATTAGTTTAATATAAATATTAATTTAGTAGAATTTTCTAATGTAAAATATCCTAATTGATATTACTATATAGATTATTCTCCAACATTACCTTCCTTCCTTTTGAGATGAGATACAATGATATGATACAATATATCTTATGCATCATAATATGATACATCCAATTCTCTAACATTTTCCCTCGAGCTATTCAAATGTACATCCCCATAAATACATGCAGTTGTGTATCCCAAGAAAAATAATCTATGATTCTAGCGCATTCCACATCATAAGGCCTATTAGGGCGAGTGTCAAAAGGGCATCAGAAAATCATTATTCTTTAAATTTCTTCAACATTTAAATCTCAAAAAACAAGATAAGATTTTAGAAAGGTTGTAAATTATGTATATTGATAACAAGCTTAAACACATGATTAATATATATTTTTTAATAATTTTTTAATTTTCTTTTAGGAAACATTTCGTAATACAATAGATTTGGAATCCATCCATATTTTATTGAGATACATATTATTTTATCTTTATCTAAAAAATAATTTAAAAATTAATAATAAAATCTGAAGCATATGTTGAGAATGTAATTCATAGATATGTTTAAAAAAGATCTCAATTGAACGATTGAGAATTATGTAGGTTGTCAACGGATGTTTATCCAATTGAATATAGAAATCTGTATTCGAATACGAAAAAAATCACTAATATTCGAATTTGAATTCAAATCCGTTGGATACTCAATAGAAAATTTCGAATTTGAATCTGATAATATTCGATTCAGATTCGAAACCTTTTTTTTTTTTCCTCAAATCCAAAAATCCCTTATCTGCAACCTTAGAAAACCCTTTTGACAATCAGGTTTCAAACCCATTCATCTTCAACCTGTGTAGATGATTTCAAATAGAAAATAACCATCCTAGATCAATTTTCATCCCAAAACGAAGTAAAATAATTGAAAATCCCAAGTTTTTTTTTACATACATATTCAAAACTCTTGAAAATGACTTTTTCTTCCTTTCAAATCTTTTTTATTGGATTGGAGTCTCTGAAACTCGATCGGGATGTCAAAAATCCAATTTTTTTGATTGAAAATGGTGAGTTTGAATGGTTAGTGCAACAATGAAAAAAAACTTGACCTTTTAAAAAAGACACATTTTTACGTTTTAAACACATTTTTTTTTAAACATAATAATAAGAACCTATTTTTTTGGTAGGCCTATGATTAATTTTTATGGCCTTATGGATGTTTGCGATTTAGTCATAAATGTTATGTAATGTGCATTTTATAATAATGTCTTGATGTTATGCTTTTTATATATATTTTTTTCAATAATGTCATTTTGCTCAAAAAATACATTGATGGTTACATTTGTTTTTATCATAAAATGTATAATTACGCGTGTAAAAGTTTCATTTTTTCTTTGTTTTATTATCATTTTTCCTTGATTTGTTTCTCATTTCCGAAGTTTTCCCTTATAATTTTAAACCTGTATTCCAACTTGGTGACTCCACAAGAAGTCTTAAGCGAGTGTGATTTTACTATTTCCACTGGTTTCAAATTTCAATTTGACAAGGAATCAGCCATGATACATTGCTTGCGTTGGACATTGTGTTCAGCATTGCGTTGATGTGACTGTTTTTTACACTAAGTTCACTAAAATTGTTTCACCTACTCAGTGCCAAGGGAATATATACAAAACAGTAAGTTATGAGTGGTGATAATCTAACTCACTTTTCTTTACTCTCCCTTCACATACCCGTAGAATCTTTGCTTCAAGATTCGGTAGGACATATATTTATAGTTTTGTACAATTATGTGAAGAGAGAGAACAAACAAAATGAGTCAGGTTATAAGGACTCTTAGGTAATGTCTCCACAATGTCCAGTGTTAATTTGAATCGTGATAATTTGACTAGCCCATGTGGCAAACTCAATCGACTATCCTAATGTGACAAGTTTTGGAATCGTAGATCTTAGCACCTTGAGATACATGACTGCATTTTCCCATAAAAAATGTATCTCAAGGAACACAGATCTATGAATCTTGGACTTATCACATCAAGTAGTCCATTGAGTAGGCCTCGTGGGGTAGTCAGATTATCATGACTAATGTCGGGGTGACACAACAATTCTATTATGATTTTCACAATTTTGACGTGACTTAATATCCACGTCATCGACTTAATGAGTTAACAGCCACATCATTATTTATTATTATTATTTTTTTTTAAAGAAACTTGGTGAAGAAGCTAACATCTTCTCCTCTTCTCTTCTTGTTTCTTAGATGAAGTCATCTCCTATCTTCTCTTCTTTATTTGTTTGTTAGATTGAAGCTAACAAGTCCAAATACTCTAAGATTTATGGCTCATCAAGTATTTGTTTATTTTTTCTTTTGGCCTTTTGGATTTTACTATTGAAAATTCCATTATTGATGTTGAATGAAAACTCCACTCTCTCTCTCTCTTGTCTTGTCCTCTCTTTGAATCTCGAAAGCTCCATTGAAGTTTGAAGCATTCATCGCAAACAATGAACCACATTCCTCACTAAATCATAGCAACGATTCATTCGAGTTTCTATTTTTTTTAATTTCTTCACTAAGTTTCTTCTATTAACAAGGAGAGAAGAGGAAAATCTGTTACTTTTTGATCAAGTTTCTATTTTTTTTTAGCTTGTTCACCGAGTTTCTTTTTTTTTTTTTTTTTTTGTAATAAAAGATGACATGGCTACTTACTCAATAAATAGATGACGTGGATATTAAACCACATCAGAATTGTGAGAATCACAATAGAACTGCTGTGTCACCCCCAACATTACTCTCGACTCTTTTTGTTTTTGTAAGGGTAATTTAGTTATTTTATTATAGGAGCTACTTTGGTCTTTTGAATGAAATCCTTATAAGGGTTAGAGTTGAAACCCTCTCGGTAACAGGGTAACAAGACAGAGAAGTGAGAAGTCTGTTGAGTTTATAAGATTTATAGAAAGTCTTTACAAAGGGTTCTGTTGTTTAAATCGGAATTGGAAGGGTGATTGAAAAGAGAAAAGCAACAAGCATGGAAGTAAGCTCGAGTATGGGTGGTCATGAAGACAGAATCAGTGGTTTACCTGACCCTATTCTCCATCACATACTCTCATTCATCGATATGAAAGAGGTAGTTCACACAAGCTTTCTTTCAAGAAGATGGAGATATAAATGGATATCTGTTCCCTGTCTCAACTTTGATCATCTTTTGTGGAATAAACTTAATACAAAGAAACAAAATCATCAGACAGTTTATAATAAAGATGGATTCATGGATTTTGTAGACAAGGTTCTGTTTCTTCGGGACAACTCCAACATACACAAATTTAATCTCTCAAGTGGCAATTACTGCAATGCAGATAGAATCGGTACATGGATCACTGTTTTAGTAAGGCGACAAGTTCAAGAACTTCATCTTGATATCCCAACTCGACAAACCCTTGTGTTGCCTCAATTTCTATTTACTTCAGTCATAAGGGTATTTAGGTTGCGATCCTACAGGCCGATGATTCCAATCAGATTGCCCAATTCGATATGTTCAGCTTCTCACCTCAAGACACTGGAAATTGTATGGGTTCAACTTCCCGAGGGAAATCCTAATGGCAAGCTCCTCTTGAGCTGCCCAAATTTGGAAAAATTGATCATGAAAAGCTGCCATTATGGAAATCTCAAACTTCTCGTTATATCAGCACTTCAACTTCAAAAGTTGGTTTTGGAAATTTCTTGGTATTCTGGGAAGATGCAGATATGTTCCCCAAATCTCACATCATTCCAGCTCACCGGTCCAATGTGTGATTTATTTTCTATGGACAATCTTTCCTGTCTTATTACAGTAGAGACTCTAATATTATCTGGTTGGTGGCTTCAGGTTCGTTTTATTTTCTCCTTTTTGGGAAAATGGCACATATCAATTTAGATATAGGACTTGTTGCTAACCATTACTATGCATTTGCTTCGTAATTGTCTGAATTTATTTTCCATTTTTCACTCTTATTTATGGGCACAGAAAATCGGACCTATGTTGAAACCACTATCAGTTTCATTTCATAATCTAAGGTATTTGAAGCTGACTGAATTGGGTAATAGTTCTTGTTTTCGGGTGATAGTGAACTTACTTGAGAGATCTCCTTACATAGAAACTCTTGTCTTGGAATTAAGAAAGCTACTTCCCTGCCCAAACACTTTAATGGTAATTTTTATTTCTCATATATTCTAACCATTAGTTTATTTGTTAAAGAGAATGATCAGCATTTGACAAAATTTCCATTCTGGCTCAATGTTCATTTTAATTCCCAAAACATGAAGAGCGAGTTCACAGGTTTTTTGAATTGACAATCTCGCTGATATAAAGTAGCGAGATCACTGATATTTATTTGAGAAGTGACTATCTTCTAGATTTGCTTCTTTTTAACGAGCTCGTCAGTATATAAATCAGCGAGATTGTCATTTTGAAAAAAAATTTATCGGCAATCTCGTTACTTTATAGCGGCAAGATTGTCACTTTGAAAAACTCGTGATCTCATGCTTCACGTTTTGGGAATTAAAATGTACAGTGAACCAGAATTGGAATTTCATCATATTCAGCTCACAAAATGGTAATTTACCCTTAAACAAACTGCATTAACTCACCTTGTTTTGGAAACAACTCTTATTTGGATGAGATAATAACCATAAGCCATTCTATACTGACATCCCACGACACTTCACTGATATGGTGGTGTGCACATAACCATAGATGTTTTTCATTCTACCTCGAGGAAAAGTATCTATGTTTTACACACCACCACATCAGCCAAGTGTTGTACGCAGTATCGTAGGAAGTTCAGTTTAGCATTTTTCAACCAACCATATCTGCTACTGCAATTTTTTTCTTATACATTTTGGAAACCTAGAAAGTTGTATTGATTTGTTGATCATTTTTTTGGGTTCTTAGATGACACATAAGACAGAAAACAAGGGAGAAGATTGGGGAGCCCAATTATCGTTCCATTGCATGTTTAATCACCTCAAATTTGTTGAGATCCAAAATCTTGATGGGTGCAAGAATGAACTCAAGTTTCTTGAATTTCTACTTAAGAAAGCAGTGGCCTTAGAGAACATCGTTATCACCACAATTGAGACACTATCAAGTGATAAAGAGAAGGAGCTGACAAAATTTAGTAGGACACTACAACGGCTTCCTAGAGCCTCTTCAAGTGTCTTAATATTATTTCTATTGAAGAGTGGATCTCAGTTAGACATTTGATTGGAAGAGTCTTACTCCAGCTAGCCTATAACTCTCATCATAATATGGATTTCTTGATTTAATGGATATGGAATTATACAGTTGGGAAATGTTTGTATTTTTTGAGCCCATGTCTAAAGATTTCTTCCTTCCTTAAAGAATGTAGATGTTGGTCTCGTGGAAATGGAGTTATACATTTTAATCTTAATTTCCATGTTCATATGTTGTGATAACGAATCTCATGAAATGTGATCTTTCAATTTTCTGCCATACCATTACTATGGAATATTCTGTCATAGCAAGAGTGCTAGGATGTCATGGATTAACAATGTAAGAGAGGAAACAATAAAAATATTGTTATATGTTATTCATCTACTAAAGATTTGGGCGATAGACCTTCTCAACGAATGAAGGAATTAATTGCTGAATGAACATTTCAAGTTTGAGGTATTAATTGTATCCCAACTACATATGCTTCCCTTGTATTTGAAAACTCTTTCAATGTCAAACTTTTATTACAGATTCTTTTGTTAGTAAAGAATAATTTTAGGATGTATGCAGGCCTCTTTCTATATATGTGACATTTGTATTTCATAATTTGTAAACTTTACAGGTCAGTAATGCAAAACAGTGTTTCCAACAATTACAATCTTTCCCAATGTAACTCCTTGTATTCTATTATTGGATTTAAGGGATCTCCAAATGAGTGAGGATGTTTTACTCTGACAAAGAAGTTTATATCATCCCAAAAATTACTAGTAACAAAAATTTTGGAGCACATCAACTCTCTGAAGCATCGACCCACCTTTTTCATGGACCTCAGGCACCCAAAATTGCCTTGATTTGTGGTCATTTTATTAGTCTCTTACATAAGACCACACTCGAGAAGATATGTAAAAGTTTGTGGTATCTCAACAGGCTCCAAACCCAGTGGGAAATATCTAAATTACTTAATAAATTGTCTATGTTAGCTCATTCCCTTGCCATGGTTTTTTTTCTTGTTTCCAATGTTCTGTTTTCCTCTAATATCATGTCGGGGGACTTCTTATCCTGATAAATTAATCCATAGCCAGCAATGAAGATAGAATTTGGAATCCCTGTTGTTTGGATTTAAATTTGGTTGCTGTTACATTGGAGTAATTCATGTGTCAGATGGAGAATATTGAGGATGATTTTGAAACCTAGTGCCCCATCTCATCTTGCTACCCACGGAGACCAAGTTGACTGTTCCGAGCCATCTTTTATCGGGTGAGTCAAATCCTTTAAAACTAGTTTAGTTTCTTAAAACGTTTTTTTTATTATTTAAATTTAAATAATTAGTAGCTTTTGTTTATTATCTTTATTGTTACAATGAGAGGAGGGTGAGTATTGTTGATGCAAATCTGCTTTAATTCGTTAATTAATTTTTTTAAATTACAAAAGTGACATTTCATTAGATTATCTTTACTATTATAGGAAGACAAGAACGAGTAATTTTCTAATTATTAGGCAGGGTATATCTCAACAATCGAGAAAGCGGATTGGGGAGTAATTCTGTTGTGGAAGAATCGTCTGCAATTTTTTTGAGGAATTGGCCATGACATATCTGATCCATGCATAATATCATGAAAAATGGATTCAATTTTTGTTACTGCTACTTAGTATCGGCAATAGGTTTAGATATTTACAATTATTGTCCTAATGCATGTTTTATCACCTCAAATCTATTGAGATTCAATGTCTTAAGGGTGGAGAATGAACAAGTTTCTTGAATTTTTTACTTAAGAATACCACTGTCTTTGATCATTAATATCAACGCAAGTGAGACACTATCAAGGGACAGAGAGAAGGATCTAGCATAATTTAACAAGAAGCTGTAATTTCTACCCAAAGCCTCTTCAAGTATTAGAATATTGTCTCTCTTAACGAGGAGCTTGATTGACCGTTCTACTGGAATACTCAAGCAGCCCCAATACTGCCCTATAAAAATTATGGATTTGTTGAATTCTTGGGGAAACTTGCCTTCCCTTTCATGTTGTAGTCGAAGAGGTTTGCAATCAAAGTGTATAGGTGTTCTTGATGGATAGTTTTCCCTGTTGAGTGATTTAATTACTCTGTTTAGGTTACCATATCTAGTGATTTCTACACTTACAGAAGCCCTTAAGGCCTTAACATAGAAAGCAGACTTTTCAGTCCTAATTAATCTAACAAGTGCTTGGATAACCACAGGGCTGAGAGTAAACAAACGTAAAGAAAACTACTGTATTCTCAATGCACTTCAAGTTGATGCTTATTAGCAATTCATACAAGAAAGCTCTCCTTGTATACAAACTTGTGTCTTGGAAATAACAGAAGTACTAACCAAGCACTTAGATGAGAAGAGATCAGAAATGAATGTTTTTGTTAACTCGATTCTGAATCTCAAAGGATATGATGGAATCAAGTTCTGAAATATTGGATTGGGGAAATGGAAAGAAAAGAAAAGATAATCTGCTTAGTTTTTCTCCATTTCTCTCGTTTGGATTGTCAAGTGAGGAGAGAAAAGAAAAGTAATGGAGAGAGAAACTGAAAAAATGGGTCAGTTTTTCCTCTCTTTTTTTTTCTCTCCAAATCAGAGAGAAATGGAAGGAAATGAAATGCTCCTGGCTAAAAAAAGCTCTAAAAATTACAACTCTACCATTTTTTCTCTCCTAACTTAAGTTTTTCCATTATTAAATCATACAGGGTGGAGAGAAATAGAGTTACTTTCTTTTCTTTTCTTTTAATGAGTTTCTTTTCTTTTCATTTCCCTCAATCCAAACACAGCGTAAAACTCATTATTTCCCTCTTAATCAGAATTAGAAATATCCAATGACCATAAAAAGATTTGAGCCATCAAATAAATATAATAAGTAAGGAATCTTTTTGTAGCCTGGAAATAGGTCACTTTGTCGAACCAAGTAAATCTTGTATTTTTTATTATTATTATTATTTATTTCTTTGGTGATTGCTATTGTTTTCTCTATACAAGAGAGGTTTGCTTATTCTACAGTTACATATCTTTACTCCCGACCTTCAAGGTTAGGAAGATTAATAGTATTTCCGTAGTTCTACTTTTTATAATAGTGATTTTTTTGTATTTTTTTCCTTTTATGGTGGGCCACGCCAGGTCAAATTGACAGCCATGGCTATTAATAGCCGAGGAGGCCATGGTTTCAAATCTACTCCGAGATGGATTTAGTCGATTTCCCAAGCTTCACACCATCTCACGTGGTGGAAAATGGATAATGAACGGCTAATGACAAAATGAATTGGTAAAATGTAAGTGGTCTATACGCAATTTATGTCGTAAGTGCACACAACCGTAAACCTTTCTGGTTGTGTATCCAGAAGAAAATGATCTATGGTTATGCGCACTACACAGGAAAAACTTAGAAGCCTCTCCATTGGATTACACGTGGTATTTTGAAGGAAGTATTCCAAATTTTGGTGAAAATGTAGTGCAAAATAAATTTAAAATGCCATGTGTCTTGTAACGAGGAGGGTTTCTTCAAAATTTTCCAACGACTTGCCCACTTAAAAGTCTGACTCCTTGCCACGTCATCTACGTACAAACGACCTTTGTTTTTTCGAGTCAAATTATCAGGGAGCAGATCCTCTTTAGCCCAATTTTTCTGTAGCTGTTATCAACAGGTAAGGGTGTGCCACATCAGCAAGACTGTTATGTCCAATCGTTTAAATTTAAACGAATGGTGATCGTCTATTTTCAAACACTGGATTAGGTGTAAAATTCTCTAAATTAAGGACTAAATGAAATTACTAATTTTTTGATAAATTTTGGAATAAATTTTTTTTTTATCCTTCCCTCAAAATTTTAATTTGAGTCATGATTTTCTAATGGCACCTTTGACACACGCGAGGTACATCCCTGACACCCATAGATCTTAATATAAATATTCTAATTTATAGAATTTTCTAATGTAAAATTTCCTAATTGATATCATTACATAAATTATTCTCCACCATTACCTTCTTTTTGAGATGAGATACATTGATATGATACAATATATCTTCTGTATCATAATATAATACATCTAATTCTCTAACATTTTCCTTCAGGATATACAAATGTACATCCCCATAAATACATGCAGTTGTGTATCCCGAGAAAAATAATCTATGATTTTAGAGATTACATCAATCAATATAAAAAAATTAGCTTGATATAAATATTCTAATTTAGTAGAATTTTCTAATGTAAAATATCCTAATTGATATTATTACATAAATTATTCTCTAACATTACCTTCCTTTTGAGATGAGATACATTGATATGATACAATATATCTTCTGTATCATAATATAATACATCTAATTCTCTAACATTTTTCTTCAGGATATACAAATGTACATCCCCATAAATACATGCAGCTGTGTATCCGGAGAAAAATAATCTATGATTTTAGCGCATGTCACATCATAAGGCCTATGGGGGCATATGTCAAAAGGGCATAAAAAAATCATTATTCTTTTAATTTCTTCAACATTTAAATCTCAAAAAATAAGATAAGGTTTTAGGAAGGTTGTAAATTATGTATATTGATAACAAGCTTAAACACATGATTAATATATTTTTTTAATTTTTTTTTTTATAGGAAACATTTCCTAATACACTAGATTTGGAATCCAAATTCTCTTTTTATTAGGTGCTTTGATTTTGAGCTTTATATTTTTCCCTCTAATTAATTGGAAGAGATAAAAATATTTAATTGGAAGAGAGGCAACACCCTTTAATTAAAAATAATTAAACCATTTAACTCTATTATTATTTTTTTAAAATCAATTTAATTACCCTCAATTAATGCCTATTTTGGGGGCATACTGTTATCTTGACTCTTGAGGGTTTAGGGTTTAAGGTTTCGGAACCGCTTAAAGGGCATTATGCTTGAGCCGGCCCTGAAGACGATGGAAAGAAAGTCTTTGAAGAAGATGAGTGAGGATGATGAAGACAGACTAAGTGGTTTACCTGAACCTATTCTCGATCACATCTTCTCTTTTCTGGACATGAAAGATATAGTTCATATAAGCCTTCTTTCAAGAATATGGAGATATAAATGGATCTCTGTTCCATGTCTCAACTTCGATCATAAGTTGTGGAAAGTTGATTTTAAGGAACAAAATCAACATATAATCACTTGTAAAGATAGATTTATGAAATTTGTGGACAATGTTCTGTTTCTCCGTGACAACTCCAACATTCATAAATTTAGTCTCTCAAGTAGCTATTACTGCAATATAGGTAGAATTAATACATGGATTACTGTTGTAGTAAGACGAAAGGTTCAAGAGCTTCACCTTTACATCGCTACTGAGCAACCCCTTGAGTTACCGCACTTTCTCTTTACTTCAGCCATAAGGGTATTTAAGTTGCAAGCCAACATGAGGACCTCAATCAGATTGCCTAATTCGATGTGTTCAGCTTTCCAGCTTAAGATTTTGGAACTAGTATGTGTTCAACTTCCAGAGGGAAATTCGGATGGAGAGCTCCTCTTAAACTGCCCAAATTTGGAAATTTTGATTATGAAATACTGCCATAATCGAAATCTCGAACTTCTCAATATATCGGCTCTTCAACTTCAGAGTTTGGTTTTGAAGGATAATTCTTGTTTAAACCGTAGTATTACTTGTAAGATCAGGATATGTACTCCAAATCTCGAATCTTTCCAGTTTGATGGTCCTATGAATGGAGACGTTGCTGTGGACAACTTTTCAAATCTAGTTACTGTAGAGACTCTAATATTATCTGGTGCTTGGCTTCAGGTTTGCTTAACTTTCTCTGTTTTGGCAAAATGGCATACACCCATTTAGATATAGGTCTTATTTTTTTTTGTAGAAATCTGAAATTATTGAGAATAGTTGGATGGTGATTACATATCCCATAGGATTTTTTATAAATTCAAAATATTCATGAATATGGAAACGTAATCAATTAACCCAATATAATATCCCTAATTAATCCTAATTGATGCAAATATATTATTTGCAAGATATGTGATGAGATACTCCATAACATTGATAATGCATACACCTTATCTCTATCATCCTCCTGCAATTGCATGGTCCTTTAGAGAAAGACCATGCAATTGATTACATATAATATCAGCCCTTGATTTCATGAAGAACTTGATGATGGATAGTTGCAAGCATTCGATCACGCTTGATGGTGATCACCGACTGTCTATAAAGTCCATCATTGTCGCATCTCGCTCATTTTTGAGTCTGTCGGAACCGATAGCCTATTAGATTAGGTCCTTCATGATCTCTCCCATAAGCAAACAAATAAGGATCTGCGATTTAAACAGGAGAACTCTCATTGAAGAGATTTTAAATAACATGAAAATCGAGATCATGAGACATTAATTTGTGAAGTAGGGAGGTTTTGTAAAAACATAGATAAAGGTGGGATATTTATTGAAAATAAAAACATTGAAAATGACTTAGGGTCGACGACGGTAGTGGAGCCATCGTTGAAGAACGGGGCACCAAGACCCAAGACCGATGTGCTCAATGGAAACTGAGCTCTGATACCATGTAGAAATATGAAATTATTGAAAATACTTTGATGGTGATTACATATCCAATAGGATTTATATAAATTCAAAATATTTATTAATATGGAAACATATTAATCCTAATTGATGCAAATATATGATTTGCAAGATATGTGATGAGATACACTATAGCATTGATATAGTGTATCTCATGGACATTATTATAATGCATAAACCTTATCTCTATCATAGCTAACCATTTCTATGCATCTCTTTCTTCCTTAACTAAATTGTTGATCTTTTATTATTTGTTTTGTAACTAAGTACATTTATCTAAATTTATTTTCCATTTTTTCTTCTATTTATGGGCACAGATTTTCTCAAAAATCCCACCTATATCGAAACGAATGTCAACTCCATTTCATAATCTAAGGTATTTGAAGTTGACTGAGTTGCGTAGGAGTTCTTCTATTCAGGTGGTATTGAACTTACTTGAGAGGTCTCCTTATATAGAAAATCTTGTCTTGGAATTAAAAGAGGTACTCATCAAACACTTTAATGATAATTTCTATTTATCATATATCCTAACCATTAGTTTATATGCTTAAACAAACTTCATAATTAACTCACCTTGTTTTGGAAACAACTCTTATTTGGTTGAGATGATAACCATGAGCTGTTCTACACTGATGACCGACGACAATGCATTCAACACTGTGCACACGCCATGTCAAAGCAGTGTTGTAGGAAGTTAGTTTAGCAATTTTCAATAACCATATCTGTTACTACATTTTTTTTCTTATACAGTTTCAAAACCTAGAAAGTTGTATTGATTTGTAATGTTCTGGTTCTCAGATGGCACCCAACACAAGAATCGAGAGTGCTGATTGGGGAGTCCATTTATCATTCCATTGCATGTTTAATCACCTCAAATTTGTTGAGATCCAGAATCTAGAAGGGTGCAAGAATGATCTCAAGTTTCTTGAATTTTTACTAAAGAATGCAGTGGCCTTACAGAACATCACTATCACCACAATTAAGGCACTATCAAGTGATAAAGAGAAGGAGTTGGCAAATTTTAGTAAGACACTACAACTGCTTCCTAGAGCATCCTTGAATGTCTCAATATTATTTCTATTAAAGAGTAGATCTTGATCGGACATTTGATTCGAAGATTCCTTCTCTTGGTAGCCTAAAACTTCTTATGGAAAGGAATTATACAATTGGTAAATGTTTGTATTTTTTTAGCTCATACGTAGAGTTTTTTTCCTCCTTAGAGAACATAGTAGTTGGCCTAGGGCTCGCATTTGGTGAACTATTTCATGGGATAACATTTTAATCTTAGCTTCCCTTTTTGCATTTTGTGATGTTTTTTCTCATGAAATGTTATCTTTCAATTTTCTACAATTCCATTACTACTGAATATCTTGTCATAGCTTCTATTCGAAGTTTCTAATAAGAATTTAATTTTGCTAGTGGAGATCCATATCATCTTTCTAATACAAATTATCTTGGTTTGAGCTGATATATTAATTTTCACTTGTTAGTGAGGTAATAATTTTGAGATGTGTGCAGTCCCTTTTCTTCAAATGGAGCATTTACGTTTCCTGAACTGTTAACACTACATGAAAAAAGGGGTAAATTTGACGCCAAGGTCCGTCGAATTTTGCTACACGTAGTGTAAGTTTAGTAAGCCAAACAATGTCTTTCGCCAACTCTTTCACAACATAACCCCTTGTGTTCTACTTTTGATTGGATAATACTTGGGATCTCTCATTTTGTTTCTCTTTCATCCAGATCGATTTTCATACTTAAAATTTTTTAAACCTTATTCTTCCTTTTATTCCTTTTCTTGGCATTGTCTAACAGAATAACAAAAGTGCTAGGAAGTAATGAAGGTTTCTAAACGATGTAAGAGAGGAAAAAAATAAAAATATTGATATATTTTATTAATCTACAAAAGGTTTGGGCGAAAACCTTCTCAACGAATGAAGGAATTAATGGCTGAATGAACATTTCTAGTTTGAGGAATAAATGGCAACCCACCTACATATTCTTCTCTTGCATTTGAAAACTCTTTCTATATCATACTTTATAAACTCTTTTTTCAGATTCTTTTGTTAGTAAAGTAATATTTTTAGGATGTATGCAGGCTTCTTTCTATAAATCCGATATTTGTTTTTCATAATTCAGAAACTGTTTGGTTCATTAATGCAAAACAATGTTTCCAACAATTACAATTCTTTCCCAACATAATTCCCTGTATTCTATTTTTGTCGGATTTAAACATGGGATCTCAAGAGGAGCGAGGATGTTTTACTCGGACAAAGAAGTTTTATGTCATCTGAAAAATGCCTATTAAAACCAATTTTGGAGCACATCGACCCAGCTCTTCATGGACCTTCTCACCCAAAATTGCCTTGATTTGTCATTTTCCACCATTCAATTACCCTTCATTCTTAAGTTGAAAACTGGGAAGAGACGAAGATGAGAGTGCTGTGGTCATTTTATTAGACTTCACAAAAGACTGCAACACTCAAGGAGATATGTAATTGGTTTGAAAACTTTGTGGTATCTCGACATGCATTACTCCTCGATAAATAGTCTAAGTGAACTCATTCGCTTGCCATGGTTTCCTTTTTCTTGTTTTCAATGTTCTGTTTTCTCTGATATTGTGTTGGCAGACTTCTTATCCTTGTAAATTAATCCATAGCCAGCAATGACGAAAGATAATTTGAATTTCTTTTTGTTTGAGTTTACATTTGGTTGTTGTTACTTGGGAGAGGAGGGTGAGTATTGTTGATGCAAATCCACTTTAATTAGTTAATTAATTTTTTTAAATCACAAACGTGACATTTCATTATATTATCTTTAGTATTATAAGGAGACTAAGATTAGTTTTGTTGTTACTTGGGAGAGGAGGGTGAGTATTGTTGATGCAAATCCACTTTAATTAGTTAATTAATTTTTTTAAATCACAAACGCGACAAATCATTATATTATCTTTTGTATTATAAGGAGACTAAGTTGAGTTTTGTTCTTGTTAATAGGTAGGTTATATCTCAACAAACAAGAAAGGGGATTGGGGTTTGATTCCATTGTGGAAGGATCGCCCTCTTTTTGAGGAATTGGCCATGATATATCTGATCCGTGCATAATTTCATGAAAAATAGATACAAAGTTTTTACTGCTACTTCGTGTCGACAATAGGTCTAAAAGGGTGAAATTTAGATATTTGCAATTAGTGTTCGAATGCATGTTTTATAACATCAAATCTATTTAGATTCAATTTTTGAAGGATAACCCTGATCAAAGTCATCTCACATTCCTATTTCCCTGTCATTGTTATAATTTTAGAAAAATTGAATTCTAATCCATAATTCAACATTTCAACTTTATGTTCTAATAATAATGGTTATAATTTTGAGCAAGTTATCGGTTAATTGGATACAAATTAATTTGATAACCTACGTAATACTGTAATTATCACACCAAAAAAACATTGATTTTTGTGAAGCACTAAGAAGTAAAATTCATTCATTTCCCTCGAGGCTTTCCTGTTTCCAATGTTGGTTGGATTCTTCTAAGAAGTTGAATGTGTGGAAGGAAACAAATGGATACTTGTTCAAGAAGATCGTTAATGGGGAGAGAGCATCGTCGTTTCTTTTGGTGGTTGTTTTTCAAGAAATCATTTCACCTTCAAAATACACGAAAGAGTGCAAAGAGAAAAACATAACCATAGCAGAAATCTTAATGAACAATAGTGATATTGCAGAAGACAGAATTAGTAGATTAGCAGATCCCATTCTCCATCACATCCTCTCATCTCTAGATATGAAAGTAGTTCATACATCACTTCTTTCCAAAAGATGGAGATATTTATGGAGGTCTCTTCCATATCTAAACTTTGATCATCTATTGTGGCACAAACTTAATATGAAGGAACAAAATCAAGAGAGATTTCATTTTAAAAATGGAGTTCTGAATTTTGTGGACAAGCTTCTGTTTCTCCGCGACAACTCCAACATACACACCTTCCAACTCTCTTGTGACTCTTCTTGCAATGCACGCTGCACTAAGCCGTCATGTTATCTGCATTGGGAAACCCCTTGAATTGCCTGACTCTTATCTTTATTTCAGCGGTAAAAGTATTTAAGCTACGATCCGATATGACAACTAGTAACATTTCCCAATTCGATGTGCTCAGCTTCATATCTCAAGACTTTGAAACTGGTTTCAGTTAACCTCCAGAGGGAAATTCTAATGGGGAACTTCTTTTCAGTTGCTCTGTTTTGGAAAATTTGTTCACAAAACATTGTGACCATAGAAATATCAAGGTTCTCAATTATCCGCTCTTCTACTTCAAAAACTCATCAAATAACATTTGACTTGTCATTCATTGTTTTGGTTATGTGGGAGTTATATTGCATGGGAATGAACTCAAGTTTCTAGAATTTCTACTTAAGAATACAATGGTCTTAGAGAACATTACATCATCACAAGTACAATAATTTCAAGGAAAGAGAATATGGAATTTCGTAAGAAGCTACAATTGCTACCTAAAGCACCCTCTAGTGTCACAATATTGCTTCTCTTAAAGAGTGAAACTTGATTGACTATAAGAATGGGAAAATTCCAATACAGATGGCTTGAAAATTTGAAAATTCACCATAAAAATATGGATTATAAAAGAACACCAAAGTCATGGGACAAATCATCAATTTGAAAAATTAAGCTGTAATCTCAAATAAATGTAGAGAGCCATGTCATTATTTTTTTAAAGATAAAAGGGGTGTGTCTCCTAAAAAGTTGGATTCCTCCAAAATTTTAAAACTTAGCCACTTCAAAGTCGACGTGTGTCATACGTCACAACTTACAAGTTTACACTTATGCAACATACAACAAATTACAATAACATTTTTTTCGATCGAATTTTTATAAAAAATCGTGAACGTTGTAAAATTCTGGAAAAAAAAAAATTTAATCTTTTCTAACTTGAGATGCACAAATTATTCAAAATAGTTCAATAATCCGGAAAGTAATACTTTCATTGAAAAAAATGAAAAAAATCGTGAATTTTTCATGAATTAAACGGAGATTGCTAACAAGGGTTTGGATATTGCTCGCTGCTCATTGAGCATTTAAACTTCACTTCCATCACAACAATTGTAATCTATTGATGGGGTAAGACAATATGGAACCTACGTGCACTTCAGTGTAAATACAAAATACAGCCCAATAGAGAGATCACAACCATTAAAAACACCAAAATACGACTTGTCTAAGAGCATTTATTATCTAATATCAATCCGCAATGAAGACTCACTAAGCATAATTGAACCGATCATACAATATTGCCGTTATCCCATATTCTGTCCCCTGTTGCATCTGTTGCTGCATCTGCACTTTCTCCCCTAACAAAGTTAACACAGGCCTTAGATTTAGAGTCTCCTGCACTCTGATCTGCCAAAGAAGATATCTTGAATTTGGCTTTGTACTTGGAGCTTACTCCATCCTGATTTGCCAAAACAGTAGTTTCAATCGCCTCAAGATATAGCACTTTCACCAAGTTCTTGAAGCGACGTCGGAAGGTTGGCATCCGTGTCATAGAAGCCACAATTCCCTGCAATCTTCCATGGAGAAAACATACATGTATCAGTCATCAAGAAACCTTTGATGGTTAGCATGTCTCATCTTGTCCATGAATGAGGCCAAATCGTCTTGGACGAGATTTTAAAAAATACCTTAGAATTAGAACAAACCATGTCTTTGAGATGACTTGTCAACTCGTCTCGTTGGTGGATGATACGGAGACAACTCGGACGAGTCCTCTCGGTCTTGGACGAGGTTTAAAACCATGATGGTAAGTCATATCCTAGTAAATAAAATAAGGAGCAACTCTCCCATCTCCATTGAAGAGCCACAACATCAAGTCAACAATTAAGAGAGTTGTTCCTAAGGTCAGAGAAACATAACTGAAACCTGGTATTTAAAAAGAAAGCTGCTATTTGCATCCCAACTTTTGCTTATTACACCCCAATTTCTTAAATTATTTATCACCCCCCAATTAAAGATTTTTAAAAACTCTCTTCAAGCATTACAAAGGTTTGGCTCAAATTATAATTTCAACATTACAAAACATTATCACACTCGTTCGAACAATTTCAGTTTATAATTATGATTACGCCCATATAAAATCCTAAACCCAAAAAATAGAAAATCTTGCCAAAACAAAAAAGAGAACTTTTAATGGCACCCCAATTTTCATTTATATTCTTTTTTTCCTATTTGGGGTGTAATAAGCAAGAGCTGGGGTGTCAACAGTGCAAATGTTTTAAGTAGGTATCAGTAGCAACAAGAAGAAACTGGGTAGAGAAACATTTTAGGATCCAAAGTCTTACAACCTCTATGGGCTCTGGTGAACCACCCCTCTTAGAAATCGATGTGGTACAAGTTGAACCTTCCTCAAAGCATGAAAGGAGCCATGGCCATATACAACGATACATTAGGGGTTATGAGATCATGACAATCAAGCCATTGAAATTAATAGCTCATTAAATATGTTAAGCTCAAGAAGCTTCCCATTACTTCTCACTAAAGAATTAGTGTCATGGTACAATAGTATTTCCATTAGCCTTTAAGGTAATATATTGTTCAACATACCTTCTAAATATTGCTTGCAATTGGGCTATTCTGACATTGTCGTTAGACGGAAATCCCAAGTTGTGCCAGTCCTCTGGCTTCTCATTGTTGGAACCCATAATCAACTTTCTCAAACATGCTTCTTCATTCTCATCTAAATTGAGCCCTTTGATCTGCTCCTTTATAATCAGTAATGGCCCTATAAACCACTCAAATACTTTGTCCTTTGGCCAATTAAACATTGTCGTATCCACATCATCAACTGGAAAGTATATTTTATGCAAGCAAAATTAGAACTCAATACTAAAACAAGCTAACAAACACACAAGTTTAAAGGCAAAACATACAGATAAGCAACCCCGGTGAGTTGGACTTCGCCGATGAAAGCATACATTGTAAAATACACCAAGCTGGTAACTTGATGCCCAACTTTTTGCATTTCCCCTTCACGATACATTCTTCTATGTCTTTGATGTTGATTAGGCCGTCATGGATGAGTATCCTACCATTCACCTCGCAAGATCGGAATAGCCAATCCCATACCTATTACATTATCTAGAATGAAGTAGAGCAAATATAGAAGTTACATGTTAAGTAGATCTATTCTCAAGTTCCTTACCTGCATAGGTTTTAACTGTTGGATAGCCCACTTCAACGGTCTCGATTGCTCGGAAACTAACTTTGAACCATATGGGCTTAGTTTCCCATTCTTGTGATTATTGGCGTCATTGTCGATTGATTTTGTCCTCTCAAGGAGCTCGGACTGGAGTATCATATTTTTACGATATTTGGGCCTGGCTGTCGTAAGGATTCTGACTCAGCATCAAAATTAGATGTATATGATTTCTAATATGCAGGTATGAGATGTAGCAAGGCACGAAATTTTTTTATTTTCTTTCCTTCTTTATTTTTTTAGATAGGTACGCTGGACTTGAACCCACAATTCTCAAAGCTGCATTGCTACCAACCGAGCTATGAATCTAA
The DNA here is from genome assembly GCF_017979445.1 of Akebia trifoliata. Classification (NCBI taxonomy): domain Eukaryota; kingdom Viridiplantae; phylum Streptophyta; class Magnoliopsida; order Ranunculales; family Lardizabalaceae; genus Akebia; species Akebia trifoliata. The sequence goes on along the minus strand of NC_141385.1, from coordinate 42,123,749 downwards.
GCCCAAGGAACAAAAAATTTTGCATTGTCAACCTATGATATTTAAGGCTTAAAATGGGTTGGATTCATGCCAGATCTGAGCATATTCATATTCAGATCCGAATTTCTTTAGATGGACCCGAATTCATATCCAAATCCAACTCGGATCCTATATGATAAATCATATCCAAGTCATTTTGATTTCACTCAATCCTTATCTGACCCATCCGAATTATTTCATTCATGACGGATAATTCAGGATTGTTCAACATTTTTTCTTCTATACTTTGGTTAATTGCTATATAATTCTATTTTATCATTATAATCATTTATGTTGTATTAAAGTAGAAGAGGATATTTTGAAAAATCTAAAAATATGATTTTCATAGCAATATATAATTAGGACCTAGGCAGATATATGGATGGATCTGTATCCGACCCGGAACAGACTTGGATCATGGGACATCAAAACATATTCAACCCATTTATTGATTCGGATCTACTCAAAGGATCCAAACCCACTGATTTTGGAGCACTCATATTACGGATAAAATCCGACCCATTTTATGCCCTAATGATATTCCATGCTATAAAGGAAATAAAAAATAAAAAATTAACAGCCAGATTGCACCTGGGAAGGCAGGACCCTTCTCTCAAGTACAGTAAGTCATTTGTGTACTCATCAAACAGTGAAACTACCGATACAATATATGCGAGTCCCATCACGAGGGAGTTTTCCTGGAAATATATGAAATTGGAAGTCAGTTACATGACAATACACACAAGCCTATATAAGATCCGAAGAAAACCCAGAACAAAGTCATTATGATGAGTTATGTGGTACAGACCTGATGGACAATAACCCCACTATATAATCCAAGAAAGAAGCTGCAGACAAAAGCACAAATCACAGCTCCCACCACAGCAATTGGCCATAAGATGATAGCCAGACCAGCTAATGGGACACATACCGTTTCCAGGAATAGACCTTCTCTTCCGATCAAGTCCTCAAATAGTCTCTTCCATCCTTTCAACAGCATGTAAGGGCTTTTCCACAATGCGACAGCCGTGATTAAAAGGACATCGATGGGCACGGCGATTAGAATGACCAACAAACAGCTCGGCAACTTTGATAACCTTCCAAGAGGAACAATATAAACTAAGTATGAAGAATTTATCTTGAACAAGTAACAAAGAAGTCTCTGAAGTCGGATTGAGTACTTTATGTCCATGGGGTGCTCATCCTCGGAAACTTTTTCACTCAGTTCATCCATGAAAGAGAAGTAGGAGTGGTAGCAGAAGTCTGTGAAGTCTTGTACAATAGTGCAGCTCCCCTTGAGTGTGCTCCAGCAACCATTCTGATATTTATATAGACGTTTAGGAAAACAGTTTGAAGTACCACTGGGACCATGTTATTGATAGGACGATGTAAGGACTAAGGAACTCTATATGGATTGAAGTAATGGTGCACATGGTTATTGAGAAGGGGCCTCAGGACTCTAAGTTTGATGGGTTCAACCTACCAGGCGTTTTTTGGTTAGGAAACATACTAGTTGTTGCATGTGAAAAAATTGACATTGTAGGAAAAGGATCAGCATCTACACTACTCCTTTCTATCCTCTATAGACTAATTTGATGTTTTTTAGATCCAGAACGGTGACCCATTCCTATATAATAGGTACAGTGTCTATGTGGCACATTTTGGTTGGAGTTTGTAACACCCAGCGCTCCCTAACCAAGCCTTTTTTACGAGCACGCAGTCTGATGTCTTTAAACTCCAATAAAATGTGTCACGTAGACACCGTATCTATTCTATAGGAACAGGACACTGTTCTGGTTCGTGACTCTTCCAATGAGGTTGATTCTAGTACAAGGGATCCTTTGAAACTCCATCCCATGCATTGTGCCACATGTACCCTTGTCTAGTTGCTTTACTGTTATTAGCTCTTGTGATACTAATATGTCAGTGATACGATGCGGATATGTAGTTCATGTTAGCAGATTCAAACATGAAACACATTTCATTGAAGGAAACGGGAAGCTTACAAAAAAATAATGGAAAACTTTGTCCCTGAAATTCCCTCCAACAGCCTCAAATGTTGCGAATAAGGGAGTAAAAATACCATATCCTATTCCGACTAGAAGACTTCCAACAATCCCAAGTATTGGCCAAAGAAGCAAAGGTACTGGCAAAAATACCAATAACAGAATCTTCAAAACTAGCCCAACCCTCTCGGTTCTGCACCAATACATCAAGAGATTACAAAAGAGAAACGACGGGCAGAACATGGGAGAAACCATGAATAATAAGAGGGATAAGAAGTAAGTCAATCAGTTAAGATAAAACTGAGAGGTAGAGAGTATATAACATTCATACTTTGTTACACAGTAGTATGTCCATATAAAATGTGCAGGCCACAGCCCTATGATTACTCCTGAATTTCCAGTAAGAATGACGATGAAGGCGACTGGAGCCAAGATTGCCGCTGCAAATGAGACCAACATCAGAAAGTGCAGATTAAACACAACAAACATGTTTGTGTTGCGAAATTTCATTTTTTTTATAGCATATATGGGCTCATAAATGAATAAAGAATCGGTCATGGCATATTTCTCTTTGTCATCATTATCATGATTTACAACAATATGGGTTTGGGAACATGAATCCTGTTTTGAGTTCAAGAGTCCTTGCTGACTTCTAACTGTATCTAGGGCCGTTGAATGCCCTAGCATTGCCTAGAAATGAAAACATTACTAGAAATTGATGAAGAACGTGTTCCAGAAGATTATATGGAGTGGGAAGATGTTTAGTCCCACATCGGACACTCATTGCCTTGTCTCTCTCCTTATAAGCGCCTGGACCTCTCTACTCATTGCCAATTGGTTTTAAGTTGAACCCCCAAATTTATCATAGTATCAGAGCGAACCTCTCTCTCCTCCACGTCACCCAGTTCATATCTCCATGTGCTTTAGTCGAGTCTGGCCCACATGTGCAGGGACTTGTTGAGTTTAGTCCCACATCAGTCTCTCCTCCATGTCACCCAAGTCGTATCTTCACGTGCTTTGGCTCAGTCCAGCCCACACGTGCCGCGCGCGGGGGGGGGGGGGACGTGTTGAGTCTAGCCACACATCAGACACTCATTGCCTTGTCTCTCTCCTTATAAGCTCCTAGTCCTCCCCACTCATTGCCAATTGGTTTTGAGTTGGACCCCCAAATTTATCAGAAGATTAAAAGAAGATGGGCGAAAGACTAAACACATATCTTAACTTCAAACAGGAAGAACATGGTGACTGGTTTTCAGAATCTCTATTCCAATACCAATTCGGAAAGCTAGCAACGAGCACAAGGACGGGAATAATGCACAAGTTGGTTGGGCATATTGATTATTGCGAAGAAAGACACTTTCTATCAAACTAGAAGTAATTCTATTTAACCCTTATGAGATTTTTTTTTTTCAATTGAATTTGAATTTATTTTGTTTTTGAGTTATGTTTCTATTGTTCTAAGAAACTGGTCTTCTTTCTTTAGTATGCATCCTGGGATTTCAGTTATTTGGCAAAAACCTTGTTCCTTCATCCAATTTTCAAAAATTTGGAATAAACAGCAATTCAGTCAAGATCATGGCTTCTAAACTCGTCCAATACTAAAACGACTCGGACGAGTCATCCAGGTCTCAAATCTATATCTATACAAAAATAGGATTTTTCAACTGATCATCAACAAATCCATCCTATAATAGAAAATAAATAATAATTATTCAATTATTTATACAAACAAAAACATGCTTTGCCGAGTCGACTCATCCGAATGGAATTGACTCGAACGAGTCAACCCGATCTCGGTTTGCACGAGACGAGCCAAGACGAGAGTAGACATCGGATTTGAAAACCATGGTGAGCTTTAACAACATAAAATTCAAAAGAAGTAGAGAAGAAAAAATGAAGAAATTAGAGGGTGTGGGCTTATCAAAATGAAGGAAATAGTGATACCTTTGATAACGCCAAGAAGGAAAATCAAGAAGAAGAATGGCAGAAACCTTACACAGTTCCATAGCTTAGCCATAAACCTCACTGGAACCTCCATGATCATCAAATGAAGTGGGTCTGTTCGTTCGTTTATATCTGTTTTGTTTGGGTGACAGAAGAACCAGGGAAAGATGGGTGGGGTTACGTGGCATGAGTGGGTGAGTTTAAAGTGCCACGTTTTGCAGTTATGAGGTGTTGTTGTGCGTGAGCCAGAAGAGCCTCTCTCTCTCTCTCTCTCTCTCTCTCCTCCAAAAAGGGAGTCTCGAGAGAGAAAGACATCAGCAGAGGTCATTAGTTGAACCGCCACAAATAATGTTTTTATTTAATGGAGTTTTGATCTGATCATATAAAACCTGATTCTTGATTCTGATTGATTGATGAGGAAGGTTTCCTGACTCGACTCAAGTACATTTGATATTCGAAACAGGGAGTGGATCTGAGTGCTACGTGTTTTAGATATTAAAGAGTCGCGATTTAGAGCAGTGTTCCATTCTATAGCAACGGCACCACTTGGCACTTTTTTTTGGGTAGATTTAACATATAGAGGTGCGTGGTCCATGTGTTTCAAAATCCAACCAAAATTTGCCACGTAGAAACTGTTTCTCTTATATAGGAACGTGACGCCTTATCTTATCTTATCTTTATTTGATATTACAATGCTTGATTAAAAAAATGAGAGCTGCTATTGCCACACCAACTTTTACTAATACCACATCAATTCTTATGTAAATCAAAAAAATTGTACACAGTTGGTGTGGAGCCTTGGATCAGGTTTTTTTTTTTTAACTTTTTCTTTCTGGTTGCTCAACCTCATCTCTCTTTATAATATTTTTGAAATATCCAAACTGTCATTTTTGAATAATCATAATCGTGTAGGCTTTAATTCCTGGTGCATAGGATCCAAACTCTTAGGTTAATCATTGAACCAACGCATTTTGAAAAGTATTTCTAAAAAAAGATAATTTATCATTTTAAGAAAAAAAAAAATAAAAAAAATAAAAAAGATTTACATGACAAACCCAATTGTTGCATTTTTATCACAAAAGCTCATTTCGAGTTCTGACAACTCCGAGGCAACCTCACTTTACGTAGTTTGTTACCCACCAAACCTCACTTTATGAAGTTTGTTACCCAGCAAACCTTAGAGTGGGATTTGCGACATAAAATTAAAATTTTATGGGGTTAATTTGTTACTTAACATATATTGGAGTGGATTCTAACCATATGAATTCATGACATCAAAAAACACCATCTAATACTACAAGATTATAAAAGATAAAATTATAACAAATTTAAAAGAAAAATTCAAAAAAAAAAAAAAATCACAGTTGAATTTTAGTTTTAAACTTAATTAAGATTAAAAAAAAAAAATTATTTTGATTTTTTTCTTTTTAATCTAAGTTTTTCCATGAAATCTTTAAGTTTGTGCTGATTTGATAGTCCATGTGCGTCAACGACCCTTAGTACAATTTGAAATCTTACTTAGTCATGGTAGCTTGATTTATAAAGTAAGGTTTATTCACGTAACAAACTTGGTAAAGTAAGGGAGTTTTTGTAATAAATGTTCAATCTATATTTGGTGTTAAAAACAGAGGTAGACATTGCTCATCCATTCCTAATTCCTTCCATACGTCATGTACTTAGCAATAAAAGTTCTTTACGGCAAAAAAAAAAAAAGAAACCTAATTGAATTGTGCAGAAGCAAAGGAAATAATTTGGCTTGGTATCACCGTCAAATAGCTAGAAAATAGGGATATTTACGATTTTGGCTCACTGTTCGTTCTAATTACCAAAACGTGAACAATAATGAATTTGAAGATTTTAAAAGTGACTATTTCACAGGTTTAAAGTGATAATTTTGTAGGTTTAAAATTGTCAAATTCGTTACTGTTCTGAATTCTTTTTTAACAAAAACATAACCATTGACGTTTTGATAATTAAAATGAACAACTAGCCGCAATCATAAATAACTCATTTTCAGCTCACAAAATGATAACTCACCCTAGAAAATATTCAAATAGCCCATCCAAAAAGTTAGAACAATTGGGCCATCCAATTCATTTGTAGTGTCTCAAATAGTAAATATATTGCTGAGAAAACCAAAAAGGGTTTTCCCCATGTTCCATAAGTAGCAAAACATATTAGAATCACACATAACAGTGGTAAGGAGTGACCAAATAAGTCCTATCATTTCCGCACATAATGCTTCAACAAATCTTTGTTTGATAACAAAAATGAAATAACATGGGATCAGAATTTATATGAAAATAGTTTAAAAACAAAAGAAAACACGCGTCATAATCACTTCTTGGGACAAGTCTTATAGGAAATCCTCCACCGTTAAGAGAAAGCCTATTGATTTTATTTATTTGCTTGAAATTTGTAGTCGAAAATTTCTTGGAATGTTTCAACTTGATTTTATTCCCAAAACCAACAAATTTATTGTCCTCCTCAACCTTAAGATTCTAATCATTCAATGAAAATAATATGACCTATAGAATTTTGAATGGAAGATAAAGGAAATGAAAAATGAAAAATCAAGGATTTCCACAAGCGATTAAGGGTTATCAGTTGTAGAATTTAAAGATGGCTGATTTTAAGGCGGAAAATCAAATTATAGTTCTTGATTACAAGTTGACAAGGAGGGCCATAAGGTCAATTTCATCAGTCTATAAGAGAAGACCATGGTTAAGGAGAAAGCATGTTTCACTTGTGGAGACAATTTTACTTTCAATTCCATATGTTCATTAAATTTAAAATATTTTTAAAACTTATTGTTTTGAAAATTATGTTTCCTAGAAGAATCGTCGTAATCTGACTGCCCCACGGGCAAATTCAACCGACTATCTTGACGTGACAAGTTTGGGAAATGTAGATCTACACTTCCTCATAAAAATGTATATCTCGAGGAGGATAGATCTATCATTCTCAAACTTTCCACGTTCTGATAATCGATTGACTATGCCACATGATAGTCAAATTATCACGACTCTGTAAGATAATCACCATTGAGTTGTGCAATAGTGACCTCAGCAGGACACTTTGATGTGATGTCATGCATGTCCATAAATGCGTTTTAGCGTTATCTCGAAGAAAACGCATCCTTGGCATGTGCGCCACCATGTCAAGATGTCCAATGTATGGTCCCACTGGGGTTTAAAAACACTTAGGGTATGTGTTGATTGCATGAAAAGTGACTTTTCATAGAAATTGAAATCCATGGAAAAATAGTTGTAAAAAAAAAGTAGGGTTGGAAAATTAAATTCCATTGTTTAATTTTACTTAGATAAAATCATGAAAAAAATATGAGAAAAAAGAAAAAGAGGAGAAGGAGGGGGAGAGGAAGAAGAAGATGAGGAGGAAGAGGGAGGGGGGAGGATGTGACAGCGGTGGTAGTGGCGACGGCGAGGGTGGTGGCGATGGAGACGGAGGTGACGGCTACGGTGACGACTGTAGATGTTAGTGAGAAAGAAGAAGGGAGAACGTGGTAGTGACGGTGGCGGTGGCGGAGGTAAGTGGGGAAGATGGGGGGAGAATGTGGAGCTAGTGGTGGCGGATGAGGTGAGAGAGAGAGAGAAAGTAGGCGGAGATGATGATGACAAAGACGGTGACGGTGATAGTGACGATAACGACGACGACGAGGATAGAGTAATAGTGGTGGTGGTGGTAGTAAGGAAGAAGAAGATATGAGTGGGAAAGAATTGTGGATGAAAAATATGGGTGAAAAAGTGAAATCTATATTTTGGTCAACTTTTTGATTGGGGTGGAAAATGAATTTTCATTTCCATGTGTAATCAAACACTTGAAAAATGTCATTTTTCATAGAAATTGATTTTCCACCCTATTTTCTATGTGCAATCAAACATACTCTTAATCCTCTTGGAAATGAACAAAACCAATGATCGATTGGGCTTTTACAGTGGAATTGTCCACTCTACCCATACGCATATCTCAAATAAGTGCCAATAATTTACTGGGTATAATGGTAAATTTAAAATTTGAGAATAAGTGCGTCCACCCTCCACAGACCACACCTGAAACTTGAGATTCTCGGAACTTTACTAAACTCTCTGTTTTGCTGCCTTTGATCGTTGGACATGAGATGAGAGCCACAATGGAAGAAGAAGAAGAAGAGATTTATGAAAAAAGCGAAAAATGGATAAAACATTACTCATCATCGCATAGAATGTTGTTGGTTGGAGAAGGAGACTTTTCCTTCTCCCTTTGTTTAGCTAAAGCTTTCGGTTCTGCAACAAACATGGTTTCTACATCTCTAGATACCCAAGGTATAACCCATCTCCCTCCCTTTTATGATCCCTAGGTAATTACAAGTTCTCTCTCTATCTCTCTCTCTAGATATCAAAGATGTTAATCTTTGGTTTGATAATATGTATTAGAGTCTCTGTTGAGTAAGTACAACTATGCGATCGGGAACGTTAGAGAGCTGGAAGAGATGGGTTGCTTGGTGTTACTTGGGATTGATGCAAAACAGATGAGCCAACACTTCTTTCTCAAGACCCAGAGGTTTGATCGAATTGTCTACAACTTCCCTCATGTGGGTTTCTTATTTCGAGAATCTAGTTTTTGCCAGATCCAGTATGTCTTCTCTCTCTCTCTCTAATTTGTAGGATTAAAATTTCGATTAATTTGGTGATCCATGTTTTTGCTCAATAATCAAATCATGCAGATACTACTAGGATTCTTTACAATTGATGTTATTTAATAGGATTTTATTTTTATTTTACATCTGTCCAAAATCCTCATTGGGCCCAAATTTGTTAAGTCCAATTCCAGTTATAATGGGTTTAGATTGATTTTTGAATAAATTCATGCACCATTTTTTAATGCCACTCTCCATCAAAATAGAGGTCTAGTCACTATCTTTTATTAAGAAAGTGTTAGAGAAGGGGAAGATTTGATATTTTATAATGTATTGTAATTATTTTTTGTTATAAAGTCATAAATCTAATTATATATAGTATACATATATAATTATAGTTGTGGATATGGTCGAGTTTGGCATTGTTATGTTATGTCTTGGTCGAATTTAATGGGATGGAAAATTTTAGCCCAACCCTACCTTTGTGGGCTCAATATCAAGGCCATAAATTTTTTTTTTTTTTAACTCAGAAACTAATTTGACAGTGTGACATTTAAAGTGGGGGTATTTCCAAGTAAATCTTATGTCATACATTTGTTTATGCTGGCGAAAGTAAGGTTGAGAAACATAGATGTTACGTTGATGAACATATCACTTCATGTTGTCAACTTTACAAAAATAATTGACAAATATATGATGTGTTGTTGACAAATCTTTGAGTTATATTCACAAATATATTAGTTTGGCTGACAATTTGGGCTTTTCGACTTTGATGCTATGATTATGTCTTATGTTGAACCGTTTAACAACATCTATCTTTCGACTACTACAAGTATCTTGTCATTCCCATCAATATCGAGGAGAATCTTTGAATTGTATGTTATGTTTCTTTTGCTTATTATATGATTATAATTATTAATTTGATTCCGAAAGATGACGATGAAAGTTAGAAGGATTTAATTGAGGTATTACAAATAATGTTACCCCGGATAATGATTGTTGTTGACCCCTCATGAGTGTCAACTTAAAAGTAAGTTGGAGAAAATTTTATATGGAAGCCCAAAAAGAAACGGATATGATTGTGAGATTATTGTGATAAGGTATCTTGATTGTTTGATTAGGTTGAAGAAATTAAAATTTTCTATCCTAAAGGACAAAAGTAATATGAGATATCGCATTGTAATGAATTTGTTGGAATGCAAGAAAGAAAATAATGATCTGTAAACATTTATTTGTGGAAAACGGTGTTTTTTCTTGTTTTCTTATATTTTAATTTTACCATTTTGTTGTGCATGACATTCAAAATAGTTATTGATATTGGTATTTTGTTTGATTTGTTGATGTAATTCATGGTATGCATGTTTGTCAAAAAATCGTACCAAGAATACTTGTTAAAGGAAAATGTTACACGTTTATCAACTTATAATTTATAAGACTTTGTCAACATCTAGGGCATTTCTATCAACGTTGGTTTACATGTTTGTCAATCTACTTATGCATTTTGTAATGTCATTGTAAATTTTGTTGTGATCATCTTAACTTAAGATAAAAATATAATTTCAAGAATTAAAGAATGTTTTCCAATAAAAAATTAACATGACAGTGTATCGGATATTGATATTGTGTATAGTTTGTCAAATTAATACATAATTATATGAGGAAAACTTTGTAAAAGAAAATGTTACAAATCTGTTAACTTCTTTACTAACCTTTGTCAACATATCTATATTGTTTGCCAATTTTATTGTGCAAATTTCTAATCTCATGGTAATTTGATTATGATCATCTAAACTTAAGATAAAAATATTATTTAGAGAATTAAAATATATTTTTCAACAAAATATTAACATGAGACTGTATCAACAAAATGGATGGATGAAAGGAAACTTTACTTCACTTCCTTGGATGGATGGAAATTAAAAAAAAAATTTCTCATCACCTTTAATCCCTAATTCCAAAATTTGTAAAGTGAAGGAGTTGAAAATCAAAATGAATTTTTCTTTTTGTACATGAAAGAAGACGGAAGACGGAAGACGGAAGACGGAAGTAGGAAGAAAGAGATGATACAGTGAATAGAGATGGAGAAGAAGAGGATGAAGCTTGTAGAGGTAGATAAATTTTGGCTTTTGAGTCTAGGCCGTACCGTCACTAGCTACTTATGTAGCTCTTCATATGTTAATCGGCCATTCACATGTCAGCCCACTTTTGAGGGCATTTTAGTCATATACAAGAAATACAATAACTTTTTGGTATCACAACAAACTTGTAACACTTTGGTAAATATCTAAAATTTTTGTAATTATTTGGGAATTTACTCTATTTTCTTTTCCCCTTTTCCCAACATTTCCACGTTATTTCTTATTTCTTGCATCGAAGTATAATTTTTGTTGGTTATTTTCACTTTCTGTAAGTGACATTAATTCAAATAATCTTTTAAATTTCCCAACAATGAAAGAAATGAACTATATAGTCTTAAAAAAAAATTATTTATTTATTTTACTTATTAAGAGATAGAGGTATTACCATTTGCTAACCTCACCCCAAGATTTGTGCTAATTCTTTGGTAATTTTAAATGAATTAATTGGGTGGGTGGTTGAGCAGGTTGAACAAGCAATTGGTGAAGGGGTTTCTGAAGAATGCTAAAGTGTTGTTAAAAGCGAAAGGAGAGATTCATATAAGCCACAAGACAGGTGAACCATACGACAAATGGGAGTTAGTGAAGAAAGCAGAGAAGACAGGCCTTGTTTTAGACGAATGTGTTACCTTTCGCAAAGAAGACTATCATGGTTATGGCAACAAGAGGGCACATGGTAGCTTCTCCGACTCCCCCTTTTACTTAGGGGACTGCAATACTTTCAAGTTCAAGCTCAAGCTAGGTTCCCCTTCCCTATAAATTAAAGAGAGATGATTGGCATAGTTGACTGGAGTATTTGATCAACAATTCTGATAAAAGTTTATGGAGCTACTCTAACCGAATGGTTTGATATAGGTGTTTAACATAGTTGTGTAAATAGGTTGGTTCGGATTCGATTCCTAAGGTACTGAGAACCCGTTGGTTCATGTTTTCAAGAACAAAAATGAGAGAAAAACATATATCTAATGATGGCAGAATTCCATCTTCTCATACATACAAGTCTTTCTTTTCATCACAAAATTTGAGAAAATACATTCTATGAATCGTTTCAAAGCTTTTCTCTATCATTAACATAATCCATTATCTACAAAAGCACCAATCAATCATGTCTTGTTCTAGTAAAAATATGAATTATCATTCAAAACTAAAATTCATATTCTTTACAAAAAATAAATAAATAAATAAACTTTCACGCCCGAATACATATTTTGCGCGAAAATTTGAAAAATTTTATGTAACATTGTTTTACTTTGGAAGGCATGGAAACCTTCAAACATTTATAATATAAAAATAAATGAATAAAACAAATCAGTTATGAATACTTGTGAGTACTAACTGTGTAGAATGAAACGGGTTCTGGTTCCATTTAGACCTTACTCTAATTTGGCATGCGAAAAAGAGATTTTGAATCAGGTGTTCGGATGATCCTTTGGTTAAAACTTAAACTTTTCACTTAACTTAGGTATTTTTGGAGCATTGGGTTGGGTATTAACATTTGGTATCAGAGTTGATCCCACGTTCAGGGTTTGAGTTATGGGGATGTGTTTAAGGGTAAAAAAAAAGAAAGAATTTTCTATATTATGAGATATAGAAAGGGTCTTGAAGAAAAATAAAAAAAAATAAAATAGGGGCTCTACTATAGTATGGGATATGGAAGAGTCCACCATAGTAAGCCACGTGATGGTTAATTTGGGAAAGTGGGGCGACTCATGAAAAAAATGAAAAAAGAGGTACATGATACTTGGAAAGAAGGCCAAGGGACCGGGGGGACTTGCCATAAAGTAGAAGAACAAGTATGCTAACCTTGAAGTGTGGGGGCATGTTAGGATCTTTCCATTAACTTCGTCACATATGTATTTTTGGAGCATTTGTTTTGGTCTAAACATCAATGCTAAATGGGTATCTATTGACTACATTAGTTTAGAGTGCTGATTTTTGAACTCAACTTGATCGGATGACTCAAAAACCCATCGACGTGGCATGGGCAAAGAATTGTAGATTTTGTCCTTCGGAATACACAACCGACTTGTCATCTGCAGTTGTGTATCCCGAGTGAAAGAATCTACAGTGAGTTTTTAAGTCACGCTGTTAGGTTGAGTTCAAAAATCATTAGTCATTAGTTTATCATATTTTATTAATTTTAAAATTACTATTATATTTTAAAAAAATAATAAGCATTTTCAAATTGTTGCAAAAATTTTCTAAAGATATAATCAAGAAGTAGGCAAATCTTTTTCTTGCAAACTTTTACGGTGCAAAACTTTACAGGTTTGCAACAATTTGCAACGTATAGATTTTGACTTTGGGTTTCCAGTGAACAAATGGATAGAGACTAGAGAGTCGTGTAGTAGGATATGATGAGTTGGATGATGATACGTGGCTCTTCCAGTTTTCTCCACGTCATCAAACAACCAAAGGAGTTTCCTAATTTTACTCGTCGTTTGATACGTTCCATCAAACGTACGGCTGAGATTGGAGGGAAAACCCAAATTTCCTCTGCGACCAAACTCTTTTAAAAGGTCGTTCGAGGAGGGTGAGAGAATCTTGGCCAATTTAAACAGTATTGTTTCATCAAAACAAACTCTACAAATTTCAGAGTTTCGTCTTACATTCGAGAGATCTGGTAATCTTCTTTGATTATTTTTTAATGTTTAGTAATTTATTCGATTCCGTTCGAGAGCTTCTAATAGAAATCTGATTTGTTCTTCAATTATTTTATTGCTTTTTAATTTTAATATTTGCTTTGCTTGATATTTGATACACCATTAGTCAATTTGTTAAAGGAAGTTTAACCACCAGAGAACAAAATGCAGATAAGATTCGGTCCATATTTCTTTTGAATTCCACTTATTCAGGACTAGATTCGAAATTCAACTTGGCATTTAAAAAAAAAAAATTAAGTTGAAGACAGTTTAGGTCATCTGTTGTTTTCAGAAAGAAGATTTATTAGATTACGAGTTTGATCTGAATTTGTTCTTGTTCTGTTTTTTTGATTTTCGTTCTCTTGATTTAATTTACTTGGTGTTGACCCACTTATCATTAAAGTTGCGTGGGATTCAAGGTACAGTGATAGAGCGTATTTATAGTCAGTGAATTTCATCTCTGTTATGGAAATATTTCTTCGGAGCCTACAATGGATTTTAGTTTTGTTTGAAGATAAGGTTACACCTTTTAGTGTTAGTTACTCCTTATGTTTGAATTTTTTTCTCCTAATTCTGATCATCTTAGTTGAATTTGATGAATTAGTTTGAATTTTAATTCTTGTGTGCGCAAGCTTATTTCGATAAAAACCTCTGGTTTTAAGATTGAATTGTAAATATTTAATGCACCGAATTTCAGGTTTTTCTGCTCTTGTTCCATCATTATAGGTTTATTTTGTTCCTTTTTCAATTGGCATATAATTTGGGTTCCGCTGAAAGTACTTTGTTCCTCTATTCAATTCTGTCTAAAACCATGTGTTTTGTTATTACAGGTGTATTTAACTATGTAAATCTGTGTGCCTTGAACATATGATTGTTCTTTTGTTTTTTGCATTAATATGGATTGTGATTGATCCTTGGAAAAGGTTCTCTAATTAGAGACTTGGGTCTTGATGAAGATTAAGTCTTGATTCTTTAATTGGATTAGATAGTCCGTTTATTTTTCAATCTGTGTGCCTTGAGTGCAATATGGAGGTGTTTTCTATGGAGATTTGATGCAGTGAGGAGACAGAGACCTGCAGAAATCATATTACTAATGAATTTTGGAATGTGTCTATTTTTTTTATTATTATCAGTAAATGCAGATTACGTTGAAACTGGTTGAGATGACCAACAAACAGTGGAAGAAAGACAAGGCTGAGGTCAACAAAACAGAGAGAAAAAAAAAACTACTAGAGTCTACAAACCCAATCCCACTGCCCTATAAAATCCTCCAGAAAGATACCTTTGGAATGTGTCTATGGAACCCTTTTGTTGTCAAAATGTTGTTTTTTTTTTGGGTTTTTCCACCAACTCCATCTGTAATTTCTGTTATTTTTCATTTGGATGATTGGATTATGTTCCCTATTGCACTCTATGTTCCTTTGTTCCTTTGTGTTGAAATCTCTACAGTGAATTGACTTCTGTAACTATGAGGAGTCCAGCTTTTCTTTCTTTGTTTTTTTAATTTTTATTTGTTATGTTTTGATAAGGAATTATTAAGAGAAACCAAAAGGGTCTGAGGAGTCATGCCTCATATGAGGATCATAATGTTAGATTCGATGGGAATTGAATTCAAGATAACACTATATATATAATAAGAACTATAAATTTATGAGCTCTATTTCACTCAACAATATGAAAGAATTTAAGTTTATTCTTTAAGATTTGCTATTTGTGAAAATGAATGGAAGTATGTGCATGTTTCAGTGTGAAAAAGGCTTCATAAGTGTTAGAAAGCTGCCAGTCAGAATAAAGCTATTCTATCTGTAGAGAAATTTGGAATTTACATTCTGGTCATGGGAGGAAAACAATCCAAAACACGGAGCCCTCGCCGTTCTTCCGACAATCACGGCCCACCATCCTTGCCAGATTCTTCACCCCACTCTCCCTATCCTGAGAACCATGTT